>NC_142204.1:49891143-50211455 GCF_049639895.1 Pseudopodoces humilis | reverse complement strand
CTTGGCGGGAGTGGGTTGGACATCTGTCAGACATCGGGGACAGGGCACCATCACTTCTTGCCCAGTTATCAGTGGTATCTGTCCTACTGGCCAACATGCAAAGAAAAAAAGCAAAACAGCCAGAATAGGGAAAAGATTTGTAGAGATTTTTCTTGTTCTAAAAAAGCTACATTTTTGTTGAAGCTTGCAAATTCTTCTGTATATGGCACATTTATATCTTTATCACAACTCAGTTTGCTTTCTCCATCTTTCAATAATTCCATAAGCTTTCCCATTTTGAATAATGTTTCAAGGTTCAGGGTTAAATCAGAATAAGTATATTAAAGTATTTATTATGTTTCTTCCAGATATAAAATATATTGCTCACTGGTCACAATAAAATCATTGCTCAGTGACACAAAAGTTTTTGAAGTCTGAAATAAGAGACATTTCTGACATTTTTTGTGGAAGAAGAAATATTTTTAAAATAATTCCTATTCTTTCATAACATTTGCAATCAGTGATGTAACAAAGTATAACAACAAATAAAATATATTTACATATTTTCATCTCCCAAGTCTGTGACACATTCACTTAGATTTTTGGTAAAGAGGTAACTTGTGTATCATTATATATTTAGATTGCATATTATATTTTTTAACCATAACCTCTAAAAACAAATGTCTTGGAATTCTAAGACGAATCTTAATTCTGACTTTTGTATGTGATGCCATTAAAATTTATTCTCATTAAGCCAGCTACAGAATCAGGGTTTATTAATCATCTATTAGCTATTAACCAACTTATTAGCTCAGCTTTACAGAAAAAAAACTAAAAACAAGACAGTCTTCTCTGCAAATCCTACAAAATGCTGTTCTTTGTAACATCCCTTCACCATCCATCTAACCAAAATTTGAAGCCAACCTAGCAAACTCTACCCAGCTGTTTGTGTCATGCAGCTTATTCCCTCATTACAAAAAAAAGATGACTATAATGATTATAGAGATTAATTAGTTAGTGGAAAGTTTAGCACCTCAGCCCTTTGCATTACATTAGTAACTCCTTTTTATATATGTATTGGATTTGCTAAGAATTTTGTGATGTTGACTTTTAGTGTACTTACTATAAATAATTAGATTCATTAGATATAGAATTATATATCAGTTTTCAGCTGAATTTTAGTTTTAGACACATGTAGTTTTAAAATGCTATGGAATTTTTTTTAAAAAATAGAAAATCTGAATCTCGAATCCTAAATGTATTATATATTATTTTTATACCACAGGAAGTCTGAAACAGTTCTCAAAATGATTTGCCATGCTTTAATACCTCTCAAAAATTAATTATTCATTGTTTTTTATCCATTCTAGAAACGTTGCACGTTATCTGTTACTTAGTTATATAATTTTATAATCTACTATACATCATTTTGTTAGCGTTCAGGAACACACATAATCATAGACTGATTATGTGCAGGTGCTTTATTGAAGCACGTGGGAACTAGGGGAATCAGCAACCCAAATCTCGCTCCCTCGTCTTTGTCCAAAGTGCACATATTTATACAATTTCAGCTGTAGAAGTAATCACTATAACAACCTTGTCAATATTGCTTCATTAATAAATCTTCATTAACTTTATCTATATTGCTTCATGAGAGTTAGCTCATCCTTGTACGAACACGTATGAATCTTATCTCTGGGTGGGTATCTTGGAGACCCCAAGTACCAGCTCCATTTACCGTAAAAATTTCAGTTTGCTAGACCATCCTTAATACCAAGCATTCTTGAGGCCTACCTCTACAAGATTTTAAGAAACATTTTCAGAAACATTTAACCCCATAGTAACAATTTTACCTCTTGCAGCAATTTGAGAAGTACTTTTAAGAAGTACTTGGCTGCTAACAAAACTAGTATTGTGTGCTTGCTTTATGTTCTTAATAAATCTACCAATCTGCAAGATCAAATGACAAGAAGGAAGTGGCATCTAATACAATACTGTTGATATACCATCTTTCTCTGGTAGCATTTTGTTATTGGGATATCTATGTTCTAAACACAAGGCTCATTTAATCCACTACTATACCACCAACCACAATGAACTCTCAAAAGCATGCTAAAAGCCTCTTTCATCAAAGAATAAGAAAACATTA
The DNA here is from genome assembly GCF_049639895.1 of Pseudopodoces humilis. NCBI lineage: Eukaryota > Metazoa > Chordata > Aves > Passeriformes > Paridae > Pseudopodoces > Pseudopodoces humilis. Next base: position 50,209,327 of record NC_142204.1, on the reverse strand, counting down.
GGAAACACATGCTGACACCCACATCAATTCAGCCTAACCAGACCCAAAGCACAGAGATTGATGCATTTCCTCATGTACAAATATGAGAAGGGAACCACTCTCAGTTTGGATGGGGGAGAAGGTCTTGGGCAGCACCAGCTTGCCCAAACCTGGAGGGAGAGGTGAGGCACTTCTGGGCACCCAGAAATTTTCTCTTGTCTTGTTATGAATAGCTCAGCTAACAGTCATACAGATTTATGCACCACTTGGAAGGCCCAAAGGAATTAATGCTTGTTGCTTTAGAGAAATGTCTGAATGCAGCAATACTGATGAAAAAGATCACTTGATTCTTCAAGTCAAAAAAAAAAAAATAATCTGAACAATTAGAGATAAGGGAGATAGAAAAATGAGAGTAAGGAAGGAGAAACAGACTTCTGAGTACAGAACTCCCCTGAGTGATACATCTGGGATTATATTGCTTTTTGTTCTGTGACATTAAGACAACCAGGACTGTCTCTCCAATCTCGTGTAAAAAGTTATTTACCTGTTACTCCAGTTACAATAAAGGTATCTCAAGAGAAAAACAAGCATGCCACTGGCTTACCTCCAGGTTCATACTAGGTTTTTGTAGCTTCTCTAGCTCCGTTAAAAATAGTACAATAAACAAAACATCCATTACCATTATCTAAGTATTTTAAGCTCTTATTCATATGTAGCACATAAAGAAAGGCATCTAATAGAAAATTACTTTTTTCTACCAGAACAGGATGTTAAATTGTTGCAAAAACAATTAATAAACTCTTTAAAATCTAGTCAGACACTCTTAATCTATTTTCCAAATCTGAAAATTAATGGAGTTTCTAATTTGGAAGATTCTCAAGTGAGAATATCCAGATGGGCTTTTATTTTCCATAAGTAATTTTTTTTCTATGATAAGATAGTAAATAAACAAGTACACTAAATTTCCAACAAGCATATATCTGACTTTTTAAACCAGCTTGAATGGCACCTACTGGGAATAATCAAATTCCTTAAACAATTAGATATAAAAAGCAGTGTATTTTGGGCCAGTTTTAGTATACCTTGGGTAGTGGAATAAAATATTAGACTCAAGACCCAAGTGATTCTAGTCTACTGTGAAGTATAATAATGGCCCTGAAATGCACATTGCCTAGAGCAGATTATTGTCATTATAATTTAGAATTCATGCAGAAAAACAATGGAGTCTCACTAGACTCTTTTGATAAGGGTTTGACATTAGCATCAGAAACTTAAATCTGGTAATCTACATTAACTTTGCAGTAAAGACTTAATTCATTGTCAGATTTCCCTTTGTCTTTCTCTTGATACCAGCTTAGCTGTGATTTTTGTCAAACAGAAAATCTTCTGTTCTGGGCTACCACACAGCAGTTAGTTGACAACTGGAGCAGAATCTGAAGATTTGCACAGTCCTTTATGGAAGAAGAGCTGAGATATGTTTGTATTGTCACTGGTTATTATTTCAAAAATAGTATTTTAATCAATGCAAATCTCCTTAGCTAGCTCATTTAGAACAGAATGCTTTGTAGCTCATATTGTTTACTGCCTTTAGCCAAAATTCTGGATGAAAACCCTGAAGTACTGTCTTCAATATAATGCAAAAAGAAATAACAGTCAGCTAACATTGTTTACCTCTTCCTTACAGGCCTCCCAAAAACATCTATAAGATTTTGCTTTGTTGCAAATGGATCCCAAGAATCGGTGGTAATGCCTTTATACTTGCCATTAAAGACTGCAGCACAAATTGTGTCGCGAAACACTGAGAATAAAATATTTGTGTAGTTGTTATCTGTGCTTCATAACAACAATAGCAATTTGTATGCACATAGTTTTCCACAGATTCTGAACTACTGATAGAATTAATCAGCCACTCATTCTTTTGTAGGAAACAGTCTAACAGTCTGTGAGACTTGACTTGCTGAAAGAAAACTTTTCTGGAATTAGATACTTGGACTTCTAAGAATGAGTCATAAAGACTTTACCATTGTAGAAGTATTAGGATAATAAAATAAATAATTTAAAAAAACTTGTCTTGCATTATGCTGTTTTGAAGCAATATTTTGGAATTTGGTGTATCTTACTGAGGAAAATAAAAGGTGCCTTTAGAAAAAGCTATTATAATATTACAAAATCCTCTTTTTTTTAGGTATTTAGAATTACATAAGAGATGTTCATGAAAATTATTCATTCATATTTTTCATTGACATGCTCTACTGTTTTTTCTTCTATATAGTACCTTATCTTTCAGTAGAAGAATCCTGTTGCATTTTTATACCTTTAAAACAGTCTTGAAACTCTTTCCAAAAGACAGAAATTATAATTTGTGAGGAAGACTTGCATATAAGCAAACAGTAGAAACTAATAGAAAAAGGATTAATATGTTGCTGACTGAGCTAATACAATTTCTCAACTATCAGAAGAATTAGATATATATTGTGAAGGGAAAATGAATATAAATGTGTGTTCCTCATATTTAGTATAAAAAGGCAGTCTATTACATAGCTGTAAAAACTGCAGCAAGAATGTAGGGGCTTTGATGTCAGATTTTCTCACTGTAGGATCTGAATAATACTATATTTCACCAGGTTTAACTTCATGAATACATACCTCAATTCATCCATGCCAAACAAACATCTGTCAGTATTTCTGCTGGTTTGGTTGCCCCTCTACTAAATTGTGTTTTCTTCATTAATGAGAGAATTTCCAGAAAGGCCGTGTATGTTTGTAGTCATCACTTCAGCAAGGTCGTATCTGTAAAGTTTGAAAAACAATTTTCATTGAAATGACAAATGTGTTTGGGTACTCTCTGTGAACTTAAGTGCAGATGTATGAATTGGGAAAATGCCTGAACTGGAACAATGTCCCGCATTTTCTGTTGGGAGGTGGGGCATCCTGCAAGTTGAAGTTTTCCTATCTAAGACAATGGTCTTTCACTTTGTAAAAAGCATTAGGAAAATGAATCTTGCAAGAAACATTTCAAGGAGAAAATACTTGATTCTGTTATTTACAAGGATTTATATGATCAAGTTCATAGTCAAGTATTAGAAATATACATTGGACATTTTCAATTTTAAAATTATTTATGAGGAAATTACCAGCAGTGTTTCTGATATATATATATACACATAGACATGAATCTGTACTGTTGAGAAAAATAATCATTTTCAGGCCAAACATTGGAAACTATAGACTTTTCATTGTAGTTTGTGAGCTCTAGTCAGCAAATTTTGAAGCAGAATGAACTTGGGACCAGGGAAAAGATCTCTATGGAAACCTCTGCACTGAGGGGCATTTCAGCCCTACCAATTCATCTACAGTCAAGAGCCTCCTGCCAAACTTCAGTTTTTTTCTTCAGGCCTTGTTTCATCTCAAGGTAAGCCAAAGCCTGGGGGAAAAATTGCCTATCTCAGCCTGGCACGTGTTTTGGACTCAGCAAGAAACTGAAATTGAGCCCTGGAGCTAGGAGACAGTCTTATGAAGCAATCTGTGAAAATAGTACCCTCTCCACATTATTATACTTCTATGTCAATTGGTATTAAAAGATCTGAGCACACATTACCATACCAATAGGTATTTCTCCCAGCATTTCCAGATTGACTTTTATTTCAGTCCACTAAAAGAGTAGGTTCTGCTTCCATCTTCAGCGCTGGATCCAGTATATTGCAGAAGATAAGTGGTCAAACATGGATTTTGCCTACTTCTGATACTTCTGATACTGCCAGCATTGCACAGCTGTTGCTGCATAGCCTATGAAAGCAAGTTACAGTCAATTTAGCTTTCTTTATGCAGTAAAATAGCAAATGGAGTTTAGCATTCTAAAACAAGTTTCTTGGTAAGAAGTGGTTTGATATATGAACCGAGAAAAAGCTTGTTGTTTTGGGGTGTTTTTTAGTAACTGGAAAAGAAAGGGTTGGAAATCTTTTCTTCTGACATGCAGACATAAAAAATTAGCAATAACCACTGAAGAATGAAAATATACAGAAAATAGATAGTTCTACAGGATCCTTTCCTATCATATTTTCATATTAATAATTGTAAATTAATAAAAATATAAAGTAGACTTTCACAAGAGAAAGTTTTCAACAGCGTTTCAGTTTTTATTTTCACTGACAAATATTCAGAGGTAATCAAATCTTCACCAGGATAAATTTCTCTTTCAGTTTTATGCAAGGATTTAAACAGAATATATCCCATATTACTAAAACTCAGTTAAATGAAAGGATTGAATTTACCTGAAAGGGATCACAGCTGGTATTCTAATATTAGTTTTACTCTTCTCTAAAGAAATTCACTTTCTTGAATTTCTGAAGTCATTATTTATTTGTTTGCTTGTTTTGATAGCTTTTTTGTTTGTTTCACATTTCAGTTGAATGAGAAAGCTTCATTAATCTCAGGAAGATGCAGAGCTTCCTCTTAGAGGAAGTTAGAGTATTCCTAACATAATTTCATTACTAGGAGAGTATTTGCAGTCCTTCAATATTCTGTATCAGCCCTTCTGTTCTTTCTTTCTTAGTACTGCCACAATGGTTGCTATCAACATGGCCATGTGATTTTCTGAAATTATTCACCTGGAACAATAAAGCAGGTATCTGAATAAATGCAGCAGAAGCCTTTGTTCCAGTTGGGTTTTTTTTCCATCACAGAAACATTAGACAGGGTCTTCTGTTTGAAGATACATCTCAGCTTTAACAAGGTCTGCATAAATCTCTCTGTGCCTAGGTTTTCTGCTTCTGAAACTTTCAGCCATAAAGCAACACCTAAAAAGCTGACCTCAGATCAGATCTCAACTCTGTGTTTGCCCTTCAGAAAACAAGGGTGCTTTCTGCTACCTTCCAGTTTGGTATCTAATCAGGAACAGGCAATATCTGTTGATTTAATGCCTTTAGTTATTTACACTATAACACTATTTTGAAAGTCATAAGCTGGCATAAAAAAAAAAAATCTTAAGGATAAGTAATTGAGTACAAAATGGAAATCATGAGCATTACAGTGGTACCTATCAGTTCTCCATCACAGATATATGCTGAGCAAAAACTTTTCCTTTGACACTCCCCTCAAAAAATCCCAAAGATAACTAGAAAATTTACAGAGGATTAGACGACCAAAAATGTAGAGAAAGAAGGGAAAATTTCATGACCATCAGCCTCAGAAAAATGAAAATGGAAAAGAGAACATATGTAATGGCATTGCATGTGATTATACTATTGTCTTTGCTCCTATTTAGAAAGTACTTTTGAAGTGAAGCTCCTGATTATCAGCATTTTGTGTATTTGAAATTTAGGAAAGCTGCTGATTCTATTTGCAGGTCCAGCCAGTAGCAGGAGTGAGTGTGAATTTCACACATGCATGTGCACACACACACACACACACACACACACACACACACACACACACACACACACACACAGAGGACTCAAGTTCACTAGCTAAATATACAGACAACCCAGTCTGTAAATGCTGTCACCTGGACTTCCCAGCTCATGCACACATACAAAAGAGTGGAATTACAAAACAAAAGTAGTGAGGCTCAGTCTTACAAGTGTACTGACCACCCATGTGCTCACATGCATAAAAACCTCCTCTGCTCTTTGTTTTTCATAGTTGTACTTCTCTCCCATCCACTTTGATCCCTCCTTCTCCATCGTTGTCTGCTCCTAAATAAAGAGTGTATATGTAATTAGGGGTTTTGTCTGATGGTCTCAGCTCGGCTGCATCCTCATCCAAATTTGGTAGTATTTATGCTTGGTCATCGAAGCCTTATCTCATGTGACCAATATGGTTACTTAGGTGTTCCTCCCCCTAAGGGTTCCAATACTACTCACAATTATCTGTGAATCTTGGCTGTTTCTCACATGCCTCCTCCTTAACCATCTGTGCAATCCAGCCATTTCTCACAGCACTATCTGTAATTTCTGCCAGCTTCTCACTGTGTTATTTATGGTGTTCAGCAATTTCTCACATCACGTTCTGTAGCTTCTCAGAGTCTGTTTGGATAGCTAAACTTCATGCCAGGGCTGCATATCTTAACACTCAGCACCAACCATTTCACTTTAGGGTTCTGCTCTTCCTGAGTGACATTGCTTAATAACATTGATGCAGCTGCTACTATCATTAAGTGCCACAGGAAAAGGAAAATAGGATTCACACAGTACACTCTTGCACCTATATCCATTGAGGGTGGTATGAGCTTTAGTTAACCACTGAGCAAACCAACTTTTCCATAAAAATGAATTTAATTTAATGGAGGGGTAGATGTGCACAGAATGAAGAAATGCATGCAAGGACAAGAAAGGCATGCATGTGTGGATATGTTTGACATGAAAAATACTTTAAATTGTCAGTGCTAACAGACAGCAGCCATGTAATTTTTAACTACAAAGGAGCTCATCCTGACTAAATTGCAATAAATACAAAATGTTTTCCCATCATTAGTAAATCTAAAATAGTAATTAGTAGTTAAATTAGTAAACCTAAAATAATTGAGCAAGCTCTTTAAGCATTTGTGAACATGCCTTTAAATGGAGGTTTAATACTCTGTGTTCTTCATTACATTCTCCAGTATAGACTCTAAGTTACTCTGTGATTCACAACATATTAATATATGCTACAAGATATAGCTACATGAGACTGGTGCTATATCTTCTTTTGTTAGACCTGAGTAAGCTTTAATTTTTCAACAGGAAGCTTGGCCACTGTGTATATATCGCCATATACCATTTCTAAATTTCTGAGGAGATGAAGACACCAATTAATACTTTAATGATTTTCTAATATTCAGTGTCTGAAATTGTCCTCGTTGTTGGTCATGAATGTAATAAATTCTATCCACGATTTTCATCAATAATGATAAGCATAAAAGAGTGCTCTCATACATCTTGCAAGAATATGAGACAGCAACATGGGAAGAATTAAAACATGTTTGAAACTTCATGATAACTTGCAACTCAAACTAAAATCAAAAACATTAAAACAAGAAAAAGAAGGTGGATGTAATTGATTTACCATTTTCCACAGATTCTCTTAACAAAAATTAGAAATTCTCCTTAGTCTAAGTTGGAACATGAGAAAGGGATGATGAATACTTGATGGGTTATTGAGACAAGACTACAATACAAATATGTTTCCATGTAATATATTGTAGCTCCACAGAAAACACCCACTGAAAATTGTAAACTCATTACAGCATTTGCTCTTCTCTGGAGATGTGAAGGTGTATTTTAAGATCTTCTTTCTGTTTTTAGTTATGAGACCTCCTATTGTCTTAGAGAAGAAAAAAATCCTACTATCTTAAGAAAATCACCCAAATAAAAATTAGACAAGGGAATCAGAGCCATGCATCTCAATAAGAATTTACCTTTCTGAGATTAAGCTAAACACATTCTCTTCTGTAGTGTGAATTAAGAAGGGGCTGGGCAAAGAAGACAAAAATCTAGGTAAAGTAAGCACCAAACTGGACAAATGTCTCATCTTCAGATTGTATAGTGGAAATTCTAATATGACATTTAACATAGTAAAAAAAAATAAATTATTTTATGGAGAACACTGAGTTGAACCTAGCTTTTCCCTTTTCTTTTCCCTTTGTAAATTAACATCAGCAGTGGTGTATTAGACAGTCAGTAGGACTCCTCCAGGTGAGTTTCCACACAGCAGGGCAATCACCAGCTGTCATTCTGACCTCATGAAATTAATGTTTGGATGAAAGAAAGGACAAGGCATGTAGAGGTATCAGGGATGAGAGGATCTAGGGAACTAGTATATCTCTTTTTTTTTCAGTTCACAGAAACAGCTGACTCTCTTTATAGGTGTAATAATCACTCACTTGGTAGGATAATAATGTCTGAGATTATTATTTCTAGAACAATACCATAAAAATCAGGAGTGGATAAATGTGTAAGTATATGACACTTATTCATTAATATAAAAAATATAATTGCCCATTTTCATTTTGATGAATCAGCACTAATAGTCAATTATTGCTTAGAAGTCAATATGCTACTGTATCTATTATATATTTAATGTTGCCTTATTTTACCCACTGTTATGCTTTTTAATACATTTTCTTATGGAGAGCAAAATTTTGTTACTTCACAGTGCCATCTTCATCATTACAGCCTTGTAAATGACATATGGACATCTTCATCAAATTTGGTGTGGGACATTTAAACTAAGATAAATAAAAGGATTATTAAATGAGTGCCTTTCTTCTCACAGAAACCTCATTACATCAGTATTTAAATTCATTAAGACTTGGCATCTTTTATTTAATCCTAATAAAATGAAAAAATAGTACATAACTCACCATACCCACTCCAACAACAGCAATTCACTTGGGCTTAATTTCAAACTGTTGAAGATCCTTTAATTCATTTTTATTTCCTTAGAAAAATGTCTTACAGTGGCTTTCTTTCTATTGTTCCTCTTTTAGTCCCAGGAGGATTATTTAATTGTCTATACAGTAATTCATATCTTGGCCTCATAACCTCAGAACTCAAACAAGCACTTAAAAACTTCAAGAAAAAAAGCTACATGCCTAGTACTAAACCCTGTTTCTTCTAGAATCCTTTTTCTTTATATCTTTTGCTTTCCCTAAGGTTTATCCAGTTGTCTTATTCAGTGGTCATTTTTGTAGTTTAATAGTCAAAGAACAGCCACAGAGTACACAAACCTGAATTATTTTTTTTAACTTTTCTATTTACAGGTAATTATGATATGCCATGATATGCCTCTTCCAAAAAAGTCAAGGTGTACTAAATTCTCAAAAATCCTGTCCATGCCTGTATTCACAAAAATTTAAATCATGCAGAGACATGTTTTTTAATTTACAGTATCTTTGTAATGGAAAAAAATTTAATAGTTATATAAGAAAGTTTGAGGCATTCTACATAGTCTTTTACAAAAAATCTTGAAATAAGAAACCTGAAGACTCTTACTAATGATATTATCTATGAGCAATAAAACTACAGTACTTAATTTAGGCTTTTCCTCTGAGAGAACAGGGGTTCTGTAGTGGGGCAAACCGAGTGTCAAAAGGTTTCATATTCTCTGTGCTGATACTCAGAAAAATAGGCTCCAGTTCAGGGGGGTTTATGATGTCTTCTAAGAACACATTCCCTTGACATCCAGTATTTCTGGAACTGAAGCTTTGTGGATGAAGCCAGTAAAAAAGACTTGTGAGAGCATAAGAGACCTTAGACTGACACAACCAGTAGGGTCTGAGGGGTGATGACACAGTGGAAGGAGAGGCTGCCAGTTTGATAAGAATTATTTTTGTTCATCACATTATCTCAATGGTATTCAGCTTTAGAGTTTATTCAGAAAGCCGTCAGGAACTTTAAGCTGCTTGTTGTTTTTTTCTCTCCTTTACTTATTAAACTGTCTTTCTCTGAACCCATGAGTTTTCTTGTTTTTCTTCTTCTCCTCCTGGTTCTCTGGGGCAGGGCAGGGTAACAGAGTAGCTGTGTAGGGACTTAAACTACTGCCTTAGGTCAACCCACCACACCAAAACCAAAATATGCTATGTCCCTTCAGCTTCCCACTAATGCATCTGCAAGTCCATGCGTGGGCAGACAATCTCATTTTAACAGCTGAGCTCTGTTTTTCAGCCAGAAATCTGTACCAGAACGAATGAACCTGACTTTAAACTTACCTTTGCAGGAAAAAATGGGAGTTTACATGTCAGCTTAGTCTGAAGCTAAAGGCTGATTAAAAAATGAATTAAAATAAATTCAGGAGGAGCAGAAAGGGATGAATACATGAATGCATAAATCCAGTGTCTCTGCTTATAGCCTAATAGTGTATCAAAAATTCATTAATAAGGAAAAATTGTTAGTGCTACAAAGAAATTATTCCTTTTTCTATAAATTTAGCAGTAGAAGTGCTGCAGGCCAGTGTTAGCTCTCAGGCCAGTTTGTTTGATTTGACATTATGGAGTAATAGACATCTGGGCTCCCCTATATACATATCAGAGCAGGAAATAAGAGAAAGAGAAGTGTGAAAACCTGAAATAACATATTTGGATTAATAAAGGAAAAAAAAATGTTGCTGCCTTTTCCTACCTGCTTGCTTCTACTCATCTTTGTACTGTACCTTTTCTTTATCTTACAAGCATCCAAGTCAAGGTCAGGCTTCATCTAGTTATCAGAAAGATGTGACCAAGTGGAACTGAACTGCAGCATATGATATTGCCCTTCCTTTCCCCCTAAATAGTCTCAGGTTCCAGGACTGAAGCCTAACAAAATGTATCAAAGGAAACAGTTTATATCTTATAAATGCATTACAGGTTTTGGATTGCTAGGAAGCAGTGTCCAGATGCCCCTGAGGAGGCTGGCTGCTCAGACTGTCGTTCCCTGTCTAGCAGTACTGCCTCACTAAGTTGTTTTTTTCTGAGCATCATCCTGCAAGAAAATTTTTGGGGACAAAAATCTGTTTTTTAATCTTATGTGTTCTTTCAAATTAAATTCTTGATGGAAGAGTATACAAACCAGCTACATTCTCTGTGAAATTCTCCTCCCTTTTACATATTTCATCCATGCAACTCCTCCATGGTGCTTTCCCTATATACTGTTTCTCCACATTCATCCACAAGAAATAAACAATTTTTTCTGCAGCTCATCAGAATTTGAAGCAGCAGTGCTAGCAAGTCCCTTATAGTCTTAAAAGTGCTCAAAAGCTTTGAAAATGGGAAAAACGGCTTTTAAAAAGTCATGAGTTCTGTTTTTGTGAGAGCAACACGAACTGGGGGATAAACTTCTTGAATTATATGGATACTGTCTCAAGAATTCATGGTGTGAAATGAAGCTCACTCCTTACCAGAAGTCAGAAAATTGAATTTTGCTGTCTAACTTAATAGAATGTCAGTAAATCATTACTTCTCACAGAAGAACTACAGTTTTCTATACAGACTGTCTACTTATTAGACTATGAATTAGCAAAGTGGTTCAGATAAGAAAGGATAGGAAGTCTATGTTCTTACTAACACAAATACTTGAAGTTTCTCTAACTGCCAGAAAAGACAAACTGACTACATTCCTCTGTTTGTCTCAAGTAGTCAAAATCTTGTTCATGCTAAGGTCATCTGAACTTTCAACAAAATAAAAGCTGGGATATCACTTCACTGCTTGTCATATATGGGGTATGATGTAAGAGACACCCCAGATGAATGCAATCTGCATCAGAAAGAAAATATAATTTTGATTCTCTCAGATTCTTTTTTAAAAACATACTTTTTTGACAGAAAATCATTATAATATTGTTTTTTTTCCTTTATATATGCATTTATTGTGTGTGTGTGTGGTTACCAGCACAAATATTTCTTCTGTTTAGTTTGCTGAATCACATCCTAAATGACATGTAGTAAGCCAGTTGAGACACGGAATAAAGAATCTGAGAATGACGTGAAAGTGAGAATGAAGAACATAATCAAAATTAGGGGAAACAAAGGATTTCTAGCAGACTTGAGGGATGTAGGATTTAGCACACCAATTTGTATCTTAATATTGCAGGAAATAAGCCACTATTGTTGGCTAAGCAGGCTTTAGAATGAAAGAAAGAACATATTATCCTACACTTATTTTTCAGACATTTTTCACTGTCAAGGGTTTTTTTCTTCTGGGGCATGTGGTTCTGTCCACTATTAATGATACATTGGCTGGAAAGGACAAATTAACTAAATTAGGCTGGCAGTGCTTACATTCCTATGACATCTGGTGTTTCTGCCATGTTACTGATATGTCACTTTGACAAATTATGTTACATCATGTGATAGTGATGAGCAACATCATAGAATCTAAGCAATGCAGTCTGAAGTGACTCCAACAGTTTAAAACAATCTGTTGGGTTTTTTTTTTGACTGTCTGTTACCAATTTAGAAGCAGAGAAGAATAAAACAAGAGGATAACTTAAGTCCATATCTAACTTCCAAAATATATTGTTTCTATTCCAACAGGTTTAATTCCATGAATACAGATGATTTAAGGATATCTAAACAGAATGTAAAATTCATTACGAAGGAAAAAACTGATAGAAATTAATTTCGTAGTAGCATAAAAACACTGACTATATTCACCAATTTCAGTTCTGTTCATGATTGAAAGTAGAGAATGAGACCAGATAATTCTCTGAATGCCTAACACATGATTTAAACCTAAATCAAAAATGATTGAGCTGAAGGATTTTGTAGCCTCATTGCTTATTTCCTGGGATGACAATGTATCAAGGATGAAGATATTAAGCCAAATACAACTGGTATTTTAATTACATAGGTGTAATATGATATTGAAAGATAATGGAACTTTATTTACTAAAGTGCTTTTTTTGCCATGAGCTATTCCACGCATATTTGAAGATTCATAGTCCTTTACTTGCCAGTTGTAGATTTTTAAGTAGCTGGTTGATTTAGAGCTGATTTCAGTGCTAAAGTACATCCATGGATCTCAAAGTACTTATGAAGATGACTGTGGAGATGTCTGGAGCCTATGATTATTCTGCCTCTCTAGTAACAGATTTAGGAATGGATTTCTTGGAATAATGTAGTTGAAATGGAAAGGAATGATTTTGACTTCTATAGTGACTGGTCAACAGCTGAGCTGTAAAATAAACCTACTGCCATCACAGTACTATCTAATCCTGAGGTTTTGTTAATACCTAGGCAACAGTGACTAAACAAACACCTCCATAAAATGCATATAATGAAATAAATTAAAATATGTGAACAAAGCAAATATTTCTCCCTCTGGGATTCTAAAACAACAGCTAAACTTAGCACTTAATAAAGATACCCATTAATTGTCCTTTGTGCCAAACCACTTTCTAAATAAGAAGCATGGAGAAATCCACCCCTATTTTTATTCGGCAGTGATGTTATCTAATATTTAAAACAGCCTGAAGGGAGAAAAAATTTCAATTTCAATTTTCTGAGAAATAATTAAATTCTCACAATTACATGATGGTATTTTGTGAGTGGCTTCTTCTAGTCCTTATCTCAACTCATGAACCTTTAATTATATTTTCTCTCCCCTGTCCAGTTGCAGAGGGCAGTGATAGAAAGGCTTTGGTGGGTGCCTGGAATTCAGACAGCATCAATCCATCACACCATCCAAAACAAAAGTAGAGTAGGGAGATAGTAATGAAAGACAAAAAAAAAGAAGTTAGAAATTAATTTTAAAAACCTGAACAAATAAAATATATTTTTTGTGATCTTTAAAGAAGGTGAATCTCACTGTTTCTGCACAGAGGCCACTCTTCTTGTACAATAGTAAGAATGAAAGCTGAAAAAGCTGTCTGAGAGCTTTCACAAGAGCTCTAGAACTCTGAGATTCAAGCTCCATGATTTATAAGTTCGTGTATAACTAGTTGTTTGACAGTTTAGATTCACAAGACTGGGTATTAGTCCAAAGGTCTGAAAAAGGCATGATGATGATTTTGCCCTGCAGTTGATTCATATTAGTACAGAGTATTTATCATAAATTATTTTTGCTTCATAATTTCTGAAATTGTCTGAACAGTTATAAACAGTACATTTCAGTGTTTGTAAATATATAAACTAATGATAAAATAATTGATATTTTTATAAGAAGAAATTCTTCCACATAGCTAATTTTACAAGAAAATAGTAATTCTGCTTATTTTCTTATAATGAATAACCAGCAGTCACAAAATTGTTATAGACATAAAGCAAATATTTTATCATTTGATTTGCTTCTCAGCATTTGGAACCCCATTTAGAACTTCAGTACTTTCTGAGAATCATGGAATCACATAATATGTGAGGTTGGAAGGGAATTGTCATCTGTTTTCATTTCATTTAAGTTTCTATAAGCAATGCAATGCAGAAACAACCTCCAATAATTACCTTTTTGATATGGATGAAATCTTCTGCTAATCCATCTTTTTCAAAAAATTTGACAAAAACTTTGACAAAAAAATTCTGAAAGAAAGAAAGTTAAGAGGAGCAACAGTGGTATGAGGTTTACTGAACATTACAAATAATATTCCTTAAAAATCTTAAGAGTTTCTATATTGCAAAGCTGTCTAGACATGTACAGGCCTACTTAAAATTCATAAACTTCCTTCAAATATTTAAAAAGGCTTGAGGTCCATTACCCATTTACATGATTGACACTAAGAAGATTTGTACTGGTCTATTCAGAATTGCAATTTATTAGAATGTAGAAATACCTACAACACAGAAGCATGAAATTTAAGCATTATTTTATTCCAGTGTTTCTATTTAATGGCTCATTCATTACTGAGTATAAAATGCTGTGCAAAAACATGTAACTAAACTGCCTATTAAACCCACTAAGGATCATGTCTACAAATCTACATTGAGCCAATGTTAATTCAGTATATAAAATCATCATGTAGTAGTGGTGAGTTAAACTGAAAAACAACACAATTATACTGGACTCTTACCTCTGTGTGAGTAGATGAGTTACGAAGAAAAAAACAACCATTCCGCCATATTAATCTCCTGTTAACAATTCATTTGATGTGAGGATTTATAGGCATCAAAACAATTATTCTAAGAAAGCAAAGAAGAGGACTTTCAGTCTAACTGAAGAGAGGAAATGAAAGGATGAAGCAAAAAATGTAAAATCCAGGTTTGAATCCAAGTTGCATATAAAGAGGTTCATGTCTTCTTTGCCCCTGAACAGAAACTCATTTTCTGTGGCTGCCAGTAGAAGCAGTAATTTATTCCAGCCTTTGCTAGGAACTGACTGGCTGACACCTCTGGAAAAGGCAGCTTGTTCTGAATCCCTCCTCTTACAACCCCAGGTTTAATCTCAATACTTCAGTAAGAGTTCCAGGAATACAAAATGAATGCCCTTCATTTACCACTCAAATTCCACCTGCATATGAGGAAGTCTATCTGCACTAAGAATGGAAGTAAGCAGAGGATTAGCTTGGGTCAATGAAGTGCTTGCTGCTCCAAATTATCTGCTTATAACATTGCACTATGTGTCCCTCGGAAACACTCATGCATATGGATTGCACTTACCCAGCTACTGTCCAAGAGTGGCTGGGCTTACATGTGTGACTCAGCTCTGAGGTTCAGTTGTCTGTAGGATATCTGATCACAAGGAGCTTTATAGATCAGACATTCACACTTTGGAAGATTCATCAAAGACAGAGATGCTATAAATGCCTGTCATCCTGGAGAATCAGCATGGTGTCTGCATAAATAAATCAATAATAATAATAACAAATGCAAAGTTTCTAGTGTGCTGTGCAGCCATCTCGAGTGCACATATTTCAGGGACAGCAGCCCGAGAAAAAATCATGACAGGATTGATGAGCACAGGAAGACCTACATTAGTCTCAGAAATGTTGAGGTGTTAGAGTTTAGTAAATGTGCCTACATGCAGTGTCAGATATTTAAAATAAATTGTTCCTGACTTAACAGAAGCCCAAGTAAACGTCAATTATGTTGGCCCTGTAATTTCAAATGATTAAAAAAAAATCAGAAAAATGTGAAATCTTCCAGAACCATGCCCAAGCATAGTAAAAGATTAAATCCATTAAAGGAATTATTTATTCCAAACTGACAGATTACTATGATCATTTTTTCCAACTGCATATGTCTTTAGGTTTTTACATTTCTTTTAATACAAGGATATCCACTAGCACATTTATTTTTTTCTTTAAAAATAAATGCAGAAACCAAAATGAGGTGGCTGTGAATGATGCTGACTATAAGCACAGTGAATCAGGTAGAAGGTAAAAATATCATTCTGATATTCCTGTTGTATTTGTTCAGAACTGCAAGTATGGAACTTCTATTTTTTTTCTCTTTGTTATCACTGAAATTTTTAATAATTTGTGTTGTTCTCTGGGCACTAGGAATACAAGAAAATCAATTTCCTTCAAGAAACAAACTGCTCTGTAAAATCAAAAACTTTAAAAGAATTGCTGGATGGCTTGTACATCTCAGTGCAATACCTGCAGAAGTGGGAAGGAAGTTTGCTAAAATAACAGAGCAATTCAAGATTTTATTTGTGGATACTGTACATAATCAAATAATGGGGTTACAAAGCATGTCATTCTCAATTTGAGGGAAAAAAATTACATTAAATGTTGTTTGAATTGTCATAGTGAATATGTTGTTCACTTAACAAAATCTCCACATGGTTCAATTTCTGTTGATTACAGTTGTAAGATGTTAAAAATAAAAATATTGGAACATAAAAGTACTGTGAGAAATATTGACATAAACCACACAGTATTACATCATTTTAATAGCCTGAAATTTTTGGTGTTCCTAATGTAACTTCAATTGCAATAGATCATGCAATGTAATTAAAGAGACAAGGTAATATATAAAGGAAGACCAGGACAGAAATAGGCTTTTTGGATTTATAATTTTGAAATCAGTTCCTCAATTTGAAATTAATGAAGAAATGGAATTATACAAGCATTTAGAAAGTAGATGAAAGGGGAAATGTTGAATCTTGTTGAAGAAAGACAGGATTCTGCTGGAGCTCAAAAAGAATAGTTATTTCATGTCATACCAAGAGATCACAATCTCCAGTATGCCACATCCAAAAGGAGGCAGTAGAGAAGGCCTGTGGAAGAAGGCTGGGTCAGAGTGAGCAGGAATTCTTGGTACTCTGCAACTTCCTCTCCCAGATCCCTGACACTCCTATATCAAGAACTTTCTGCTTCAGAGCTGAAATTTATTAATCTCAGTGATTTTCACTATCCCTGTTTGTCCAGTTGGCTTTCTGTGTTTCTGTGTCATAAAGGGATGATAAAAGGACAATGATTTGGTCCCTTTATCAGTCCTCAAATGTAAATGAGTGAAGAACCATCTTTTTTGTCTTGTTTTAAATGCCAGCTGCCACTTTATATGATCACCTCTATATATTTTGTTAGATGAAGAGCACAAACAATAGCTTTCTATTCACATTCTTTCTGTCATTCTTGCTTTTTATCATACTGTTGTTCAGTTGTCTTTTTCTCAGCCCAGAGAGTCCTGGTTCACTTGGTCATTCCTCACAAGGAATGTGGGAGAAATTATCCTTTTCTACAAATTTCAGATTTTGTGAAAAGCAGGTGATTTGCAAGCAAAATGCTCACCAAGGCCCGACGTGGCCTGATGTGACAGGAGCTGGCACCACTCCACCCCAACCACACTTGTCCCCAGCCAGAAACCATGCCCCTTCTTCTCAGAAGTGAGAGGGAGAGCCCCTTTCTCCCAGCCATGGCCATGGTGTGAGATGGTACCAAATAACAAAATGTCTTGGCCACACCACCTTCCTCTGATCTGGGCTGGACCCTGAAGACTTCTCCAGGCTCCCTGTCCTTCCAACACTGAGGACCCCGGAGCTCAATGCAGCTCCTTGCAGTGTGCCCTGGCAGCCAGGAGGGTGAACTCTGTCCTGGGGCATCAGGCACAGCATGGCCAGCCAGGCAAGGGAGGGAATTGTCCCAGTCTGCTCTGCACGGGGGCAGCCTCACCTTAAATATGGTGTGCAGTTTTGGTGCCACAAGAAAAATATAAAGCTATTAAGAGACCGTCCACAGGAGGGCTATAAAGATGGTGAAAGCTATAAAAGAGAAACCGTATGAGAGCCTGAGGTCACTTGTTCAGCCTGGAAAAGAGGAGACTGAGGACGGAACACATCGCGGTGCACAGCTTCATTACAAAGGGACAAGGAAGGGCAGGTGACCAGTGACAGGGCCCAAGGGAACAGCATGAAGATGTCAGGGGAGATTTAAGGGAGAAGGAAAAGAAGGAAAAAGGCTCTTCACCTAAAGAGGGGTTGGACACTGTTACAGGCTTCCCAGGGAAGTGGTCATGATACCAAGGCTGCCAGAGTTTAAGAAGCATTTGGACAACACTACCAGGAAGAGTGATTTTTTGACTTGCCTTGTGCAGAGCCACGACTTGGATTTGATGATTATTGTTGGTCTCTTCCAACTCAGGATCCCTTTTTTAAAGTGATTGTGATTGCCTTAACAATTCATATCATCTTATATGCTGCATACTTTCCTACACAACTTGAAGAAAAACCTGTTCTATAACTGTGATGTCAAAAGGAGTATTGTGCTTCCCCTTTCTTCTCTTGCTTTGGATTTTTTTCGTGCCAAAATAGTAGATATCTATATTATTTTATGCATTGTATCTACATTATATGTAAATTGTATATAATTGCATATATATTATACACAAATAATATTCATTAAGTTACCTGCTGCAGTAACACAACAATATTCTGAAGCCAAGTAGAATGAAAAAAAAATAGAAATTTATTTATAAATTCGGTTTCCGTCTCCATAGCTATGGACCTTATATCTTACAGAACTGTAATTTCTTTCATGACTTCTCAAATCCTATGACTTTCTGTACCAGCATTACTTCCAGGAACTGGCTACTTACTTCAATGTTGAACTTCAGATCATGTTTCACTATTTAAATAAACATCCTCCTTTTCAAAAATGTCTATCATTTGTGCTGTCTGCGCTTAGAGTTAACTTTGACCAAAAAAGTCACCTTGAAACTCATTCAGCTCACTCTTAAAAGGAGCATGGCGTGCCTAATTCCATAATTTATTTTTAACATGAGTAGTGGTTTATATCCAATATGACTCATGCACAGATCAGCTGTCACCAGCTGCTAGAGACTATTACGATCACTGGGAACCAAGGGAATTTTTCCCATAAAATAATTTAAAGGATTTAACAGTGCAACATCTATAAGTGTTCGTTTAGGAAATAACTTGTCTGATCTTCATTAAACTGATTTAACTACAGTATGAAAATAAATGCCAGCTTTGTTTTCCTCATGGTATGGCCATTTCTAGTAGGGTATATTTCCTGCTGTATGAAATGCTTTTGTCAGTGGTAAAATTCTACATTCTAAGAATAGTCTGCGTTAGAAATGCACCAGGGTTTAATGAGAGGCTATTTAATGTAAAGGTAATTTTTTGGCACATTGTGGGATAATGCCATTAAAACTATCACTTTATTTTAGGATCTGTTTTACTATGACCAAGACAGTTTCTCAGCAATGATACTTGTAGGAAACTGAAATCTGTATCTTTGCATTTTGCATTAATCAACCTTCCATGACTACTCACTTCCTCTGTTAAAAGGGGTTCTTTTACTGTATTTATTCCTTTTAGTATGTAGCTAAAAGAGTTTAATATTCCTTCAATTGCCAAATATGAATTATCATTTAATATAAAATAATTAGATAGAATTTAAAGTTAAAAAATATTCTGTGCTAGATTTTTCCATCTCCCAATAATCTATTCAGTATAAAAAAGAGAATTATTCTCTTTCAAATTCAGGATCTTCTTTATAGACATACCTAAGAATGTTCAGCAATGTTGTTTTCCTTCTGAAACAGGTGTTTTATTAATACAAGACAGAGGCTTTTGATAGTACTTGACAATTAGCTCTGGTATAAAGGTTCTTTCTCTTGTTGCAACTACCTTCGCTTCATTATATTGCGGAAAACAGAATTTTCATTGCTGAACTTCTGCATTGAATAAGCAGATCATAAAATACTAATTTCTTTTAGTTAATAATTCCCCAAAAGATCTGTCCTGAATCAAAGTTGGATCATATATAGGTTATATGCATGGTGTACTGATAAAAATGTTCAATCAATTTTCAGTCTTGGCAGCCCAATCAAATGCCTTACAAATTCTTCCAAATTAATAACTCATGCTTTGGTAATATCACTACATTTTCAGGACCTTAGAAAGGGTAAAACAAAAATGAAGGGCTTTCCTTCAGTTTTGATAGAAAGATGAACCTGGCCTTTAAAATAGATTCTTTTTCTTACACCAAATAAATGTAGGTAAAATAGCCAGAGCAATAAAAAAAAATATTTTCTTCCTTCATGAATCCACATGAAGAAGTTGGTGGACATTTGTAGAGATAAAAAAGATAAAAGCATTGGGGAGTTTATATACAGATTTAGCAAGTGTTACTTAGCTTAGTTAATTTGCTTTATTTGTTAAACATTACATGGACACTTTTCAGCACAAACTCCATCAGTTATCATCACATGGGTAAGTCTTACATAGAGAGATATGTATCTTTTCCTTTTTGCTTTCTCAGAACTAAGAAACACTGGGATTAAACAGTTCAAAAGTCTAAATAAACCTTAATGTTTAGCTGTTTGACTTAACCAAATGGTTAAATTTAAAATACTTTGTTTAAATAAGATTCTGTCCTTATTTTCCTATGGTTGTATCTTAGGAGAAAATCCATGCCTTTCCAGAAATAACTCCCTGTATGGGACACTCTTTCTGTATGCAAACCAACAAAGTATTACATGCTGTGTGGCTTGATGTGATAGGCATCCCTTGCTGCTGCAACGTCAGATGCAGACTGTCTTCATGTAAATGAAACACAAGACTAAAACTTGCCCATAAGGAGTAACAGTGAGACATCACAAGCATTCTTCCATCTTTCCCATGTTGCTACCATGTGCATAATATTCCCTCGGAAGAAGGGACAAACACCAAATATGGCAAACATCAGCAAGATGAATAATGGAAATTAATTTAGCATCTCAGTTGCTAAAATAGTCTTTGAACTGTTTACAGAGAAGAGCAGTAACTGCTGTTCTTCCAAAGCCACCACCTAGCATTCTATGGCATATGCAAAGTAGAACCCCAGATGGAGATACACATAACTTTTAAAACTTGTCCCGACTTGAATTCTCACTTTACCATTATATTAATGATAAGTGATTAAGTGATTTCTAATATACTAAATAATTTGATGGAATTGAAAGAAATTCAATTCCTCTGAATGAGGCTGCTTTGTCAGGATTTAATACTACTTTATACTTAAAGGAAATCCAAAATTAGTTGGTAATTTTAAATATATATGACAGAAAAAAGTCGTCGATACTGCAACTGACTTATTTTTGAAATATATTTGGAAGCATTGTTTCTAATTATCGTTTGATTACATTTCACTGAGCCAAACCTATAGTGGGAAGGGAACATTAACTTTGATATTCTGCTGAGAGTCATAGAGCTAGCCATATCCTCACTTAACTTTGATCTATGCATCACAATCAACAGCTAAACTATTCAGACTATTCTGATATGATGGAACCTAGTCATAAGAAAAAGATGGGAAAAACTTAAAGTACGGAAATATTTATTTTTAAATATTTAAATGTTTACTGACCTTATATAGAAAAGTAGTCAACAGCATAACTATAATTCCTTTTTATCTTAACAGTGTTACAAATACCAAATCCTTCTTTTTCGTATTTCGTATTTCGTATATTTGCAGTAAGAATAACTTAATATGTAGTTTGAAAATACCTGTTTTTCAATACTGTTTGAAAAAGTATGCATGAAAAAGGGGATTGTATCATTTTTCCAATTAAGCGAGCACTTGTAAAACAAGAAAAGTGGACTTTCTTTTACATTTAGGACAAATTCTTAGTGAAAAATGTGTTACTGCTAGCATTGGTAAGTTAAGTCCTGCCTCTCTCAGCCATATTCAGTATGCTGATTTCAGGTGTAAAATATCTGTATTGTTTTCCTGGTTTCAGCAAGAGTTAATTTCTTCTCAGCAGGTGTTACAGTGCTGTGTTTTGGGTTCAGAATACAAGTGGTGTTGATAGCACACTGATGTTTTGGGTTTTCCTAAGTCAAGGACTTTTTTTTCCTGTCTCATACTCTGCCAGTGAGGGGGTATGCAAAAGAAACTGAGAGGGAGCACAGCTGGGACAGGTGACACAAACTGACCAAAGAGATACTCCACCCCATAGAACATCATGCCCAGTATATAAACTGGGGGGAGTTACCCAGAAGGATGGACAATCTAAGATTGGGATGAGGGGTCTGACATTGGTCAACAGTGGCGACCAATTGCATCATATCACTTTATCTTTTTCCTTTTTTATTATTGTTATTAATATTATTATTTACCATTGTAATTTATTTTACTTTATTTTCAAATATTAAACTGTTTTTATCTCAACATACAAGTTTTATTTTTATGTTGAGATAAGAGGATTCTCCTCCCCATTCCACCAGAGAAGCAGGGAGAGAGGGAGTTGAGTGAGTGAGAGACTGTGCGATGTTTCATCTCCAGCTGGGCTTAAAATCATGACAACTCTCTTGGTCATTTTCAGTCCTAAACTAGGCAAAAAACTAATTCCACTTAGTCAGACACTCATTTGTTTTTGATATAATCAAACAGTAGTAATGAAATACATTTGTAGGCTGCATTTCCAGGAGAAAGTGCAACAATACTTATAAAGCTCTACCCTTGTTGAAGAGGTTGAACAGAGGGTAGAAGGCTGGTAGATGAGGGGAGAGCAGTGGATATTTCAACACTATAGGGCATAAAATACTCCTTGAAAAGCCGGGGGAGTTTGGACTGTTTAAGCAGGCAGTGAAGTGGGTTGCAAACTGACAGAACAGCCAAGCCCAAGGAGTGGAGATCAGCGGCATGAAGTCCAGTAGCCAGTGAGTAGCAGTGTACCCCAAGGGCCAACACAGGGTTCAGTTCTGTTTGAAATCTTCATTAATTATCTGGATTATGGGGAAGACCATGCCCTCAGCAAGTTTGCTGGTGACACCAACCAGGAAGTAGTGGATGATATGCCAGATGGTTGTGTTGTCTTCCACAGAGACATGGACAGGCTGGAGATACAGGCTGATGGGAACCTCATGAAGTTCAACAAGGCTAAATGCAAAATCTTGCCCACAGCGAAGGCCTCCATGCACAACTATATGCTGGGAGCCAGCTGCTTGGGAAGGCAGCTTTGCAGAAGGGACCATGGGGTTTTGGTGGACCAAGCTGAACACGTACCCCCAGTGTGCCCTTGTGGAAGGGTTGGGAAGTTGGACCAAATGACCCCACTGTGGCCCCTTCCAACCATACCCACTCCATGATTCTGTCTGAAAAGAAGGTCAATGGTCTCCAGGGCTACTTTAAGTGGACTGTTGCCAGCAGATCAAGGGAGGTGATTCTTCAATTCTACTGAGCACTGGTGAGGTCACACCTGGAGTACTGTGCCTACTTCTGGCTTCCCTCATACAAGAGAGAGGTGGAGTTGCTGGAGACAGGGTTCAGCTAAGGGCCACTAAAATGATTAAGGGATTGGAATATTCCATATGAGGAAAAGCTGAGTGAGCTAGGACTGTTCAGCCTGGAGATTGGCCTGAAGTTTAGGGGTGATCTCATCAATGTGTACAAGTATCTGAAGGGAGAGTGAAAAGGGGACAAAGCCAGCCCCTAGAGATCATATATGCTTAGAAACAATAAGCACACACTGAAACATGTGAGGATTCTTCTGAATACGAGGAAAAAAAAAATTTCCTGTGAAGATGACCAAATGCTGGACAGATTACCCAAGGAAATTGTGGAGTCTCCATCTTTAGAGCTATTCAGAGTTATCTGGGCACAGTATTGGCAACATGCTGCAAGTGGCCCTGCATGAGCAAGGATGTTGAACCAGATGACCTTCAGAGGTCCCTTCCAAGCTCATTCATTCTGTGATTCTGTGAAGACTGCTGTTTTTCTGTAATAAATAATGTATCTTTTCCATAAAACATTAACCAGTCATGTCTTTATCTGATATCTTTTCTGACATTGATATTATTGCTTTTCTACATCTATTGAAGAACTAAAAGAAACAACGGGATGGCATCAAATATTAACTAGCACTGCAGTGAGCTTTCTTATGCAGGTCATCTCAATGAAGAACAAATGTATATAACAGCAAGAAAAGAAATTAGGAACTGTGAAACACAAACCTTTAAAATTATAAGAGCCTTTATGCACTGCATAATACTACAATTATAATGCTAGTTTTTCAAATGGTGAGCTAAACAGCAGGAAGGAAGTACTGAATAATCGTCTAGATGCTGCCACATCTAGGTGTAAAAAAGGACATTTGATCCTGTTTAAGTTATTCATTACCACTGCAGACAGAGAAGACAGATTTCCCTTTTTCGTAGAGAAGTGTGTTACACTTGTCATTTTACTTTTCCATTGTCATTATTTAAAGAGTAATTACAGCTGTGCTTACTAGAACAGCTCCATTGCAATCCTTGTTTTCCGGGAGTTTATAACTCGGTGAATTTAATTCCCCCTTGAATGGAACTCAATTTACAACTTGGTCAGCCTGGTAACATTTTGTTCCTAAAAGGCTTACTCAAATTGATTAAGCCATATTATATGGCATTGAAATCCAAACCAGGAAATTTCTTTCCACAGATTCTAAATTCTTGCATATTCCTGTGGCACCACTTTAAGATACTGTAAGCAACTAGCCATAAGCCTTCAAATGAGAACTTCTCATCTTCTTCTATACTGAAAGGCTTCAAGGAGTGAATTTATTCATCTTTAAAAAGAAGCTACTCCAAATATGCATATACCACATTATGTGTGAGCCATTTGCTACACAGACACCACAGAAACAGATCAATTCTCTAATTAGAAATGTTTCAATGTTCCAATGCTGGAACCTTGAAAAAAGTAAAGTTCACTTGATCATGGAGCTATAGTACAGATTAGGCCAGGCACAGTAGGGTCAGCATGTCCTTCAGAGAACTTGCTGTAATGTTCTCTATTGTTTTGGAATAACTTTTTCCACATTTCAACTGATTCAGCCACCTTTGAATGTAGTTGGACTTCAAAGCCTTTTGAAGGTTTCTTTGAAATGGAAAGATACACACAAGTAAGACAAGAAATATTAAAAGAGAAAAGAAATAGAAAAAGAATCCTAATGAAATTGCCCATTTTGCAGAGCTGTAAATATAATGAAGTAGAGTCCTCCTAGAGTCTTCTAGAAACAGTTTTTGCTCTCTGCAAAACCAATATAACTGCTCTTCAAATAATCCATTGTCTGAATGTTCTGAAATATAATCACTCCAGTCTTGTTTCCAAAATCTCTAGTTTCTATCCCTGTATCATCTATCATTTACCTGAATTTTTTAACCTGTGAAAAAGAAAAAACAAAAGATAATCATCTAATTTAGTCAAATAATTACTAGAATGTTTAAGAATTGACAGCTTCAGGGCTGTATCATTACATTCTGTTTGTATGAACTGATGTGGCAGAAACAGCAAGAATAACAGCACCACTGTTACAAAAAAAAGATCTGTAAGAAGTAATAGAGTTTTGAAAAAAACCCCAAACGCAAAAATACTTGATGTAACAGAAGGAACCAGAAGGGGAAAAGCTGAACAAGAAGCCAATCTCTCTATGGGATCTGGAATCTTTAGGACCTTATTAGAGGAAAGACAGCTTCTGTTAATGTAGGTAGTTTGGGATTCCACAACAACATAGCCACACTGATACAGTATTTAATAGGTCTATAGATTTTGCATCTCATCTGTAGTGATGAGCTTGGTCCCATGTCCTTCTGACATATTCTTCCTGGATCCTGAAGCCTATCTCTGTCCTTACTTTTCTTCATTAAGTTGCACAATTTCTTTGATGGTAATCCTTCTCTCCTTCCTATATATTTTGTGAATGTCAAAATCAGGAGTGAAAGTGAAAGCAACCTGAGCAATGAAGAAATGTTAAGTCTCTAAGTAAAAGACTGTGATACAGAGATTCACTTGTGAGGGACATATAAGTTTTAAAAGAGAGTATACGACAATAATTAAAAAGAGGCCAGAAGTAAAAAGGTAGAATAACAAGAAATTCAGTGGAAGCTAGAGATGGCACTTCCTACCTCTTGGTTTATCATTGCCACAAGCATTAAATTTACCTTGAACCTGAAATCCAACATTTTGTCACTTGAAGACAGCAAATTAGAGTGAGAAATTCACAAACAGGGTGGTAATGACGCTCTCAAAGGCTGAGTGACATCTCCTCTCACGCTTCCAAATAGACTTTTCTCATTAGTTCAATGTGTTGAAACTTATAGGAAGCACATTATATTACTTTAAATGGTACTTATCTACTTTGGGAGTCTAAAGTCAGTCATATGAAGTGAGCTGAGGAAATACAGACATTATCCTTGTTACAGCGAAGCCATAGAAATTCAATATTGAATCTACATGCAACTTGAAGAATGATATCTTAACACCATCATAATGAAACAGCATACAGCATATTCTGCAGTAGTTCCACTGGAATTTTTTGAATTGGTATTTTTGAAGAGAATTGAGAAGTTACTTTCAGAATAAAATACATAAAATCATGAGAATGGAGGGACAAAGAGCACCGGGTCCACTTAGTCTATTGTATAACATGTCCTTAAAAATAATTAAGCCAGTGTCTAAAGCCATCTATAGTGGAATTTCAAATATTTAGGCATCCGCATGAGTTACATGCAGTTAAGAAACAGACAGGTGAACATTAGAGAGGAAGTCTCAGACAACAGAAATGGAAGGAGTGAAGAGATCATTCCCCCTAAGTGATCTTAATATCAGCCAAAATTTTTTACAATATACAGCAAAGAGAACTAGGAAAAGTTAGTAACTGAAATCTCCAAATCGCTGTCATGAAAAAAAACCAACCCACACCAGAATCAACTTTTCCTTGTTGAGGAAAACTTGTGACTCAATGCCACAAAAAAGTATAGTGTCCTTACCAATATGTGAAATAGATTGGAAACTGTTACACTGCATACAACTTTTTACTTTTAAAAATATTATGTGGAATTTCTTCCAAGACTAAATTCCTTTCTCCAAATACTGAAAGCAGCCACTGCTGTAAGATATGGTACTGAAAAAATAAGAAAAAAAACCCAAAGAACTGATGTTGTGTGTGCTGTGAATGGACATATATAACATGAAAAAAATATTATTGAATTATTGAATTTTATTACTATTATTATTACTATTATTATTATTATTATTATTAGCTTATTGAAAGAAAAAATAGTCATTTCATATTCATGAAAATAAAAAAATCCTATGAGAGGGGAGGGAAGGAGAGCCTTTTTGATCCCATAAGGCTTTTTTGACAGATGCTGTTGGTGTTCCAACACTGAAGGATAAACACTGACCTTATGTGTAAATATATACAGAACACTACTCATCAGCACAGAGGTAGCATTGACAATATTTGTAAGTTTAATGGAGGCATTATAAGGTTTTTGAAAAATTGGAATGAATTCAGAAAAGGGTATTAAAAATACTATGCTCAGCTTGTGTAATTTTTCCTATAAAGATTAGGGGGCAGGTAATATTGTTAATATGTACACTGGGAAGAGATTTCTGACACTGTTTTTCAAATGGGAAGAAAGTGAAAGAAAGAAATAGGAAGACATTGAAGGAAGTTTTAGGTAAGTTAGCTAAGAAAAAAAGTAAGGCATTGTAATTTTTTTGTGTTTGTTTCTTGGGGTTTTTTAATCATAATGACTGGAGCTATTGGGTAATCAGGCTCACTGGACTTTGAATCACTTGAAGTACTTATATCAAAATTGAATAAATTTCTGTGGGGAAAAAACAAGTTTCAGATAGAAATTATGCCTATTAAGACTGAAATCTTTTAGCCTATTTTATGTAAGAGATCAGATGAGATGACACAATAATCACAGTTATTTTTACTACATGTACATCAACACCAGCTTAATTTCATTGTCATATTTTTTTGTTTTCTTAAGGTTCTTAGTAAGGTTGCAACATTTATTTTTCAACATTGCAAAATAAGTGAAGTCATAATAGATATATTTGCTCAGAACTCTTAATATAATTCCTACTTTCTCTCAATTTCCAGATATTATTTGGATTGTTGTTAATTCACTCTGAGAATATTTTGCCAGATGTAATTACAAAGCAAGTAGATTTGTGGCCCTGATATAATAATAAGAAATCCATACCTTAAGTTTGATTTTTAATTGTTAATATCAATTGGGTGTGCCTTTTAAAAAAAGATGTGTTGATGATCACAATTTTTTTTAAAAATATGTGTTTTTCAAAATTTTTCAAACTATTCCAGTTGTTGTTTTGAGGGACACCTAAATGAAGCTCAAAACCCCAATATTCAGTAGATCATACTACCCATATACTTTTCATAATGAAAAGTAATCAGTCCAAACACTACAGTGTTTTAATATTACTATTTTTTTAAAATAAAATTTCATTTCATATATAAAGTAGTGCAAATCAAATTACAGCATAAAAGTTGTATTTACAAAAAATTGTAAAAATTTTAGCTCATTTGGTTTTAGATTTACATGGCATTTTACTTGTTTCTGGAAAATTTTCTCATTTTACAGTAAAAGGAGATAGTACATTTCATATTTTGAATGCATTTTTTTTCCAGATAGGTTATAAACACTTCACGTGATTAAAATAAGAATGCGAAAAAAATGTATTTAGACTTCAAGCTTAAACAGAAGAACAAAGGCTAAACATTATTTTAAAAGTTTATGCTCTTTGACAAGTTTTGCCTCTTTTCAAATACAAGAAAAACTTCAACATCATGTTTTGGTTACCAGCTACCAATGTTGTGATGTCTTTCTATAGAATACTTATGAAATATACAATTTTTGTTTTCTAATATGAAACTATAAACCTGTAAAGTAATTGCAGAAAGAATTATTGTTTCTGATAATTTTAGTATATGGGACTCCAAGCAGAGTCAAATTAAAATGCAGGACTGTAACAACAGAAAAATGAAGTTAATACCAGACAATATGAATTTTTGAGATGTGTATGTTTAAAATCACTTGAAAAATAAGAAACTCTTTCTAGGTCATATTAAATTCTCCAGGCTATGCTTCCTATTTCTTCCACTCTCCCTCCCAACTGTTTCAAATCCATTTCTTTTTGCAGTGACCCCTGCACTAGGGAATCAGATACAAAACACTTAAGAAAACACCACTGCTTAAAAAACTACTGCTTGTCTTATGTGGGTTAATTTAAAAATCATGCTATAATATTGTTTTATATAAAAAAACTCAATCAGTTGCCACAAAGTAAAATCAGAAACCAATATGAGAGGAATGGGACAAAGAAATAAAGTTTAGTCTTAGCTCCATCCCCCCATACTCTCACATAAATAAGGAATAAGGCTATATCCAGTTTACTTATCCTGAAATTATTTGGGTTTTAAAATCTGATTTTAAGAAATAGAAACAAAAAACAGCTCACAAAAAAAACACCCCACATCCCCCAAAAAGCCTGTAAGACCTTTCTCTGCTATTCCTATATATAAACCAATCATGTGTTCTATTTTTGTATTTGCAGTAATTTCATGGGCAAGATTCAGAACGCAGAAATTCAAATTTATAGAGACATTGAGTGTAATCTGGAGATTCTACATTCCAGCACCATCTAAATTTTGGTATGCATCTCCTGAGTATTGTGATAGATGATGTCCACATGGTTGGATACTGCCTGGCATTCACTTAGCAGGCTGATGATGTGTGGACCACATAGCATGCCTGAGCAAATACGTCTTGATGAAATCAATGAAACTGGTGGTGACTTGGACCTCTTCTTCTGTACATGTATTTTTATTAATTTCTTTGATGTGAATATCTAGTCTACACAGATTCCCCCAGGGAACCAAATTTATTTTGCCCAACTCTGAACTTGGCATCTATTAACTCTCTTACCATGCATGGTTTCATTTTTTCAATTACTTTCTCATGGTAGTACGATTCTTCTCTCTCTAGCTGTTGCACTTGGTAAGATCTGGTGGGTTTCTTGACATCAGTTTTGCTGACTTCAGGGGACAGTTATGTGAGTTTCATTACATATATTGATCTTTCCCCAAAGTGGATTCTTTTTTTTTCAAAATTCATTTTGTTAGTAGTTGATTTTTGTCCTGAATATGAAGTTTTCTGTATGTTTATTTATCCAAATATAAATGCACATGTTGTCATTACTCATTTTAGTTATAAAGTCCTGTTGCAGTGTGTTCTTCAATCTAATAGTGATTTTAAAAAAACACAGTTTCACCTAATATGCCTCTATTTTTTGTGCTTTTAAAAAAAAGGGAGTGGACTGAACTTGTATTTGGAGGCTCATTTGTTTCTGTTTGTACTTTTAAGAGTAAATCTATATGTAGCTGGAATTAACATAGGAAGGTAGACAATGTGCTCAGAGGAAAACACTAGTATAGTATGGATACAGAAAATAAGCAATTATGCATTTTTAAACTCAGCAAAGAAAAGAGATTAAGCCATGACCTAATCCTTAATATATTTGTCTAATTTTATTCTTTGTGATGCAATTAGATTTGACGTCCTTTTTAACCTCTTCAACCTTTGTTTTTAACACTGTTGCAACTGAGTACATCTCTATTATGTTTGCTTTTTAAGAGCCTATAGTCAGAAAAAAATGTATATTGCAGCTGACCCTATAAGCATTTAACTTGTATTATAGAATCACAGACTCACAGAATATGGGTATATATAGATAAATATATGTCCAAATATGCTAAATGATGCGTAAAGAAAGAATAAATCAGAACTGAAAGTCAGATCCTACAGAAATTTGAAAGAAAATGTATAAAATCTTTACCTCAGAAAATCTTTATATCCTGCTGTAGGCTGCTATCAAATGGACTCACATGGATAAAATTATCTCATGCAATTCTGATGTTTGTCTGTGAAGCATGTGACATAACTCTGGTGGCATACAGTACTTTATTTGTCTTTTCTATAGGAGAACCTGTCTGAGTTACAATTCATTTAATTTATCATCAGCACTAACAAACTGATGAAACCTTTAGTGTCGTACTGCACTGCTGTGAATTTTTCTGTTCCCTGTAAAGTTAATAATTAGATGTCATTCATGACTGTATTGTTTCTGGCTGATCTGAAGTTCATTGTGCCATAGCAGCCCTCCCTCCCGGTGCTGTGCTTTGCCCTGGTAGCTGGAAAGGTGCTGATAACACACCAGTGTTTTGGCTACAGCTGAGAAGCACCAGCACAGCATCAGCGCTCGCTCTCAACATTCCCCACCCCATCAAGGGTCCTGGCAGGGAGCACAGCTAGGCCAGCTGACCCAAATCAAGCAAAGGGATGTGCCACACCAGTTCACATCAGCTCAGATACAAGAGCTAAGGAAAGGAGGAGGAATGGTGGGTATTGCTTATTTACAATGTTTGCCTTCTGGAGCACGTGGCTATGTGTGCTGAAGCCCTGCTTCCTGGGAGGTGCCTGAACGTTGCTTGCTGATGGGGAGTAGAGAACAAGCTTTTTATTTCCTTTGCTTGTTCATGCAAACTTTTTTTATTATTATTTTTATTTTACTTTTTCTAGCCTAAAAGTAATTTTCCATGTTGTTTTCTCTCCTTGTTCAGCTGGAAAGGCAAGTGACAGTGCTGTGCAGTAGGGCCTGCCAAGGTCAACCCTCCACAATAACATTTCTAATGTAACTCATCAAATATACAAACAACAAAAAACTAAAAAGAAAAGAAACCAAAGCTGGAGAAGTAAGCTACAAAAAAATTGACCAAAATATCATATTGCTTTGCTTTTGTTCTTCCCCCCTGAAGTAAATAAGTAAAGGAATTAGTATGTACTTCCACAGAAAGCAACTCTTTTTGATCCGAAGCAATACCACCATACCAGGTACTTGTGAAAGAAACAAATTCAACAAATCACTACCATCACCAAAAAGCCAAATGAGTAATTTTTCTTTTATTCAGGAATAGTGTCTAGGGATATTTATCAAGGATAAATAGAACTGTACTTAAATTCTTGTCTCTACCTGAGGAGCTTTTGAACTCATCTGTCATATTTGAAACATCTGACTAGGCAATATTATTTCAGTTAAATATATGGTTAAATATTGTCATTCACTATTCCTTTATTTGGAAAAGAATGTTGGTATAAATAATTGTTCCCTCTTGTTCTACTCTGCCAAAAGCTGTTGACACCAGCAAACTAAGGATTTTTTTTTCTGTACCTCACCAGAACCTCGTAAAATGCCTCATATATTCAGTGCTAATAGGTTTATTAGAAAAGCATCTGAATCAATTTCTTATGTACAGGAAAATATTTCAATTGTATGATTATTTTCTTTGAGCCATAGTCCTCTTGACAGGGTATGCAAACATCAAAAAGCTATTAAATCTTTATATCTGGAAATTTTAGTTAATGAAAAATTCAATCCATCATTTATGGTATCTCAAAAAAAATATATATATGTAAGCCTACATACTTTTCTGGTTTCAAGATCCTGAGAAGTTATAGAACAGCCTGATATATAGGCAACCTGACGCACATGTTTGTCACACACCTTAGGAACCTCCTTGCTTATATGTACCACGCAAAATTATAGAATCCTCTTTTAGACTCTTGTACATCTTATGCTGCAATTCCCTCAGAAACATCAGTGATGTTTAATGTGGTTTAATGAACTCCAGTGAGACCTTAACTGAACAAATAAAGAGCCACAGAGGCACTTAATGAGGTATGGAATCAAGCACCATCACAGAAGGGAGTAAGACCCAGCAGCAGAGAGTGCAGAAAAGGCTGTAATGTTATATATTATGAACACTAGTGGGGGGGAAAAATGAAGTAAAAAAAATTCTATATTATCTTCTGCTGCTCATATTCTTGAGCACTGCCAATAAATCTTAAAAAAATGCAAAACTCTTATATTGTAACAATTTCTATGCTTGTGTTACATGAATTGTTTCTTAGTGATAACATTTTTATTTAATTATGTCTGTGAGCATCATAACTTATATTGATGAACATGGATTGGCATAGTTGTTTAAGCCTATAATGAACTAAATGTTATACAGAATACAATTTTCCTCTTCATTTACTTTAATTATTCTAGTTGTAAATGCTGTTGCCTTCCATGATTACTGAATAAATCTCACTGTAGGATCAATTACTACAGTTTAAGAATTAGACTTAAGAGTTCTTTTGTAATTATGTAGGTTTTGTGCCATTAGATCTCAGCATTATTCTTCCTAAAATATTTGGAGACCTAATGACACAGAGAGTCATAAAATCATTAGATTCAGTATCCCAGGACAGTTAAATACTGAACTTTTGTAAGCATCTCACTACTTAACTGAACTATATTTTGTTAATTTGGCCTCTTTAATGTTTTAAATGAAAATGCTGGCACATTAAATCAAATTTTGCTAATTTGTGCCAAAGAGTAAAAACATCAATAAACTCAGGTGGTGGAGACAGATCCATAAAATTGGATAGTTCTACCTTGCAGAAGGAAAGAGTGATCTAAATGATTTTTACTATGGTTTAAGAGAGTTTCTGAGTGGTTCCTATAGAAATGGACAGGTATAACACTTCAGCAGAAA
Organism: Pseudopodoces humilis; assembly: GCF_049639895.1. NCBI lineage: Eukaryota > Metazoa > Chordata > Aves > Passeriformes > Paridae > Pseudopodoces > Pseudopodoces humilis. The sequence continues at coordinate 50,176,122 of NC_142204.1, read as the reverse complement.
GAAGCAATTCATTAAAAATCTGCTAGCTTTATTCAGAAATTTGTTGACAACTGAAAGCTATTATTCAAACTAAAGAATTCAATAACATGTTAAACTGATCCTAATTCATGGCACAATCAGAATGACCCCATTAGTGTTTAATCTCTTATCAGAAGATAGAAGGTTAGGACCTCAAGTTTTCTCAGTTGATATATAATCCCAAATAAATGAAAGACTGATTCAAAAGCATTGTGACAAATTACCTTACTGATACGTATGCTAATCTGCTCTGCTATCCCATTATAGATGTTCTGAAATTAAACCTTGCATCCCTCATTTTATTCTGTAGAAAAAGAAAAATGACCCCACTTCTGTTAACATCAGCTGTTATAAACAAGCAAAATTTGAAGGATGAAATGAAAACTGATTCATGAGCCAGTGACCAAATTCAGAGATGAAGTTATAAGTTAATCCAAATAATTCTAAGTGAAACTGAAAAATATAAATTGGTATATTTACATGTTTCTTACATGCCACTTACAGTACAAGTTATAACTGCTTAAGCTCTATCCAATTTAATTTAGTATTTCTTTTCTCATTTTAATTTCCTTAAACTCACCAATAAAGGCCTAATTTAGAGATGATGTGCAAACTGACTTCCTGTGTTATTGTTCACATCCAATTGCTCTTGTCTGCAAGTGTTACATCTGATGATACTCACTGAGAAACAAGGGAAAGGGAATTATGTCTCAGTAATTTAGAGTGCTTTTATATTCATCTTTTTGCATCTTTTAGCAAGCAGATGTGAGTTATAAAATATTAAATTCTTTACAGAAAAGAAATACAGTTGTGTGTTGTCATGTGGAAGTTACTGAAAGCTGTCCAGAAGTTGATAAGTGGAAGATAAGCATTTCAAAAGATGCAACAGAATTATATATATATATATATATATATATATATATATATACTAATATATTAAAAGGAAGGCAGGAAGGAGGGAAGGGAAGGGAAGGGAAGGGAAGGGAAGGGAAGGGAAGGGAAGGGAAGGGAAGGGAAGGGAAGGGAAGGGAAGGGAAGGGAAGGGAAGGGAAGGGAAGGGAAGGGAAGGGAAGGGAAGGGAAGGGAAGGGCAGCAGAGGAAGCGGAAGGGAAGGCAGGGGAAACTAACGGAAGGGAAGGGTAGGGCTGGGAAGGGTAGGGAAGGGAAGGGAAGGGAAGGGAAGGGAAGGGAAGGGAAGGGAAGGGAAGGGAAGGGAAGGGAAGGGAAGGGAAGGGAAGGGAAGGGAAGGGAAGGGAAGGGAAGGGAAGGGAAGGGAAGGGAAGGGAAGGAAGGGAAGGGAAGGGAAGGGAAGGGAAGGGAAGGGAAGGGAAGGGAAGGGAAGGGAAGGGAAGGGAAGGGAAGGGAAGGGAAGGGAAGGGAAGCCCTGAACAGCAGAGTATCACCACATCTGTTCTACTGACCAGGTCTTGGTTCAGCCTGTAGGCTAATTCCTATTTTTAAAGAAAATTTGCAAATAAAACTAAATCCTATTTTTAAAAAAAATTTGCAAATAAAACACAAAAATCTCTTTGGACTTATACAGAATAGTTTAACATGATTAAATATGTTAATAAAGTGATTAGATTATCTTCTGCATCACTAATGCAAAAGTTAATATGTTCATGCCAGTGTTTTCATTTGTAATGTATCCTACATTCATTTCACCAGCCATCTTCAGTGTGATTCTGTGTAACAGGAAAATGGATGGTGAAACCAAACCAGAAAGTCAAGGAAGATTTGTTTATTGCCCCAATAACATCTGTAGATAGTACTGTACCAAAGACACCACGTAGCTGAGCTTTTACTGGCAGTTAAGGAAATTTAGCAGCCTTTTAGATTGACAGTCAGATTTGCGGGAGCAAATCAAGTCAATCTGGTTTTTCCATTTTACCCCTGTAAATTCCAATACCTGGAAGAGGCAGAATATTTTTAAAGGATCCTTTATTCATATTTCACCAGCTCTGCAGTGCCTCTCCTTGAGGCATTCTCCTGAACCTTCCAAACCATTGTGCAATAAAACCCAAGTATTTCCTCTGTATTTTGGGACAACACAATAATTTTGAAAAGAGGCAAGTTTAAAATATAGTAGACAATGCTGAAAACATTCACTTCAGTCAGTTAAGTAATAGCACTTAAAATTACTTTAAAGGATATTGAGATCATATAACAGAATCTGATTAGTTTCTTTTTTCTTGATTTTCAAATGGCTACTGTATATGATGCTAATCTCTTCACTTTGATATTTGCCAATTTACTAGTTTCAATTTATTGTTTCAAATAATTCTTTTTTCTAATGTAGCAAAATATTTCGATGAAAAACATAAAATTATCTTTAATTTATTTTTTTTTAAGACTTTCTTCTAGGAGTTAAAATAATGACTCTAAATTCATTCTGGTCAACTAGGTGCATTTGAACTTGAGCACTTGAACTTGAGAAGTGTAGTTGCGACAACTCTAGCTTTAGTCAGAGTGAAAATACCAACAGCTTCAGAGTAGTTTAAGTTCCTCCACTGCGAATTGCTCTTAGGAGAATCTTGTCTTTTCCATTGACTGTAGTGAAAAATTAGGACTTCTACAGGAAAATCCAATTTGCTTCAGTCCTGTTGATATTGGGTTGTTCATGCATTCTGTTTTGCTGCATGATATAATGGGCATCTGGATGAATTGAAGACGTTTATATACATACATGTATAATATTTGTCATTAAACTTATAGAGCTTGTTTTTTTCTTAATCTCTTTTCCACTCTCTCACACAAATTCATTACACTTCCTGTCTGTCAAATTAATTGAATTTTTCCATATTTTTGGAACTCAGAAACCCTACCTAAGCAGATTCAGAAACAAAAATAATGTCTATAAACACACATATGCACAATGGACATCCCCAAAAAGTCAGTACTGCAGGAAATAAAAAAAAAAAATATTCCAAAGATGGGATAACTTGTAACACTTACAAAGAATAATTTTCCAGCATTAGATTTTAGCTATATTAAAAATGAGTCATGTCACTATTTTAGAAACACTATTGAAATATTTTAGAGCCCAGATGACTCCGAAAAAGGAAAAGATACGTTATGCCAATTTGAGTCCTCTTTTGAAATACATCTTATCTGACATGTGGTGTAAATTCCTGGTTAGCTGGATGAAGAATGAGTGGTAATCCTGTTTCTAGAGTTACCTGATATCGAAACATACAGAGAAATTTACAGTCTGGCTACCAAAGCAAAAAGACAATGGTCACATCATCCTCTCAGTTTTGTAGCCTTCTCTCATGTCATTAATGAGCTGTGCTTTGATAGAGCAATATTGCCCAAAAGCAATGTTGAGTACTTTCATTACTACAGGTCTCCAAATTAGTGAAATGTCTTTGATGAGTTTAAACTTGTGACGGAGAGCATTTAAGCATTTAACTTCCCCCAGCTTGATTGCTTTCTTTAGACTAGGGTCTAAATGTTTTGCCCCACTGCATTAGTGAAAAATGGCCATCAATGGAGATTAAGCTGAGGTAAGCCATTTAGTAGGTATTACAAAATAGTACATATATTACTATTATACTGTCCAGTAATTGCACCTTAACAAAAAATGCAAATCATTTCCTACAAATGTTGATTCATTTTCAATATCTGAGGGCAATAATAGGAACTAGAAATATGTTCCAATGAATAATAGATTATGAAAGACTGTCTTGCATCATTTAATCATCTTTCCCTTGTGAAAAAAAATAGTCATGCTTTTGAAATCCTAATATTCCCTGCCTATTTGAGGAACAATTATGCACTCCACAGGCATAGTGATATTTTAATTTATTTTGCTTTCCAAATTAGTAAAACTGTAGACTTTCTATTCTAGACATAGCCCCAGAATCCAGGGTTTTGGAACACTATGCTAAGTCTTTCCTATATGTCCCTATACAAATCATATCTCATTTTCATACATCAGGATTATGTTTCAGAAAATTCTCCCAGAGGGGAGTTGTTGCAGTCGTTTAAGAAAATACTGAATGGGAATCATTTAGGGTACATAAATGGAAAATATTCTTGCCTTTCAGCTAGGCACACATGAAAAATTCAAGAACAATTTATCTTTCACAATGACCATTTTGGCAGAATTCTGTAATAAGGTCAAACTATTTTCACATATGGAGAGAAGCTTTATTTATCAATTGCAAACATTAGTGCAATAATTCAATCTTGTAATAGTTCTGCTTTCAAGGATACCAAGTGGTAGACTAGTATTGTCAGTACCTAAATGTCCAGTCATTTGCTTTACCAGCATAAACTTTTCATTCTCATATTTCAAATCTCTAAAGATCTCAACCGTAGGACTTACCCACTATAATGGAGGAAGATAATGTAATGTAACTTAGAGAAACCTACCAGAGCCTGACATGCTTCCATTGTGAACCCAGATGATATTTTTAAGAATCTTTGCCTATGGGGAATAGAAGTTTCTGCTCGATGCCTTTGTGCATCTTCCCTACACAGAACATTCAGATGAGCTTTATCTGCCAAAAGATGCCAAATCAAGTGTCTTTCTATTCAACCTGATCTAGTGACTCCTGTTTTTTGAAATACCATACCTCTGTAACTAGTATGTATTTATTACTCTGTACACATTTTTTCCTTTAACTGCTAATAATTTTGGATAATTTTTTTCCAGTTGTGATTATTAAGAGGTGTTTTGACTGAGTATGATGTCAAGATAAATGCTTTAGACCTTTCTAACTTCACAAACCCAAAACCAATGGCATATCAGCTACATTGTCAGATTTACACTCCTTTATTTAGTGAATCACCTTATGCAGCTGTACAGCACAAACTATAAGTTCACTTTTTAGAAGCCTTTACTCAAGGCAACATTTCCCCCTTATTTAGCTCAAGAAGAAAGGACCACAAAAGGTCAATCCAAGGAGAAGAATTACATAAATGTTGGCTAACAGATTAATCCAGGAGAGTATTTGGTCCTCACACACAAATGCACATACACCACCAACCTATATCTGCCTCCACACCTAATGACCAGGTGTGATGAGCTGATGGGTCTCTTGTGGGCAAACTGTTCAGATTTGAATACTCTTGTCTGTACAAAGAAAGAAAAGAAGATGCAATAAATACACATGGCAACTTCATTACAGGAGATTACAGCTAAGAGGTATGCTGATTAATTTATTATACTTTAAGACAGCAACCAGTTAGGTACTGGTGAGGTGGAAAAATAAAAGGAGAGAGATTTCATGGTAGGAAAAGCAATACACTTCTACCAAAATAAATAAAGGTAAGAGTATAAAAAAGTTAAGATAAGAGGACTTCCCCTCCCACTTACAAAAATTTAGAAGCTTCTTTTCAAAGAAAGGGTGAGACTCCTAAACTGATGTTATTTAATACAGTAGAGATATTGTCCAAACTGAATATATTTTCTCTCTTTTTTTTTCATCATGTTCAGGAATAATGGCAACCATGGCTCTAGTAAGCAGCTGCATTCAGGCAAATAAAATATTATCTAGAAAGGAGACGCAGAGGTGAAGCTTGCAAGAAATAACAATACCTCCTGTGAGGAAGACCATAAAAAGTAACTCTGTGGAAAGATACCCAAGGAGTATGAAAGTAAAAAAGATAACCTGGTCTACTAATGTATGAACACATATATTTGTGTGTGAATTTATGTTCCTTCTGGGTACCATGTTTAATCTTCACTTCCAAGTAATATTGTGAAACTGGCATTAGATTAGAGTACTAGTACTGCTCAGTCAACTGAAAAGACAGTTTTGACCTGGATCAGCCTCATAACTCCTATCTGCATGCATTGATTTGGGATGCTATACATCTCCCTGTATCTTAGTACTGAATACTATTTTTTTCTTTTCTTTTCTATTAACAAACCATCTGTTTTGAAAAGTACAGTATTTGTCTTCCTGGAAATTTTGCGGTATCTAAGAGCATTAACACTTTACTGGCATTTGAAGTAATGTAGAAAAAAAATAAAAGAGAGAAGAAAAAGAATGCCTTATTATCTAGCAGAAAATATTTGTAAAATGTTTTTTGCATTTACAGTGAAAGCAAAAAAGTTTGAAATAGATTAGTCGTTCACCACCAATGGTGGATGTTTCCTGAATTAGAATGCAACACATATAAGCAAGCAAAACAGCAATGGATGCATAGTAATTATGTTAGAGCAATGTAGACATTATTTAGGAAGGCAGAACTTGGAATGCATCTATGGGGGCTGGATGATGATGAAACTGAAAACCAAGTTCTAACATGTGAGTAAATACATGTGCACAGCCACTCAAAGCCATTCATGCTGTAGCACAGGTAAGAAATAACCTTCAGTTTTCATCCATGTCACACTAAGAGATAGACTATTATTTTCAGCTTAAAAGATTGCAAAGAATACAAAAGCAGATCAAAAATCATGTTGCCTGTAAGTAAATAAAAGAATATTCAACAGGTGTAAAATACTTGTAATTGAGTTTTAAAATATTTAAAAATTATTGAGCATTGAATACTTCTTTTTGACATCTGTGTATTTCTTTGTAATTCATTTAGGCAATATTTTTTTTCATTAATTTTAAACTTTTCAGCTCATTAATTTGCTATCTAATTATGTCTAATTACTCATTCACAGCCGTATACCTACTTTTCAAGAACTACTAATTTTGTACTGTTGAATGTTCTGAGAATTTGTTCAATACACAAAATTGTTTCACTTCATTTAAGCTCAAACATACTAATTTAAGAGAAAACTGGGCCAGCATTTTCTGATCTATAAATATAAAATTATCATCTTAAGGTCATCTTCTCTTTGTCTTACAGCCCCTCTGGTATTTTATAGAAATTAAGTAACAAATAGGACATTTGTCCTTGATTAGAATGAACAGATTTTTTACTATATTCTATTAAAAGTTAAGACCATAAGTAGTTAACCTGTTTTAGAAGCAAGATCACACCCACATCTGTTCTCTGGTATCTCTTTTATATTATGAAAACATACTGTGCTTGGCAAAACTTCAAAATGTAAAAGTTGCATTGTCTTTGTTTCTAGGATGTTACACATTTTCAATTTATTTTAATATTTCTTATTCTAAAGGAGGGCTAGGATGCCTTTCAACTTATGTCTCTGTTGCTGGTTTCTCTCTAGAGATATGATTTATCAAGCTGAAATTCTTCCAGTTGAGTCTTGTTCTGAGAAGGGAGGAAACTTTAAACAGAAATTTAGTAGTATGTGCATCTTTGGTAAGTGGATTCTGTAAAGTTACAGAAAGTGTTTCTGTTGTAAAAAAACCTTCCACCTTTGTGTTTCACTGTCAGACCCAGAAACAATTCTACACAGCTCATGTGTTGATCACAAACTGGCAAATCCAGGGGTTTTGGGGGGGATTTTTTTGGGGTTTTGTTTGGTTTTTTTTTGGTTTTTTTTTTCCACAGAGAACAGACTGAACTTTTCTGATGGAAGATACAGCGCTGTTCTGTCCTTGCAAGAGTTTATCTGAAGAGGACAGCAAAATTTTATCATCCTAGCTTTCCTAAAGTAGGTTTGCATCTTATAAGCCTATGGAGATACACATTGGTCCTGTAGCTTGTTGGAATGTGGAAGACTGGTGAATTCAAAGGCTTATATTCACTGACTTTTGAAGGCTATCCTGTAGCAAATCTTGGAAGCAAAAGAAAGGGAATTTTCAGTTGTGCCATCTTGATACTTTTTCTAAATTAGTTTTTTATAATGAAACTTTATTTTTCTTAGGCAGGAAAAAAAAAGTAAGAGGACTTTCTGCTCCTTATACTTTCACATTGCAGCTGGAAGTCCAAAGAAAAGTGCCCAAAGAGAATTCACAATTAAATCAGGCATAAATCTTTTCAAGATCTTGAGAAATGGATAAACTTTCCCATATAATTATTGTCTTCCCTAAAATCTGGGTAGAGGATGACATCAGTGAAGAATGGAATTTTCACAGCTGTATCCAAAAGAGTATTAGCCTTCCATTTGGTCAGTTAAGCTCTTGGTTGGTTTTCAAACAGAGTATGAATACATTAGTGCAGTAAAACCCAGAAACTTGAGATAATTTATTGGAAAACCCTTCAGAAAGCTTACTATTCAAACATCTTTATGACCCAACTGGATACAGTCACAGAATTTTTTTCCAAAATTGGCTCAGCCAGAGCAAGAGGTTTCCCATCTGTCTGAGGAACTGCTATCTCTAAAAATAGCAGAGGGAAAAAGGGAAGTAGATTTTAGCACAAATGTGTTGCTGACAGCATCTGAATGGGAGTATATGAAGGATTGCCTTTTATCAATTTCCATAGATTCACATTCAAGGATTAGACATCAGGGCAGGTTTACAGTTGTCTGAATACTGGCATTGTGACAATATGAGCTGTTCTGCAACTTCTTATCTGGCCAGCAGCTTTTGTTTCAGAAAATCAAGATTCTGCTAAAGGACCTTGTATTTATTTTCCAGACACATGCGGATTCTCGAGGCACCTGAACTGATTTAATAAATGGATGTTTTGAGAACTGAATCTTACCCTAAAAGTTTATCAGTTAATATTCGGCTGTATGTTTTCCATTTGAAGAACAGGTTGATTCTAAACACAACAGAACTGTATCCTTCCCCAAGACTTAGATGACTTCCCACCAAGAAATCTGAAGGAATGCAATCACTTGTGGATGTCTCCACTGAGAACAATGTTATAGCCATTACTCTAATAATATGCTGCAGAGAAATTATGGATGACCAGTGAACAGAAAGTCAGCAAGAAGCTTAGTTAATTTATTTGTTACAGAGATCCTGTGGTCCAGGCTGTAATTAAGGTTTGGCAGGCTCCCAAGCCCGTCACCATACACTCAGACTGCTGCCTGCAAGACATGCAGCAGGTTTTAGTAGCAGATTCTTAGCAATAGTACAAACTTTAGCAGCTGTTGTGCTGTTGGGTTTGGGAGCCTGTAAGGAAGGGCCCTGGTCTGCTCCTTAGTCACATATTAAATCTAACTTGATTTGGCCTGGCACGGCCAGAGGCTGCCATGTTACTTCTACGGGTTTGTAAACCTGGTGATAGTAGTAGCCAAATAGCGGCCAAAGCTCCTCTGTTCAGAGATGTCCAGTGGTTCTACCTAAATAATTACCAGTTTTTAAAGAACTACTGCTACCAAAAAAGTCTTCAAATAGATTTCCCAAGTAACATGGAAATTAAAAAAGAAAAAAGAATGAAAAAACCAAGATTATCAAAGAACACTCTCATTTGATGATAGGAAGTAGGAGATTTAAACACAAAATTATGACCTTATACAATTAAGTGATTTTCGCATTAATATTTTATCAGTCTGCCTCTCAGGAGAATATGTTGAAGGGCACAACAGAACAAAGAAGCTAGGTCAAACAGTGGGTAAAAATGGGGTAACATTTTTAATAGTCCTAGCAATAGGACAGAATGTTATTAACGTAAGAGAGCTTGCTTGCAAATGAGGGTGTTAAGTTTTATCCTTTCCAGGGGCATGGTGAAACTGCTTCTTGATGATGCTAGCTATCCCAGGATGTATCAAAGCTGCCTTCCTTTAGAAATCTACATTCTTCTACATCTCTTCTTTAGAAATCTACATTATCAGACAAAATAGACAACATTTTTCAATATTTAGAGTCCAACATAATTATCAGTAGTAGACTGGATTAGAAGAGTGTCTAGGTAAATGAGCATTGGTAAATGGGTAATTGGTAAATTCACTTTAAGTGCTGACTTTTAGAGTTCTACTGAATTAGACAGGATAACTCATTAGATAGGATTAACTCATTTCTAAATAACTGAAAATCCTTAGGAGAGCATAGGGTTTTGGTTTATGCCTTTAAATCTTAACTGTATGATTGCAGAGAAAAAACATGCATTAAACACCAGTATCATTGTGTGAGCACTTTGGAAACACTGCTCACACATGTATTTCCCAGTGAAACAATGTATAATTTACTAGTTCTGGTGACTTTTATCCCTCCAAGGAGTTAAAAGATTTTCTGTGGTAGGTGGCATTAAAAACACAGTTGTAATGGTAAATATATTAACTAGTGTCTCACATTGCATTGGATGAAAAATGAAGTCTCAGAGGTGTTTCTGGCATTTGGAATAAGAGTTCTTATCACTTTTTGACATGGGATTACTCCTCTGGGCCTCCTTTTCAGAGCAGCGTTTCTTATTGTGATGCAGTGATGATGGCAAATACCCAGTGGTGGGTCTTTTCTCCTTAACACATGCCTGAAGGATTTTAAGTACTGTCTCGTCAATGTCATACAGTATATGACTTCTCAAGTTTCTTCCCTCCCCAAAGAGAAGAATCCATGCATTATGTCATTTTACAGAAAAAATAAAAGAACTGGGTCATTTGACCATGAAGAGATTGTGGCACTAAAAGAAACTAGAAGTGTGAATTAAAACAGCTCATGTGGAACTTTTTCCTTTACTTTATTCCTTTAACACTGTCTAGCCTCTGTTCTAGGTAGCCTCTCAAGGCATGAAGTAAGCACACTCAAACCTGCAATGCAGCACTCTAAGCCTCTGTCCTGCATCTGCAAGTCTTCATTCTATATCTTGTTGGAGTCTAGTTACAAATCTGTGACCAACAATATTCCCAAATTAATAGTAAATTTCAGAATAGGTCTGTTTAGCCATGTCAGACATGAGGCTACAGAATCTCAGGAAGATGATACAGAAATACAAATATTATGGTACAGGCCCAGCTGTGAAGGAGTAAGAGACTGGAAATAATTCTAGATCAGGTTCAGTATGAGAGATAGGACAGCTCTGTATCTGTGAACTCTAGTGTCTCCAACAACCACAAGCAGGAACACAGCCCCATTACAATTAATCCCAATTACTGACATCCTGATAGTAGGGGTGAGCATTTGGAGACAAGACCACTTCAATTTCTGGACTACATTTTAGCTGACATACTTAGTCATGAGGAGATATGAATCTAGGAAATAATGCTGTGGTGTTTCCATCAAAAGAGGAATTAATGTCATTTTCTTTGCTTTTGGGCCAAATTCGCAGCATCCAAAAAATGTTATCAAATCAAAGGGGATAGGACTCCATGGCTTTGTACAAGCAGAAAAGCTGATATTTCACATCAGATGACAAAAAAATACAATTAAATGTTCATTGAAAAGGATGTTATTAGTAGAACATAACTTGCTGAAACCTCAAAGCTGTCTACTAGATTAACAACCAGATGATAAATTATTACTCAGTATCTAAGACCTTTGAGAAAACATAAGGGAAAGTAGTTTTTTCTCATTTTTTTTTACATGTGGCTTGATTTAATATCTGAACTAATAAAAAATACTCTGCTGATATTTAAACAACTGAAAATAGTAAGGAAAATGGCATCAGCATTTAGAAACCCAACAATTTATCAAAATGGATTTTCTTCTTTCAAAACATTTATTTTATCATTATTGCTATTTGCTGTGTCTTTTAGATCACAAACTATTTCATCACTACAATTTCCCTATATTTAAGACGGTAATTTTTCATATTATGGGTACCACAATAGAAAAGCCTTAATATTTTTAAATTTAATGAACAAAATATGCATTGATTATATACTTGAAATTGCATTGAAAGTTGATAAAGGTCAGAGCAACTGTTAATCCAGGGTATATAGAATTCAACACGTGTTTCACTTGTTCAGTTTTTGTTTCTGGGTTGTTGATGAGTTTCTTTGGAAGAAACTCAGAGTAATTGTGTTTTTCATTGGGAATGAAGAACAGATGTGCGTAATGAGTATTTGGGGTGAGAAGGAAATCTGCGCAGCTATATATTACGTCAGATTTTTTTTTATCATCCTCAATTAGCTTTGGAGAGCATTGACTACAATGTCACCAGCTGCTCTTTCAACTGATTGTTCAGTTTTACTAAGTAAAATGTTCCCTATATAGTCAATTTTATTCCACTGTCTTGCTAAAAATTAAAAGACAGATTATAGCAAGCCAATGTACTTGTGCTTTGTCATGACCTGTCCCAGGAGACAAGAGCAAACCAGGTTCTTGCTAATGGATTCCTTGAGGTAGATTAGAGTGAAAAAACACTGAATGATCAATGTTTGTAAATATATATATACACACACATATGTAAAAAAGTATTACGGTCTATTTTGGAACAATTTTGTTGCAAAGGAAAGCAGGAATGTAGCTGTTTTGATTGTTATGATCTATAGCAATAATATGAAAGCATTGCAATGTGAAAGCACAGAAATATCACCCAAGGACACGTGTAAGGATAAAAAGAGAGAGAGAATAAGAGTGTCAAAATCTCACCACCCTGTCAACCTCCCATGAGTCTTGACTGTTTCAGCTTAGATGTCCCTTGGTTGAAGTGATGGTAGATCTGGGGTGGGGTGGAGGGGAAAGCCTCTGAAACACAAAGTCATCTGGGCTGAAATACACTCAGGCTGGGTGGGAATTCCCAGGTACCTCCCCTCAGGGAGGAGCTTTCAGTCTTCTCATGGAAGGCCTCAGAAATTAGTGTGGGAGTGCTTTGGGAACCTTTGATGTTTTATGTCACCTTCTAAGATATGACAGCTGCCTCTCAGGCTTGTGAGCCAGGATGCTCCATGAGTTCTTCAATGGGATAGGGGAGGAGGGGGAGTTTTACAACCCAGTGGTTTGTGTAAGCATGACAAGATACTCCTTCCTTTCTCCACAGGGTTTTCTTCTCTTATCTCACTCATAGCTCATCATTCACTCTCCACCTTAGAGGTCGACCATTACACACCCAAATGACTCCTGCCTCTAAATGCAAGTCTAACAAAGCACTCTGATGCCTTCGCAACTGGGGAATGTTTTGAGTCATTGACCCATAGAAGTCCACTCTCTCACATGATTCTATCATCCTTCTATTTTTAACACCTTTTTTACTGTTGTTTGTATCAGCAACTGAACAAAAAGGAAGTACATCAAGTATAACATTACGTATCTTGTATCTTACCTTTGAATCGCTATAATTTCTTTTTCTCAAATGCTTAATCTGTAATGAAATTAAAGAATATGGAATATGTTATTTATTTTCTATGCTTTGAGCTAAAATTGAGTTTGCAATTAGGTTATATGAATGAGTAGAACAGTCCTTCTCAGAGAGGAAACCAGTTCCTTCTTTACAGTACTGTATTGAAAAAAAACTGAATTATAATACAAATCTGTTTGGTTTGATATATTTAGTCCAGTTTATCAAGTAGGATCTCATTTGTAAATCAATGACTTCTTTCAAAGGCAAATTCCATGACAAATTCCTGAAAATCTTTGAATTTCATCTCAGTCAATATACCCTTGTACTCTGCTTAGATTGATTCTAGAGACAGAAGACAAGATCCATAAAAGTTCTTTGATCTCTCCTTTAAACTACATAAGAGTTATATCCTGTTAAAGATGTATTGCAAACACAGAGGCATCTGATAAATTTAGAAACTATTTTTAGATAAACGTATTTGTTTTTTCTAATTATTTATACTCCTGAAGACATTAAACCACTTCAACATGTACAGTAAAGATTATTCAAGAATATTTGAGAAGAGATACAGACTAACTAAATTCTAATTTAGGTTTCTTTTTCAAACAACCTGAGTTTGGACCTTACCTCTGTAGACACATCTTTTATGTAGCAACACAAGTGGGAACACTGGAACTATATGAGACCCTAATTTTTGAACTTTAGTGACCAATAGATATCTAAACATAGATTTTTTACTCGTTCTAGCAAGGGCAAACTCACAGTTCTGTGATGACTAAAAATTGAACAGAGCCGCACAGCTGCGCTGTGAATTGTCAAGCCAAGTCTGAACGTGTGCTTGGCAGGTGTTTGGCACAGTGGGCAAAAGAGAAAATATTTCATCATGATCAGAAGACATGGTTCTTGTAAGCACTAATTACTTAATTCCTTTCTTCAGGGATGCAATATCTTTTTAAGCAGATAGTATGAATATGCTTTATGTGAGCTCATTGTTTCAAAGACACTGGAATATAGGAAAGAGGATTTGTTTAGAGTGAAAACTCTTAGGGTTCAGGATAGCAATAAGAGGTTATACATTAAAAATTATTTCATCTATCCTTTAATCAGGTCAGCCAGACCTCTGCAAAAGTCTACTCAGTAATTCTGTGGCAACACAGACACACATCTCATGCATCATTTATCTAAGAAGTAGTGGCAGCCAAGTTTTGTTGTGAGGCTGGAAAGAGCATTCATGAAAGGGCATCTGATGACTTAAATAACATCCCTGAGTATTGAACTGTGACTTCCTCTATGAGAAGAAAACCTTCTCCAGCAGGTTGAATGAGATTCTAAAATTACAGTATGAAGAAACACGTGCCTAAAAATATATCTAAAATAATTTAGATCACCAATAAAAACAGCTTGAACGAAGATTAGCCATTAATTCTGATTAATTCATTATTTAAAATTGATTTATGCTGCAGTAGATACTGACAACCTTATTCTTTGATTTTTCCCCTGTGATTAAAACAATGGATTCTTCACTTGTTAGGGCTGGATTTTATGACAATGTGTTAATAGTCAATCACTTGCAATTTCTAAAAGTGCCTCATCTAATAAAATCAATAGATTTTCCCTTGTTCCAGGTGTCATCTCTGTGATAAAATCTGTCTCTTATGTGGCTGTAAACTGATCATGGGTCATGAAATATAATGAGTGCATTTCACAAAGTGAACACATCATTACTCATTCTCAGTATTCACTGAATTCACAGCTAAATGAAAGAAAGTTAAGTTCATATACAGCTGAAACTTAAATTTGATTAGAGGCTCACCTAGCTAATGGTCCATATTCCACTCTTAACCATGTTTAATTCCATGAATTGTTAAAGCTGAATTTTTCCAAAGGTTGTAGGGTGTCAAATCACACAAGGGATGGGATGACAAAATTTTGAGTGATCAATTATATACTGAACAGAAGAAGACTGAAAAATTGGAACAGGAAAGCTTATGTGTTCCTGACAGACTACTGATTTATGTCATTAAGACTTTTTGCCATCTGAAGAAACATTTTAAACTGCTACTGACAATTCTAACTGCTTTATTGAAAAATGCATGGGTTTTTTTTATATTTAGTAATGATGCTATTTCTTCCAGTTTATGAGCAAGTGAATAGCTATTAAGGAAAAAATATTTTTGTTTTATATACAGGAGCATAATTAAATATCTAACAACAGAAAAAAAATTGTAATAGGTACTTGTACTCATGAAGTTCATGCATAATATCTAGTATAAGTTTGAAGTTCAGAATGAGAATAATTATCAAGGAGTTTTCAGTAATACATTTCAAGGTAAATCATTTGATTGCAAGTGAAATCATTGATGCTAATGCATAAAAACCTAATCACTTTTTATACTACAGTGTTAAATGAATTGTAATAAACCTCAGGAACATCCAGGACCCTACTGGGTCTGTAAGAGTCCACAACTTCATAGGAAATGTCTCATCACATCTTGCCTTGCTGGATCTTCCTGTATTTTAAACCATAGCCATCAACCCCTCTCAAAATAAGATTCAGGGATGAGTTCACCAGATAACACAAAATTCTATATTCAGTGAACCACCAGACAGAAATTGCTCCAGAAGTCAGGAGACCCAAATTCAGCTTATTCTCTCAATGACATGAATGTCAATGCACACCTTCCAGAAGACCACAAATCTAGTATGACTTGCCTTGGTGGGTCTTTCTCAGTCCTTTTAGTCCTGAAGCTATTTGCTCTTGAATAAATAAATACAAAAAGGAACTAATTAAGAACTAATTAAGAATCTGGAGCTGAATATATCTTCTACATGCTTAGCTTAAGCATCTAAAAATTATACCTGCTGCCTGTTGTGCTCACATGGGTCTCTTTTTATAGTCAGTGGAGAGAAATAGGCACCAGAAGGACATTCGTCTTGTGCTGCTATAGCCATACAAGACAGCTCAGATGAATTTCCTCTTTGGAGGTTCTTGTTCCTCTTTGACTGTGAGTGGAGCATAGGTGACTATCTCATACTTGGATGCATAAATTTTATATGTCTAAAGTTATACGAAATAAATTCCAACCCCAGAGTCTAAGGCAGGATTCTAGGACAAGAAGTCATAGAAAAAAACGGTCATTGCTCAGATTGGAAGGATTTTAAAAACTAGAACTCCACTTTCTCAACCCCTCTCTCCAAAATCTGTAAGATTAAGTGGAAAACCCAGTAGGAGCTAGAGACAGGAAAAGATTTCTTTGGTGGAAAAAACAGTATCTTACATAGGATACCCGTATATTTATCTTTTGTGACGTCTATACTTCTTAAAAGGAACTCTCACCTGCCTGCTGTATATTTAACTAATGAAAAACACTCCTTTTGAATAAGTTTCCTCATCTAAGTTTTCAATTTCTTTATGTAGCACTCATTACCAGCAATTAAATACCAGTTTATCCCATAAAACCTTCCCATAAGCAGTTACTACATCAGAAACTGGCAGCATTGTTAATAGCCACACAAGAACACATATCTTTCTCTTGTCCCATTGCCAAGAAGCTGAGGACCCTTGTACAGCCTCATATACTGCACTTCATAAAGTTTATAAACTTTATATCTTGTGCTTGGTGAAGTAGAAAGCAGCACACTGTAGAATACTAAGTTAATGAATTATAGACTTCAAGTTAATGAATTATAGACTAAAATATACAAATCCATACTGATTTGCCATGCTGCCATGAATATACTGGGGTTATAATAACTGATGTATAAGGTAAGTTATTTATATGCTTTGTGGTTTTTTTTTTTCACCGTTACTGAAATGTAGATGGCAAAGCATTAACTTTTTCTGAGCTAAGTATATGTTAAGGAACCAAAATATAAAGCATTTCTAGTAGTTCACATGTTGCTTGTCAGGTTTGACTAATACTTGCTCAAAACAATTGAAGACAAGCCTTATGGCTTTATTGGCTTTATTGGCAATACAGGCAAGGAAAGACACAGGTTCTAATTCACATTAAATAATGTGACCTGTCTCAGCCAAGTTGAAGTTGCTGGTTGGTGTCTTTCCTTGAATGATAAATGTGCAAAGACTGGGGGGCCTCTGATGAGACATACCTTCCTAAACATATGTTCTCTTCAGACTGAGTCACTGTTTATCATTTCTTCCTTTTCTTTTAGTACTTTGAATCTTTGCAATGGGGACACTTACCAGAGCTAAGTGTCAGTAGATCAAGATACACGGCGAAAACCAGTAAGATACTGTTATTTGGAAAGCCATTTTTTTGGATGTGACCTACATCTGCCTAAGACTTCTCAGCTGACTAGTATAAAACATTGATGAGTTTGTGTCCTGGTTTCAGCTGAGATAGAGTTAATTTCTTCTCTGTAGCTGCTACAGGGCTGTGTTTAGGATGCCAAATAGTGTTGATAACATACTGATGTTCTGGGGTTTTTTGAGTCGTGTTTATCCTAAATTAAGAACTATTTTTTTGGTGTGTCTTATACCCTGCCAGTGAGAAGGTACAAAAAATGAACTGGGAGGGAGCATAGCTGGGACAGGTGATATTCCACCTCATAGAATGTCATGCCCAGTACATGAAATGGGGGAGTTACCTTGAAGGATGGCCAGTTTGGGTTTAGGAAGGGGAGTCTGGCACTGGTCAGCAGGTGCTGAGCAATTGCATTGTGCATCACTTGTTTGTGAGGGTTTTCTCTTATTTTTCTAATTTTTCTTTATTTTTTTAAAAATTATTTTTTCAACTATAAAACTGTTCTTATCTCAATCTACAAGTTTTTCTTTTGATGCTCCCCCTCGTTCCACCAGGGTGGGGTAAAAAGTGAAGAGGATTGAGTGAGTGGATGAGGGGTGCTTACTTTCTAGCTGAGCTAGAACCACAACAGCTCGGTCATGACTCTGGCTCTTCCATCAGTAGGGAAGAGTACTGGGAGAAATACATTCATTATGCTGTCAAGCACAAGAGGTGCTATGGGATAACTTCTGAACCTCTGAACTTCTGAACAAATGCAGTTTACCAAAGAAAATGTGGGTGTCACTAGTTGGAAACTTCCTGTATTCACCTCAGTACTTATGCTAATTTAAAGAAAATCAAATTTAAAAAGCTTATATTTCTTATAAATAACTTGGTAGAAAAAAAAACCTTTTAAATCTTCAATGAGCATTATTTAAAGTCAGATGTGACTTTAATCGAAGTGATGAGTACAGATGGTATTTCACAGCTAGAATTCTGGATAGAACTTTCCTCATCTGGAGAAAGTCCTGGTCAGGGATATATATTGCAACTACTAGGACTTGATTAATCATCTTCAGAAATATGGGGGGGAAATAGTTTCTTCACAGAATAGGGATTTTGCACAGGTGTATGTGAGAATTCTCTAGGAGTAATGCTGAGTACAAAACAGCAATGCAATATGATTTCCAACAGAAATGAAACTATTGTACTAGAATGGGTAAATAGGAGTTAATATCTAAAGTAAACAGAGACCACTTTTTTCAGTGTCAATAGGTCTCTGCTTACTCATTGGTTCATTTTTTTCCAGATCTGGGTACTACCACCTATTTTAAAAAAGAAATAAATGTACAAGACTGTAAGAGCTAAACAGTAAGAATGATTAAAAAAAAAAAGGAGTGGAGAGGAAAGATTATTTCACTGATTTTAGTAAGTGTAAATAAGAGCTAACTGAAGGGAACAACTGTCTTCAGATGAATCCAAGATCAGTGCAAAGACAATAAAAACCTGTTCCATTACAGATAAAACAAGTAATGGTCTTAAACTGAGACAGTTATTCTAAGACATGAGCACAAGGGGTAAATTAAAGTTACACCAATAGCCTGACTTTTGACCATTTTCCTTCTTGAAAGTTTGATGTTCTTTTTGTATATTTAAAACGTTGTTCTTAAAAGCACATATGAAACAAAGGGATTTAGCCATTAAGTTTCACTACTCTTTTTTGAATAAGTAGAAATATATATCATTGCTCTAACAAGTGCAGATTCTTTTTCTTAAAAAAGGTTCATTAATTCCATCTCCAAAATCCTCATTAGGTACTTTAGAGTGTTTTTAGCAGTAATACCAATTTTCTCCAGTTCTTTAAAGGCAATAGCTCTCTTTAGATTGCAATTTGTATTTTTTTTTTTCTTTACAACAGCCCCAGAGGTGAATGTTATCTCATAGTAACACACACTTTATTTTTTATCTCACTGCCTGAACAAGCAGGTATTTTGTGAATAGAATTTTTTAAAAATCCTGCATTCCATTTTGCTTCTACATTCAGAACACATTAAAATAAGCAAGGGGATTTTTCTATTCTTTGTATTTCTCATAAAAATCAATGTCCTCTTTGGCACCAGTATGACCCTTAACTGTTATCATATGAATAACATTGGAAAAATTCAATCATATCACTCTACATGTACTACACCAGACACTTTGAGTGGCAATAGTGTAAACTGTGCTACTGAATAGTCTGTTTAGTGTTCATGACAAAATGTGGCATAACAATTCATTTCTTCAGTAAAACACAAATTAACAGTGTAGGATATTCATATATTTTACCTATCCTTTGGCACTATTTAAATTTCAAATTTTAAGACACCAAAACAAGCTAAATGTATTTCTTAAATGTGTTTTTTGCTTTATAACTGTATACATGGAACTAAATATAAGGATGTGTATTTAGCACAAAGAAATCACTTATCAGTAATACACAGACCCAATGTGTTAGGCCTGCTTTACCTCCATTATCAAAATATAATTTTTTTCAATGTGCATCCAGTTCAGAAAATGGTTGGGGTTTTTTTGTTATTGTGAAGAATTAGAATTCAGAATGTATCATGGAACTTTATATATAAGCTTCAGGGCAGGAAAAAAGTATCAGTTAATGCTGACTGAGGGAAGATATTTCTCTGAAGATTGCATTAATTGTCCTTGGAAATGTCTATTTCTTGCCACTGGTTGAAGAGGCAAACCAGCAGACAGCTAACCCTAGATACCCTTCAGAAAGAAATCATTCAGTGAGCGGAATTCAATCAGTGCGTCTTCACTCTTCAGTTTCTGACAATTTAGAAGTCTAATTTATATGGCCTGAAATCTAAGTGAAGTCAATATTTCATCTGAGGGTTCAGTTAATCTGGAAATACACATTTTGTGAGTCCAGATTTTCCTCACAAGGCCACTCCAAAAAAGTCAAAGGATATTTTTTTAAAGGATTGTGGTCCAGCAGCTTTCTCCATATTACCATCGTCTAAATGCCACAGCAGCTACCCTGTATCTTGCCATTTATTGAGTACTTCTGAAATTCTGAAGCATTTTTGCAACTCCTGTCAGAACACTTGCAAATCTTTAAGAAATGTAAGGATGGCAGTTTATTTGATAGTATCTGTAAAAATGATAAGTTAAAGTCCCAATTATAGTAAATCAAATACTAAATTATAGAGTTTATGTGCTTATGAAATTATATTACATATATTGTAATATGTATACATATATATATTGTATATATTATACACACACACACACACACACATATATATATATATATATACAAAAAAAAAAAATAGAGATAGAAAATCTTCTGTTAACATGATTTGTACAGATAGCCAGAAGTAGCAACAAAGTTCAAACATTTCCAGGAATGCCAACCAAGCATTACAAATGATAATTATTTTCTTGCCCTTTTTCCTTTTTTCTCTACTTTCATTCCTTTTGTCGGATCCTGATGAGATATCTTCTAAGCCTGCTTACAGCTTGTGAGCCTGTTTTTCTTTTAATTTTTTCTTTCTTTAGTCATCTGAACATCTACACAGTGTTGTGTTTTTTGGCTTTTGTCAGACCAAGTTGGAATAAGCAAGTTGCAGCAAGAGTGGTAGAGCAATTTGTGCACAGCAGCCACACTGAAAGAGTATCACTCTAAGGATCCATTTTCCAATCTGTGCTTAGTCATGATAGAAATAGATGCATCTCCCTCTGGAATTCCATAACACTAAATATAAATAAAGGGCCTAATTTCAGCTTGTTTCCTCCTACTTCCTCCATGTTCAGAATTTATATCCTGGCAGCTTTTATCAATAAATTTCTCCAGATGATATTAAATTTAGAGATAGCCTAATTAGTGCCATAATAAGTAGCACAAATTCAACATTGTGTAACAAGTGGGCAGGAAAAAATATGCCTTGTCATGATTTGCTTCACTGAATGAAAATGGCCTGACAAGTCTGAATCTCACCAGATTTTAAGTGTAACAGAAGAACTGTAGTATCCCTATGATAGCCTCATATAGGATTTTTTCATCTCTTTTTTCAGTTTTCCCTTTGTATTTTTCCTGTTATTATATAATTTTAAATGGATATAAAGTCACAGCACATGCAATATAACCAAATGACCAATCAGATTAGAAGCAAAACTTTAATATAACATTCTGGTTTAAAAGGGATCAAACATATCCTCATTAAAAATTAGAGATTAAAGTTTGAAGGAAAAGATAATAAGAAATTAGTATCTCCCATGGTAGTCTAATTACTTTTCCCCACCTACAGTGGAGTGAAAAACATTAATTGATCCAGTGGATTATAAATGTGACTGAGACAGAAAAATTGAGAAATACAGTGCCAGAATGCTAGAAATACTAGAATTAGAAGGAAGAGCATCCAAGAATAATACTTTCTTTGTAAGAAAACACTTCCCATAGGATCTAAACTTGCAAGATTAACTAAGCATCTTATGTTGCCAGATAGAATCTTCAGCTTATTGAGTTTCAGGGGGAACTTGGGGTTTCAGCAAGAAGGGCTCAAGAAGAGCTCAGAATTTGGCAGAAATAGTCCCATATTAGTGTATGAAACCTTTAACATGAATAAACCTGACTAAATTGAAATGTTACATTCATTTACAGGTGATTTCTGATAACTTCAAAATATTATTTTCAAAAGCTAAAGCCCCTCTGCTACCAAGTGGAAAGACTAGATACAGTACACTGAGCAAAAATAGACAGCTTAGAAATTCATTATTTTCATAATGGCTCCATTTCTCAGTGAAAGGGTAACTTTTCTGCCAAAGTTGGTGATAAGGGCAGCTGGCTAAAAATCTAGATTTATTTGAAAAATTGTAAAACAAACTTGTTTGAGATCCCATCAAGAGACTTTGGAAAACTCTTCCCTGTATATCTTTAGAAGTCCTTCACTGACTTATAATCAAGAAGCTCGCTCAATATAAAAGAAACTTTTGGGCAACAGGAATCAAATATTTTGACAAAAAAAACAAATACCAATGTACCAAGAACATGTCCAGTCCTATAGCATTTTGGGTGAAAGTTCTGTGCTTCAGTTGAAAAAGCATCCCAGCTCTGAAGAACACCCACCCATTGCTTCCAGCAGGAACATCAAGCTAATGACCTCTTAAGGAAATTTATCCAAGACCACAGTCTTTCATCTCAAGTGTGTCTCCAGTCCAATGAGAACATGAATTAAATACATGCCTTGTGTCTGCTCTGCTCTGCTCTGCTCTGCTCTGCAGTGGCGTGGTCTCACCTTAAGTACTGTGTGCAGTTTTAGGCACAACAGTATAGAAAATACATAAAGCAATTAGAGAACATCCAAAAGAGGTCTCTGAAGATGGTGAAGGGCCTTGAGGGGAAGGTATTTGTTGAGCAGCTGAGGTCACTTGGTCTGTTCAGCCTGGAGAAGAGGAGGCTGATGGGAGACCTCATTGCAGTTACAACTTCCTCATGAGAAGTGGAGAGGCAGGCACTGAACTCTACTCTCTGGTGATCAGTGACAGGACCCAAGGGAGTGGCCTGAATTTCTGTCAGGGAGATTTACAAAGAGAGTATTATGAAGAGGTTCTTTATCCAGAGATGGCTGGACACAGGAACAGGCTCCCCAGGGAAGTGGTCACAGCACCAGCCTGACAGAGTTCAAGAAGAATTTGGGCAATGCTTTCAGGTGCATGGTGTGACTCTTGCAGGGCCAGGAGTTGGACTTCTATGATCTTTGTCCCTTCCAGCTCAGGATATTCCATAATTCTTGGCAGTCTCCAAAATTCTCTTTTTTACAAACATACATACATTTTTACTGTATACCATTACCTGCCATCACTCCACTACCTCCATGCTTGCAGTCAACTTAGGTTTGATTGAATCTATCACTTTCATTTTGTTTGTCTCTAGTCAGCCACACTGAAACTACTACATCATACAGCAGAAATTGATGTATAAGTTAATATTCTTTATTACACTTTATCGGGCTTTTCTTTTCCATCAAAGGACAGGATCAAATTAGGGAGCAAGATCTCCTTCAGGCTTTGTGCATGGCCACTGTTGCAACTTATGTTCTGTATGTTAAAACCTCTTAGAAAAGCAGAAATGAAAAGTTAGTAAACAATATATGAAGGAAAAAAAAAGAAAATAACTATAACTTTCAACCATTATTTCAGGTTGAATATTAAGTGTATGTATATATAATTTTAGACATTCATAAAGCATTTTGTTAAATGCACTAAATTAATTGATAAAGGTTACCCAAAAAGATGCACATCTACATCAAACCACAGACAACAGTTATTATGGCTTTTAGAAACTCAAAATCCCACGCTAACATGATGCCAAAATAAGCCACGGTTTCTGTATTTCAAAGTAGAAAGTTTCATATGCATATGTTCATCTGTTCTTTTCTTCAGCAAACCCCATGCAAATATAGAATTTCTTGTGTAGGAGAAAAAGCTTTCTGCATGTCATCACACCTGCAATTCATCCATTTAAATCAAATAGGGGGTTTAGGGTTCAAATATTCCCTTTCTGATTATTAATTTTATTGTTTGCATAGATAGTAATACTACCATTTTTATCAATGGGTAGTAGAATCTCCCAATTGCAATGAACATTATGACAGATATTTGAATTGTTCTGCTTCCTCTCATCCAGACTTGCAGAGCATTACCTGCCACTTTACTTAACTGCTATAAGAATAGATAATTGTTCATGGATAATGAAGGGATGGGGAAAGGATGTGAAAGACCATGTCTCATCCTTGCAGAGTCTTGTGCTAAATGGAAACTCCATCACCTACCTTTGTTCGTCAAAATTTCCCTTACCAGTGAGTCTGGTGGGCAGAAAAATGTGATCATTGCTAAGTGCTTTTTGCTATTGTTGATCACTGCACTATTAGCTCCACTCTGTGTCATGAGCAAGCTGGTGATCAGAGCTTTAATGCAATAACATAAGAACTCTCAGCAGAAATCTCCTGTAAAACATGAAACCCTTTCAAGAAATTACATGGTTCAAGCTATCTCTTAGGATTTAACAGACAGTCCTAATTTCCAAATAAAACATCCTGTCCAGACTGGATTCTAAACTACCAGACCGATATTTTAAAATCTTCCTTTAAGACTGAAAGGACAAGCGTGTTCAGCAAAAGAAGATAGCCACAACAACTGAAAAAAACAGCTGTGGCAAATAATTTTCTTTTTTCTAGCAGCTTGAATTTTTTGGCATTGAAGTCCATTCTCATAATTTAGTCTGATTGTATTTATATACAGTGTTATTTTTTAATTTCTAGAATGCTGAAAACATGCAGGATTAAAGAATGGGTTTTATTGCTTCTTCAGCAGAGGGAGAGAGCAATTAGGCAGAACACAGACACACTGAACAAAGATGGCTTCACTTTTTGTTTACTTCACACATTTTCATGAAGGAAAGTACCACCCTGCTGCCAGGAAAGCAAGACAAGATGTGTGCAAAATGTAGACTGACACTGTGTACATGCCATACACAGGTATCAGGCGTCCCTGAGTAGCTGCTATGTCTGTGACTGGAAGCCCTGGGCAAGCAAAGCAAATTTGGTACTAATTCTTGTACCAAAGAATGGTCTTTCCAGGCAGGGAAGATAGTCTTGGTAGTCTTCAAACTGGGACAGAGTTTGAAGCACAGCAGGCACACAGCTGTACTAGAGGCATTCAGGGCTGGTGCCAGCCTGGCCTAATGACTGCAACAAAGACAGCTTTTCCAGAAGTGAGTTAGACCATCTTGCTCAGTACACATGAATCATTTAGGCTATATTATCTTTCAGATTACCTGCAACTGACAAGTAAATTATATACACAACAGTTTATATTTATTTCACCAAGCTTGATGGTTCCACAGTTTATTTTTTTTTGTGATCTTGGTGCACCCCTGACTTTCAGTTTTCCAGAAAAAGATACTACAAATGTCTCTTTTTGGTGTGGAGATTTAATTGGTCATCTTCTCAGCTCTCATATTTATAATTTATACATATTCGTACAGATTAATATCTAGACCAAAGTCTAGATTCATTCCCTAGGCTTTAGATATTCTGTTGCCTAAAATACTTATTCCCAATATTATACAGGTAAAATGGTAGGTTAGGGTCCATCTCATGTATCTTATTCATTAAAATTTGGGGCATAAAATAGATTTCTAAGAGGGTCAATGGAGGCTATTGCCACATCTGCTTAATAGGCTATGTTCTAGGGCATGTTTTAAGTAAATTCAAGTTGAAATATTCTAGAAATAAATATTTCACTTCCTGAATTAGTATGTAAACAAATAAGATCTTGCATGAAAATATCTGCCAAATCTGCTTTTGAGGAAAAGGCAGGAATAGTGGCATCTTCTGTGAAGTCTAATACCACTCAATTTGATGTGTTTCAAATGCACCCCCTTTAGGGAACTAAGGTGAAAAGATGTCTTATTTCTGCATGATGATTGTATCCATGAATGAATGTAAATTGAGGTACTCAATGAGTCAAAAAGTCATCAGCAAAGTCACAAAGTCAAATAAAGACTCTTTATGACCATGTGTATGTCTATAAAAATTCCAGATACAGAGCAAGGACAAAACAATTATTTACTCTAACACTCTGATGGAATTTTAATGATACATCCAAAGTGGCTTTATGGATATGCCCTGGAAGAGAGGTATTCAGTACACTAAAAATACCCTCATAATAAATAGTTTTATTGTGTGGCTCTCTAGAAAGGGTGACAAGGGAGGAAATAGGTTCATTTGCCTCTGTTATGGTTTAAGACAATTTATAAGGCAGACTCCTCTTCCCCCAACAGCCAACGGGGAACAAGGACAAAACAAAAAGAAACCAAAAGAGTCTTTAAACAGTCAAATCCCCCTTGATCCATTTGCTCCATGCCATCCAACAGGACTTCTTTCCTGGTGGAAGCAGCTCCATCAGCAACGGCAGATGGAACTGGGTCAGGGCTGGAACCTGGGCTGCATCTGGAACTTGGCTGGAACTTGAGCAGTGGCTGGAATTGGGAGCTGGGGTGGGGTAAAGCTCTGGTGTCAATTTCTCTGCTTTTTTTCAGCCAGCTGAACCCAGGTGGTGTTGGCACTCCAGCTCTGAGTTGGTTTTGCATTTTGGAAGGAAAGAAGCAGATGTTCTGGGCACTGAAACCAGCAGCTCCCATTTGCAGAATTAGCCCTGAGACAGTTTAAGATTTAGAAATACATTTTCCTGGAGACCTGAGGCAAGCAAGGAGCCCAGAGACAAACAAAAGAAGGCTTCAACTTTGGCTTGGTAAAGCAACTCTTTCAATAATCTGGCAAGAACCAAAAGAGAAAGACGCTCTGCATGAGTGTCCTCTGATTCTTAAATTGACCTTGGGACCCTCCTCCTTCCTGAACCCAGGGCCAGACAATTCAGTTCTGCTTCTGGCACCTGGGTGTTAGAGGCACAGTGGCATCTTAGGCATAGGATGTAGCAGATATGGAATACAATACACATTTTTTGGGTTAACCAGGACAGTCTCCTATTCAAGTCAATAGTGCCTGAAAGCTTGCAAATTGGCCCCCTTAGCTCTGTATATTGTTTGTTTTTTAGGGTATTTTGATCATGATCATTTTGATAGGTATGTTTCCCAATTCAGAAACACCAAATTCACTTAAGAGATGTGGAAAGTAGTTAACAATGACTGCGTTGCACCCAGGAAGTAATAGATACAATACAAACTGCATGAAAATAGTTCTTGATATGCTTATATCATAGAGTTATCACAGACTTGATTGTGTAAACACTATAAAATAATTATTTAAAGTATAATGTGCTTTATCTATTTATCAACAATTTCTGTGATTTTTGTGCTTCTAGCAGTACTTTTAAATATCCTTATATTTTATATATTTATATTTTATATTTATATTTTATATATTTATATTATTTATATTTATATAGTACCTTTACTATTCTGTCTAACTTTAACCAATCAATATGCAGAGAACACTGGGCCAGAAGATGACCCACCTTAAATATGGCTTATATTGTCCCTAATGCAAGAGTCCTTTAGTCCTTTATTGATCAAATCTCCAAAGTCTGTTTTCCTAATTTACATATATTAACATGGGCATGTCTTTAATTTTGCCTAGTATTTATTCATAATCAACATGAGGTCATTACCACTAAATTACAGGTACAAAGCAATACAAAATTTTTAAGGATTTTTTTAATCTAAAAAGAGGAGCAGAGAAATTAGATGAACTGGTAAAGTGGCATAGTTGAATGACTACCAAAGATGTGCCTTCTCTCAGTAAAAACAAGTAATTAATGATACAATTGGAGAATTGTAAATCTGGATCTAATTTGTAAGAGGTATCAGAAACAAATCAGATTATCACAGGGTTTGGCTTTAAGCCAGAACCAGTGGTTTGAAACAATAAGAAACGTGGCAGGAACAAGATAGTTTTTTCAAAGGAAAATCCTACTTACCAAATTTTCTGTATTCTTTGAGCACATCAGCAACATGGAAGAACTGGCTGACACAGTATATTTTGTTTCCAAAAGGTCTGAGCTATGTCTTCACTGGAGGTTATTTGGAAAGTAATTAGCCTAAATAATTTTATGAATATGGATGAACCATAAAAGTAAAAAAAAAAAAATTATCATGTACACAAATGACAATTTAGTGCACCTTTCTTACCTTTGGTTCTATGTATTTGTATGTTCAGTGAGTGGTTACCACTATAATCTTAGACATGCAGTAAAATTAATCCCATTTCCTTTGTAGTCAGTCAATTTGCTTGAATCTCTTGCTCTTTACTGTCAGGAACCTACATACACCTGTCAAAAGGCAGAAATTCACTTCTGTGGAACATGTTGACACACTTCATTTATTTCAGGCTGCAGCAATTTATGAACACTCACTGTCATCAGTTAAGATCAGTTTGGAGTTTTGGTGTCATTTTTTCCATATCAAAAGAGACAGGACTGTTGTCTGTCAAAAAGGAGATTTATTTACAGACAAGAACATATGACTTGAGCAAGAAATTCAATATATTAAAAAGAATCACCACGTTAATCAGTAATTTCTGCAGTCACCTGGTTTATTTGGGTTTGGGTGATACAAAGCCTGAGAGCATTCTTCCATCCTCCAGTTTTAAGAAAAGTCAAACAATGTGACCTGTATTACTTCTCCGTTTGTCAGTCCTATTTCAGGAGTTCTGGATGCCTTCTTAGGTCTTCTTTTTACTATTTTCCCATTTGGTTAAATACAAGAAAAGCTTTTCTCAGTGGTGCTGAGCAATAGGACAAGAGGCAATGGGCAGAACCTGATGCACAGGAAGTTCCCACTGAATATAAGGAAGAACTTTGTTACTGTGCAGGTGACTGCACACAGGAACAATTTGCCCAGAGCGGTTGTAGAGTCTCCTTCACTGGAGATATTAAAGAGCTGTCTGGACACAATCCTGTGCTGTGTGCTCTGGGATGGCCCTGATTGAGCAGGGAGGTTGGACCTGATGACCCTGTGGGGGGGTCCCTTCCAACTTTACCCATCCTGTGATTCTGTGAAGGCATAAGCTGTATCAGTGCAAGCAGTAAAACAAAGTGACAGAGAAAAAACCCTTGATAGTCCTTCATTTCACTGACTACCTGAGAAAAACAGAAGCTGCTCCACATCTCCCTTTTACATTGCATTTTTCATATAGATGTTTTCAGTACTTGATTTTACATGGCAAAGGAAAAAGCATTTGCGTATGTCAGACTAAATATTGCAAATAAAAGTAATTCAGACAGCCTGAAAGAAAATACTAATTTTAATTACTAGAAATATTTAAAGGTTTCCATTTGAAATGCTTTTACTTTATCAGTTGATGATTTAATATTAACTGTTAGTGAGGTAGAAGAAACAACACAAACCTGACACACAATATCACATCAATTGAAACACTTGAATTGAAGCATTCAGTTGAATTCACAAAAACTGAATTTTAGGTTTTTCTCCTGTGTTTTTTCATTTTGTTAATATTGAAGGACTTTGTTATAACTGTGGTAATATTTTTGTTTCCATTTTTAATTTATGTCAGATTATATTTTCTGGCAGGATAATTTTCTATTAAATTCTTTTGGTGATTTGTGATATACCTATTAAGTAAATGATGGAATAGACATACACATGAATAATGTCTGAACAAAACAACGACTGCAGTGAAGAGAATAAGTTTATCCTGTATTGTGGGAAATAACTTATTATCTCATGGTTCCAGCAGGAAAAAATTCTTCTTTTGTGAGTCTTCACAGCAAATATTAAATTTGTTATGTTTCCTGGTTAGCCCAACCAGTTTTTGCTGTGCAATTTATTACTAGGATATAAAACCAAATAATAGCAAAATGGTTTAAAATACATGTATTATGTTTCTTGCTGTTTTAATTTTTGCAGCATTTACTGCTACAGAAGTTTCACATGGAAGCTTCACAAATCTGCTTCTCTATGTAGTTTACATCGCAGCAGAAATTAGCCCTGAAGTGCTACAGATTTCTACAACCCTAATGATAGTCTGAATGCAAATGTAATAGATGTCTTTCTTCTCCCAGCTGTTACCTTTAGCCACCTGGCATTATGTCAGTAATGAGAATCAGATCTGAAATAAAATTCCATCACTTTCACAGAAGGATAGGAAAAGCATGATGAGAGTCTCAAGGCTATGATACCAGAAAATGAGGATTGTTTTTGTTTTGGTTTTTTTTTCCTTTTCTCAGTCAATTATGCTTCTATTTCAACCTTTTCTACCTAAAGAGAATTGGCAGGATGATTAATACAATTTCTACAGACAGCCTGGCACTTACATTTTCTAACAGAGGGAGTGCCAACCTAAAGCAATTCCCCGGTCTGCTAAATCCAGTATCAGACCTCTGGAAGTGGAAAACACTAGCTGCTTCAGAATAAGAAAAAAAAGAGTTCAGCTGTGGAATGTTTTAGGGATTTGCAACTGAGGCTGCACTCAAAGAACTATGTACATTTTAGAAAAAATTACTCCATCAGCCCACTACTTTCTCAGATCAAGATGCGGTGACATAGAAATATTTCCCTGCTTCCATTGCACCCTGTGTCCTCTAGAGATCAACAAGAACAAAGGGTTGACAAGAATTATGTCATATATTACATTAAGAAATTGTATATAATTTGGAGATTTGGCAATTTAAAAATCAAGTGTCTGGGATTTACCTTCTCTATCAGTTTGGAGGTTTTTCTTTCCTTTTCTTTTTTTTTAATTTCATTGATTGTAATCAATGCACAAGAATCAAAGATGCTGAGCACAACCCAGCAATACCCTTCAGCATGTATCTCACCATACTTTCTTCTAGTGACAGGGTCTTCACACAGTTAACTACTAAATATTTGAGGTATTCTAAACATAGAAGTAACTTACACAAGCACATGTAGCTTTTAGAGAGCAACATGTACTCCTTCTTCAGTACTTCTCAGGTGCTTGGTAAGAGATCTGCTTCTGTGACAGCATTTGGATTGTACCATAACCTCCTTCTTCTAGTAGTCCTGTGAAACCTATAGTACTTCTTTGGGTAGTGCTATTGTGGTGCAGATATTATTCTTTGGTTTGGATTATTCTTTTCTCTGATTTTAACAGGTTGTTCTGACCTATATTCAGGACCTGCACTGTTGGAACACGTGAATGTTGCGTAAAGGCAGGAATGAATCACAGTGTAGATGATGAGTGGGTGAAGGATGGAGTTCTTGAAAATACTGAAAAGGCTTTGAAAAATACTTGAAAGTACTGAAAAAATGCTGGCAGGACTTATGAGACAAGCTATTCTAAGACTTTGTCAGTGTATGGTATAATATGGGTGAAAAGGCAGTTATCTGCAAGTGCACTAAATTTCTCCAGTGATGTGCTGATGGAACTCTATCAACTGGTTTTGTTGTGAAAATATTTTGGAGAAATTTGACAGAACAATGTACACAAAGCCACAGGATTATTGCAGTGTGTATATGACATACAAAATACACATGCTCTCTGTCAAGACAATCTGAGATTGCTATAAAATTACTCCAGAAAACATTATTTAATAATATATAATTATTGACCATAAGCCCACAACATCTAGCCAATAAGAAGATACCTGCTACTGAATATATTGTATTTCTCTTTGACTACCCCAAAATTGATTAATGACAAGAACAGTGCCAAAAACATTTGTACTCCTAAATTTCTGCAAGCATAATAGAATTTTGGGAATACTAAAATCCTTAAAGTGCTGTTCAGAATCACAGAGAATCTGTAATAGACCCAAATCCCTGTTCCTTGAATATCTTTCTACCTAAGTTAAACCCCATGCTCTCTATTTTTTTTTTCTAGAGATGTTATTCAGATGTCTCTCTTCTGCCTCATGAATTTTTCTCAGACATTTACTTTTGAAATATCTGTTTCTATGACAAAGCTGCTTGAAGTTAATCAAAACATTTATAAATGTTATTGTGAAATCAGGCAGGCAAACCAGGAGGGTGTACACACTCAGATCACATACCCAGGCATATAAATTCAAAGTGTTATTGATTACTACTGAGAGCTAGTAGTTACATTCTACATATAAAATTCCGCACTTGGGCAGGCAATGTTATCTTCTCGCTGCATGGAGCTCTGTCTACCACTTTCTGGACTCATGTTCAGCCACCTGCTTCCCAGTGCAGTTTTGGAGCATGGCTTGCTTGTTGTGTCCTGGGAGGATACTCCTTTAATAAATAAATAAGTAACTAACTAACTAACATTTAAATAAATCCATTCAGTTATTTTTAAAAATTTACTGTTCATGAATATTCTCAGGTTCACATGCTGTCATGCCTGTCTTGGTGGGAGGTCTCTGAGTTCTGGAGGTTCTGCCTTCAAAACTCTTACCTCTCCTTCCATTAAAGGAAGGTTGTATTTTTGTGTGTGATATAATGGGTCTGTCCTAAGGTTGGAAGTCTTGCTCCACAGAAATAGATAAGCCCGCTTCACTAGTTTAATAATTTGTAGAGTAAAAGATTTCATTCTAAATGAAAATTTTAAAACTACTCAGATGAGATTTCACGGATAAACTTCCTTTGAATTAATGCTGCATGATGGGGCCTTCCAATTACAGGTGTTTGTGAAGTAGCTTGTTCATCTTATTTAACCAGATTTTGAGATCATCATAATCTTCTGTTTTGTGATATAGACTGCTTTCCTACATAGAAATAACTGAAGTCTTGAGATAGTGTCTCCCTCCTCTTCCCCCTGTAATATTTTACTAACATCTCTCCAGACAGCCACAGGCATCTATGGCTGTTCTGATAAATTTAGTTCCCTCCTTAGATCTCCATCAATGCAGAACACTTAATTTCCTTTAAATGACCTAGAGGATGGAAAGGAAAATAACATATTTTTATTCTTATGCTTAGAGATGTATATGAAGATTATCTGGACTCTTTCCAGGCAGGTATTTGTCCTGTTCTATGAAATTTGTAAGGCACAAAGCAATATAACCTGTTCTATGCCTGAATGTTTCCTGCAATAGGATAATTTCAAATATTTGACTATTCTCAGGAGTATCTGCTGTCTCAAGACCACCACCCTGACTCATTTCTCTTCTGGTTTGGTGTGAAATTCTAAGTAGTGAAGTCTTAAGTGGGACCTACTTTATCTTTTTCTGATCCATTAAGCAGTGTGAACAGTATTTTTCTGTTCTAATGCAGCACTGGAATTTAGAAGTCTTGATTTAAGGTAGGTATGTGGGCTCCTGTCCCTTGTGGCCAGTTTCCTTTAGTCAGCAGTTCAGTCAAATTAATTAATCTCTCCATGTGTCTACTTTTCTCCATTGATAACAGTAATTAGCTTAGGGGTGCATGTTTAACTTGTCCATCTGCAGCTGGATCAGATCAATCTCTGTGTACACACTCTGTGGTTACACACGATGGTACTGCTGCCATTGTAAAGATGTTCACACTGGTTTTAACAATTCAGCAAAGCAGCTCTGACAAGGCATTCAACACCAGCTGTAAAATCTTTCTGGATTAGGTCAGCTGCTGCACTGTTCTGGCATGCTATGTGGCTGGAAACGTCTACTTTAAATGTAGTCCTGTTCAAACTGCAGCCATTGCAGAAATTATTTAATATTAGATTTTAACACTCCTATAGATTTACAGATCTTCACATGTCTTTTAAATGCATTCTGCTGAGTCTGAGAGAATAAAGAGTTATATAATTTTCATGCTGATAAAAAATATCTCTCTTAAGGAGTTCAGAGAACACCTTAGAACAGGAATCCTCTAATTAGTATGGCATCACTGCAGAGGAAGTGATTAAAACAGAGACTCTGTCATTTTAGTTCTGGATCATCTTGAAGAGAGTTTAAGGTGGAGATTACTATAAACCTACAGAGATCTTTCAGTCTGAAGTGGGTGGCTACCACTACTGAGTCTCTGAGAATAATATATCCCATCCTTTATGCAATACTGGAGATTTTGGAGAGATGTTAACAATGGAAACCCTATAGAATTTTCCTGCATAATTTTTCCCAGTTAAACTCATTGAAGTACTCCAACTTTAATTTTTCACATTAAATAATCCTGAAATGCAATTCAAGTACAAATATATAGGCATATATAGTCATATATGTAAAGACCTACTGTACTCAGTCTAGCCAATACTTTCCATGTAATCTTAACAATATTAGTAGTAGTAGTAGTAGTAGTAGTAGTAGTAGTAGTAGTTTTTGGTTTTGTTTTTTGTTTTATTTTTTGTACTTTCTCAGTTTCACTTATCTGGTGACCTCAAAGAGCTTTGAAAAAATCACATTAAGGAGCACTCTAGACTTCTCTATATTCCATTATAACATTTTAAAAAGATAATTATGCTGAAGGAAATATAATAAATTTATTTGTTAGGAGAGGAAAGGTAATTTGTAATAAAACCAATTAATATGTGTGAGTTTAGATATGGTAATTGCACCTGGAGGTGAGTGAACTATAAACACTGCAATGACTACCCAGCCACAACCCTGCTAATAAATCTTGGTTTTCACATCCCAGCAAAGGGCTCTTTTGAATCTTCCACAGTAATTCTTTCCTATCTAATCCAGATTTAATTTGTGACATACAGATGTCAAGAAATGCAGTAATCAATATACCATTTTAGGCTAATTGTCCATTACAACACCATTAAGGAAATTGCATATGTTGTTTTTAATATAAAACATACATATAGAAAAATATTGTTTTGTATTTCAAATTATTAATGATTTATCATATTTGAATATATTAATTAAATATAATATGCTATAAATTTTGAAGCGTCTTAAATAGGCCCATCTATATCACAGATCTATATTACAATTACTGGAACAATTTTCATTAGCAACAAATCTCAATACCATAACAACCTCCTTATAAGCATTAGGAAACTAAATTCAATTGAAATCCCAGTAAAATATTTTGACTCTTTGGCACATCTTCTAGCATGGTAATTACTAGGGTTTTTTTCTGCACACTCAGAACTATGAAATAAACTGCACATACTGAAGGAAATGTGTAGATACAACTTTCCGCTCATAATGTGAATATATATGTCTGGAAATGATGAAACCTCATTTGCCATGTTTAGTCAGAGAGGGATATTTTGCAGAAATATCTGCAGCTAATAAAAGTAGTGTGTAAAGGCTGAAAGGAATTCCAATGCTTCATTCTATGCTGAAATATATAAAAAACTGAAGAACTTTATAAGATAGCCAAATTTTGGCCAAACTCAGTATCCAGCCTTTCTCTTACTATTTCAGTAATCCATACTTGCCAAAAAGGTGGGGAAAATGTAAACAGGCTTTTTTCAGCACTAGGAGAGACCACCTCTTGCCTATATTCTGCTCAGTAGGGTTTTGCTGAGATTGTTTACAAACCCCACTGGGCTCCTGGTCTAGATGAAGTATCCAGCATAGAAATCTTGCCTTCCTTCTCCAGGCCAGTTTCCAAGAGTGCAATCCTGAAGACTGCAGAGGGCAATGTAATAAAATCGCCTATAGTGACTTTAAATCCTCTCTGTCTAGGGGAATGGTCAGTCTGACTATTTTGCTGCCATCATAAAAAAGGCACAGTGAGGATGGAGTGGAATGCCTTGCTCTTTGCACTGCCTTGTTTCCTGCAAATCTAGCATATCATTTACTGCTTTCATTAACCTTCTCTGAAATTCTAGTATTAAATCTTTTGAAGTGGTCCTATGAATGTGGGACTCAGTGCCTACCCAGCTTGTAATATTGCTTTGTATAACAGGATTATGGTATTTATATGCCATTCTTCAATGCCTACAATTTGTCCAAGCAATCTGTTTGCAACAATACACCGAGAAGTGGTCTTCATTGAACAA
Organism: Pseudopodoces humilis; assembly: GCF_049639895.1. Classification (NCBI taxonomy): domain Eukaryota; kingdom Metazoa; phylum Chordata; class Aves; order Passeriformes; family Paridae; genus Pseudopodoces; species Pseudopodoces humilis. Next base: position 50,140,484 of record NC_142204.1, on the reverse strand, counting down.
TCACTCACATTCTTCTTAAGAGGGGTCAGAGCTCCATGTTAAGTTCTTTGCATTGCTGATTAAGTAGAAAGAAAATCCTTGACTCCTGACAAGGAAATGAAGGACTTTATCCTCTCAGGAACACTCAAATACTTATTGAACCAGGACCAAAGCCTTTTAGAATGCACAAGAAATTCAGACAATTTTTCTTGCAAGTGTGTATTAGCTAACATTTACCCAAATTGAATTCTGTCTGCCCTTATGCACCACCTACATAAAATATTTCTTAAAAAAAATTACTGTGAAGTCCTTTCTCTTGTATATGCTTTCAGACAGATTAAAAAATTAAATGAGAAAGTGAAGATGATGAGAGAGGTTTAAAATTAAACAAAAGAAAATGTGACCAAGTACAGTGTTTTGTACAGGCTTGACAGATGTAGAGGCCCTCATCAGAACAAAAAGACATGGCTAATTGAGCTAACTAGCAGACCCTGGATTCTGCTCATAGGAGCAAAAGCGTGGCTACCCGCATTCAGATCAGCCTTGTCTATGGCACTAGCAGTACCTGCTATCCTGAACCATGTGCAGAAAACAAACCAATGATAGAAAATGGCTCATGCTTTAAATCAAAAGGATTTCTGTTGCTTCCAAAGTGGTTTGGGTTGTGTTGTTTTTTTGTTGTTGTTGTCTTTTGGTACAGATATTTCAGTTTAATATCTCTCTTAAAAAAAAAGGTCAGTTTTTCAAATCCTCCTGTGGTCATGGCATCTAAATTCACAAAGGCTATAAAATGCTGTAAATTAAAGATATCTAATACCTGCTGACATGCTCAAAAGCCCCTGTTTGATGTAGCTCATGGATCCCACCTCTATGGATGCTGATAGAGTATTCAGGTTGGGTGCTCCTATTGACCAGCAAACACCTTAAAAAAACGGGATCCCCTGTGCCAGAGCACCCCTGGGGTTCTTGCATATTGATTCACTGGGATGTCTCACAGGCAACCTGTGTATTTTCAGTGTCTGTGTAAGGTAGCATAACCATCTGTATAAAAAGCTTTTTTCCAGGTCAGGCTTTCAGAGGATTGTAAACTAAATCAGTAGGGATTTATTACAATATCTTGGTGTTTCTTTAGCAAATCCTGTTGGAATCAATGTTGGTGCAAGCACCTGACTGCTTTATTAACTGTTACCCTTACTCCTCCTGATATTTAGAAGGATGACTATTGCTGGCTAATTATATCTTGTAGAAAATAGTTTTCTAATCTCCCATCATTTAGTCTTACACAGTATCCTTTGTGTTTGTGTAATAAGAGGTCAAGAGGAGATCAAGATGAAGTGTCTTTTCTGTTCCATTAACTGTTTCCTGCATTGTCACACACAGTATGACAATATATGTGAAAATGTCTTCAAAGTTATTCCTAAATATTTCTGTATGTTCAGCTTCATTGCAGTTGCCCACCTGGCATCTCACCATCAATTCAAATTGTATTGCCAAGGGCTGTTGAGCTGATGCATAGGTGAGTTTGTCACACATTTCTTTGATTGCTATGATTCTGTCCCCTTTCTTTGGTTACTAGCAAATTTTTGCAAATAAAAACTCTTAACTTGTTTTTAAAGAATATGACTCCTAGATACCCATGTTATTTTGTTTGGCTATACCTTTTTTTTTTTTCTGCCAAAAATCTTCCTTTAAGTTTTCTCTACCTTTATGTCAGATTTGTGGTGCAGAAAATTGAACAAAGGTGGAAGGTAGAGAATACTGATTTTCAACAACTTCAGCTAGAGACATGTTTTACAATGTTCTCATTTAAATTATGAATTAAAATTAATAAATTATGAGAAAATGTGATATGACATGAAAACCTATGCAGAATAGTGCCCTGAGACTTTCAAACTACTTTTGAATTCCATCAATTAAAACTATGTAATAGCGAGTAGAGAGAGGCTGGATTTTCATAGTTTCTTAGACCTCCAGAGGCCATGCAGATGATCTCTTCCAGAAGTATTTGCTGCTCATGTCTCTGCTTATATACTGCTCTTCCCTCTCCAGTAGCCCACATATACAGATGAAGTGAGAATGCACAGAATTTGCAATGAATGAAGTGTTCCTGTTCTTCACCAGTCCTACTGCTGCTTCATGAGTGAAGCACATTAAAACTATCCAGGAACAAATTAATCTTCCACAGGGTGAGAGATAAACCAGGTTCTATGATATCCATCCTTGCTGCACACAGGAAAGAACAGAATCAGCACAATAAAATGGCCTACAGCTTTCACTGCTGTAAATTTTCTACCTCTATTGAAATCAATGGAGCTGGGAAAATTTATATTATGTCAGGGATTGGTACCAGCAGTTTCTGGGCATGATTCTTCTTTGCTTGTAACTAGTGTTCCTAGTTACAGCTATGCAAAGTAAATGCAAACCTTTCATTCTGCACTGGTTATGCTTTATGCCTACTATTTTCAATTACTGCTTATCCTTTCACCTGCAGCTACCAGACTGTGAAAAAGTTTTAGTTGTGTGTATATATCATGTGGTTGCTAGGCCTTTTAAGGCAGGGTAGTTGAAAGCCTTTAATATTACAAGTGTAAGTGACTGTAAACAACTTTGTGGCTTATATGAACAAAAAATCTTAAATCTTCCAAGAATAAATAAGCTATATTCATAGACTCACAGAATCACAGAATCAGAAAATGGAGAAGATTGGAATGGGCCACAGTGGGTTGTCTGGTCCAACCTCCTGACTCAAGAAGAGTCATCCTGGAGCACATTGCACAGGAGTGTGTCCCGACACTTCTTGAATATTTTTATATTAGATTCCACATTTATGCAGAGTGAATAGATTAGACAAAAATCTAAAATAATACAAGTTGTGTAATAAAGAGTTGAATAGTTGCTCTAAATACAAATTTGAAATAGTTTTATTGGTAAATTAATAGAACAGTGTTTGTTTGGATACTCTCTCACTGATACACAAAGGTTCTGATCTGGGATTGAACAATGGCACCAAAAAAAAGGGCAATTCAAAGGAAAATTTTTTTGTTTGTTTCAGGGTAATGCTCATTCATCTTGGGACAAGAAGGACTGGAACCATCTTTTGCACTAGAACATGAGGCTGTAAAAATCAGAATGACAGTTACAAGATACAGAAAGTATAGTAAATATTACATGGCAGTAACTTTCATGTAATGGAAGACAGTAGAGATACTTCACGCTATTTGCATGTTTTCTTCAATCCCAGGACTGAAACATTCTGTAATTGATGAGGTGATATATTTAGTGCAGAGTTTGATACTGAATTTTTATATATCCTCACATGTGCCAAGGCAGATGCTCTTATTACTTCCCATAATTGCATTAACTTCCTTTAGCTATGACTCTGTCCTCTCCATTGTGTGTGACTTTTTTATTGGGAGTCTGTGCCTTTCGAAGACTGTGACATGGGTGAATATTAAACCATTCTGTCCTACTACAAATTTAATATCAAAATATCAAAAAAGTACAGTCTCATAAAAAAAACCCGAAGAGTTTAAGTAGAAATTAAATGCAAGTGAATTTCAAAAAACGACACACTCTTTAGAAGAAGAATTTGAGGACTGTTTTTTGGTTGGATTTTATGTTTGTTTTTATTGTTATTTTCCTTTGATTTTTCTTCCTTGCTAATTTAAATGAAAAGATCACATATATGGTTAACACTGTGGAGAAATGAGAATTATAAGATTAACCCAGACTTCTACAAAACAAAGTACTATTAATCTTTGCTTATTTTGAAACTGCATAATACAGATAAAGGGAATTTTATTAAAGTTTTCTGTAGGAATCAGGAACTGTATCGTGATATTAGTTATTTCGGGGTTTTTTTCCAGCTAATGTGATTACTAATAGGACAAAGAGATTAAAGGGAATATAAAGACAAATAACATTAAAGCACATGTCAAGAAATGTATTTTTTTTCATAAGGAGAATTAGTAAAGTGTAGCACAAGCCTCCCAGGCAAGATTATTGAGGCAAAAACTCTATGGTAATTAAAGAAATTATTATACCACCATGGAAATGATATACTAAAGAATAATATTATTATGGAATCATTAAGGTTGGGAAGATCCTCCAGGATCCTTGAGGCCAACCTTTGACCAATCAGCACCATGTCAACTAAACTACAGCAGTGCCATGTCCAGTTGTTTCATGAACACTTCCAGGGATGTTGGGCAGCCTTTTCTGATACTTGACCACCCTTTCAGCGTAGAAATTCTTCCTGATGTCCAACCTGAACTTCCCCTGGTGCAGCTTGAGGCCATTTCCTCTTGTCCTTTTGCTGGTTGCTGAAAGGAGGGAGAGGGAGAGGGAGAAGGAGAGGGAGAGGGAGAGGGAGAGGGAGAGGGAGAGGGAGAGGGAGAGGGAGAAGGAGAGGGAGAGGGAGAGGGAGAGGGAGAGGGAGAGGGAGAGGGAGAGGGAGAGGGAGAGGGAGAGGGAGAGGGAGAGGGAGAGGGGAGAAGCCCAAAACTGGACACAGGATTCAAGGCCTCACCAGGGCCAGTGCAGAGGGACAATCACTTCTCTAGGCCTGCTGGCTGCACTATTCTGATACAGATCAGGATGCCATTGGCCTTCTTGGCCACCTGGGCACACTGACGGCTCATGTTCAGACAGTCATCGACCAGCATCCCTAGGTTCTTTTGCACTGGGCAGATTTCCAGACTCTCTGCCCCTAGCCTGTATCTTTGCATGGGGTTTTTGTGACCCAAGGGCAGGATCTGACACTTCATCTCGCTGAAATTCATACCACTGGCCCCAGCCCATCCATCCAGACTGTCCAGCTCTCTCTGCAGAGACTTCCTACCCTCCAGCAGATCAACACTCCCACCCAATTAAGTGTTATCTGCAAACTGACTGAGGATCCACTCAATCTCCTTGTCCAGATGATCTATAAAGATATTAAACAGGACTGGCTCAAATACTGAGACTTGGGGCTTTAAAAGTGTAACAACTTAAAGATCACAGTTGCAGTGTCAAACATTTTTAAGGTCACAAAAGGACTTTGCCGTGAAATAAGCACGGAATGGAGTGACAGGACAGCAATAACTCCAGGCCTGGCAGAGGAGAGGTCTGGATAGCACATCCTGGGTAACACATCCAGACAAAATTTCCCTTTATGGCAAAATATGTAAAGAAAGAGATACTAGTGCACATATCACAGTCAAATAAAGATCACCCCAAGTTATGGAACAGATGGCATGTGTGACCACCAAAGCACATACACACCCCTCCCCCAGATATGCCTCTGTGGATACCCAGAAGTTGGACTGTAAGTTAAATCACCATGATGGGAACTAGAGATAAGATAAGGGTGGTATTGTTGTCCGGGTATTATCTCAGACAAAGGATGAAGTCATCAAAACTGGAGAAGAATGTATCACTGATAATAGACATAAAGAATGCAGAATTTATGTGCCACAAGGAAACCCCACACTGCAACTGTGCTGAGATCGGCTTCGACTGGGTAAAAGGTAATTCTGTCAGGGGGACATCATGACCAACAACTCACAGCCGACCAACTCAAAAGAAGAGGAAGATTGAGCATGCCAACTAACTAGCATAACAAGCCAGCAAATCATTTAATCAACAGAATAAGAAATTTGTGTAGCCAATCAGTATTAAGTCCTTTGTTTGCTACAGTGTATAAATACTGAAAAGTTTTGAATTACGTTGAGACCCCTCCACCAATGAGTAGCCCAGAGTGAAGAAGGACCAACAGGATACCACAGGATCCAGAGTAGTATCTTCTGCTTAATCTGTCTCTTTCTCTCCCTTTCCTCACTTTTCTGTTTCTTTCTATCTCTCTACTTCACGTGTACTGTTAAATAACATTTGTATTATTGACATCAGCATATGGTTTCATTTGCACCTGAATTTAGGCAAAGGCTTCTCTCGATAATTGTATAATAACAATAAGTCAATCTGCTTCACTAATTTTCTTGAGAATTTTTTTTTTTCTCTTTAAATCATATTTGTTTAAGCTTGAGGATATGTGGGGTTTTTATACTGTGGAAAAACAGAATGAGAGATATAAAATGCAGGGTATATATTATATAAGAAAGAGCAATTAATAGATGAGCCTCTCTTTAAGGCATCACACATCACACTGTGCACACAGTGTTGAAATAAGAGCTGATGCTTTTTCCAGTTACAGTAACACTGTGTAAACTTTTGACCTCATCATCTCAGTTAAACTATCAATATTAGCATAATCAGCTGTCTGTTTACTCTTTGTTTCTTCCTCCCTTTCTCCAGACTAAGAATCTACTTGTTTAATAGCCACTTCAGAAAAATGGCTGATTCTCCCAACATATCAGACCAGCACAGCTCCAATCTCTGCAGTAAAGATAGTAAGGGCCATGGCTGTATCTTATATATGAATAAAGCATGCAAGTACCAGCACTGAGGAGTAGAAATAGCTTCCAAATACTTTTCTTCCTGTGGCAACACTCGTCTAATAACAGGTCAAAAATTAAGGCTAAGTGTTTAGTTAATGGGTGTTCCAAGTGCAGGAACACATCTGAGGAAACCATTACTTTAATCAATGTGGTACATGTTGAATCAATAAATATTTGCAATCAATCTTAAGTAGTATAGCTAATCCTTAGTAATAAAGCTAAGGATGACACACTTTATTCAGGCCATTCAGATACCCAGGAGCAAAAAAAAAAAAAAAGAGAAGAATGCAGGATCTGACTGATTCTTTCATGGCCTTTCAATTAATTTTTGTACTGTATAAAAGCACAGTAAGCAATTCCATCTACTCTGTAACTCTGCTCATTCACTCTATAACCTAAAATTATATAAATACACTGAAGCACTGAAACTAACTTAAAATTTGGAAATAAATACACCAACTAATACATCAAGGGAATCTAGTCCATAAAGCAGATATTTCCAAGTGAATCACTACTTCACTGTGACTTTGTTGTTTCTATTGATGTCCTGAAGTGATGGCCTTATTGCCCAGAATGACAAACCTTTTGAAAATATTAGGGGAAGAGGTAGCAAGAGGGAAGCATAAAACCATCAGAGAAAAGAGCAATGAAAACTCTTCTTTAATATTTTTTGTACTTTTAAATACATTTTGAAACCTTGTGTTGTGCTATGAAGACGGAAGATACCACAAAGCAGAAAGCCATGCCTGGCTATCATCAGAAATCAGAATTTTTCTGGCTAGAGAGTGCTCAACTCACTGCAAAGTCCTTTATCATAGGATGGTGTCCCTATTGGGAGCAAAACAGCAGAAGTGCTTTTGTATTTCCCTGTGAGTATGGACCATCCTGTAGGTTACATTAACAAGTTGACAAGCACATCTACTTCTTTGAAGCTACCACTCATCTTTTTGAGCAGATGAATTTAAATTAAAGATGATTAATTGATGTTTGACTGAACCTCTTAGTTCATTAACCAAACTAAGAAAAGATTGGTTGCTCTTTTAACTAGATGGATTCCTTCCACTGGGAATATGAATGGACTCATTAGACACAGCTTCCTAATGATTCTGCTCTTGGAGTAGTGCTATTAAACAGAAGCTAAAGCTTCAGAAGAAGATAAAGCCTTTATTTCAGAGAAATATACTGCTGATTCAGAAGGGTTGATCTGATGATCCAATAGATTTTTGTCAACTTAAATGAAATTCTGTACCAGTTCAGGAACATCACCAACACCTGCATTTCAAAGGCAGGTTATTTGTTCTCTGCTGAGCTTCCTGTGCAATGCTTCAGAATAACAGAGAGAACAGCAAAAGATCCATGGCTTGAGATCAGTGTGCTTTAATCAAGGCTGAATTCAGACCTGACCAGAATAGTAATGGTATTGAGCAACAGCTCAGGATCTTTCTTTCACCTCACAAAGACAGATGGGGATGGGGAGATGTGCTTTACTCAATAGTAAAACTTTTCTTTCATTCACATAACAGCTATTTTGTGGACACAGATTTTACCTCTATTTGTACAATAATAAGGGCAATATGCCAGGGTAAGCCTTTAAGCCACTGTGGTGGAACTATACTCAGTCACACATCATCAGCTGTATAGCAGGTAGAGCTGGATGGTCTGGAGCGAAACAGCAGTGCTGCAATTGAACATCCTTTGTATTGAACCAGCTGAGCAATAGGTGCTTCCTGAAAAATAGCTGGCAATCTCTTTTTCCTGCTGGCAATTTATCTGAAATAGAGATTTTCATTCATCCTCCCTTCATGGATTTTTATGTACATTTTTTTGAAAACTGTTCAGCATTGGAGAGCACTGCCACATCAGGGGTAATTAGCTTGATTTCCTGGTTGGGTCCATCTGGGTTCATCCATGTACCCTTTTTAGATAACTTTGAAAGATTGTTTTCTTAAATAAAATCTGGCAGAAAAGCAGAGGCTTCAAGGATATCAACTACCTACATATTTTGTGAAAAATAGACAGCTGGCTGCACTTCTGTTTTACTCAGATTTTTCTAGGTAATATCATTGGTACAGAAAAGAGCTTAGTGCTGTATTTCCCTGAGATTTGTACCAAATGGTTCAAGTGAATACCCTAATATTGTAAAAAGATAATGAACAAACTTTCAGTATCTTGTAGTCTGGAAAATCCGATGATCAAAGAATTCAACCTTCATTAATTCTGATCAGAAGCATTACCTTATGGACTCATACTACTTGAAATAACAGTCTGACATACATTTTATTACTTCTACTACTTCTCAAGACACTAAAAGAAAGCTTGAAAACTGCCCCAAGTGTGTTATACAAACAAAAAACACAACAAATAATCTACCCTCATATTTTCACACAGTAATTAAAAAAAAAAAAACAAACCAAAACAAAAAACCCAGATATTGTGGTTTAGGGAGCACATTCCCCAGTTTTTTCTTCCTCCTGAAAACACCCCAGACCATGAGCTGCTTCCTCACTTCCCTCCTCCTGCTCCTACGGTGGGATGCAGAGGTGAATGGAAGGCACAGAAAAGATAAAGATCGTGGCTTGAGATAAGACCAATTTGCTGGAAGTAGCAATTAAATAAGAAAAACAAAAAGTAACAATACTATTAGTAGAGTGTATAAGAGAGGTGAATGATTCACTCATGACCATACAGTCAGCAAAACACAGAAATAAGTGACCCTACTGTGCATGGTGTGGGGTGGTATAAAACAACCTCAGGGTTCTTGCCCTGCTCCTCCTGGCTGTTGCAAAAATGAACTCTCTCCTGGCTGGAATCAGAACACCAAAACAAGAAAAAAAAAAAACAAAAAAAAACCCCCCACAAAACAAAAATCCCACAGTAAACAAACACACACACACCAAGTTTAAATATTTATGGGGTTTTTATTATTTTGAAATAATTGGGGCAGACAGTAATATGCTGGATTCTTTCAGCCTGTGAAAAACCTCACTTATTTGCACAACACTGGGTCAGAAGAGCACACCTCCATTATGAAGCTTGTAAATGACCTCTTTACTATTATTTAATGCTTAAAAAAATCAATAACTGCTCTTCAATAAAATATACAGCATAAACACTGAGTATAGTGCTTAGATACTGATTGTAGAATTTTAACATTCTCAAACTATTGGTTTAGACATCATAAAAATGAATTGTACTGATCAAACAAACTTTAACTCATTGCATAATGTACATAATTTTTACATAAGGGTTTAATAAAAATTTCTTTACATTCTTCCTTGGGAAAACAGCAAGAAGAAAACATGATGATAATTTTTTCCCCATTGGAAGAAGAAAACATGATGATAATTTTTTCCCCATTGGTCTAACAAAGTCCAAGACAAAGGTCTAAACTTATTCTAAAAAGAACATTAAACTTTCCAGTAGAGGATTTTAATTAATCTCTTTAGACATATGACTTCAGTGAATACTGTAAAAGTTTTTCTTTCTGAAAAAACTTCTTATTCAATAACTAGCTCTAGCAGAGTCTACCCAAATTAATTTGTCATGAAGTTTTACTCTGAGCATAAATTCATCTTTCTGTGTAAACTGTTCCAATGCAGCTCATTAGAAAAGCAAATATAAGTAAACCATAACCAGCCTTTAAAGTACCAGCAAAATTTGTTTTCACCCAAAAAAACCCAACATATAATAGAATTTCACAGCATCTTATATTTTTAGAATTTTTTGAATGCTTATATTTTTTTTCTCCATTGATAGACTCAAAAAGGATCAAGCTGTTAACAATTTTTGTAGGGTGGGCTTTCTGTCTTGCATTCTTCAATTTTTAGGTAAGAATAGTATTGATCTTCAGTGCTAAGTACAATTGTTGTCATGCTGTTTATTCAAATCTTATGGAAATTTTCATGTCTGACCATTCAGGAGATGCTCTGGCAGTCACACTAGCATCACCAGAGACTTTCAGTGCTGGGAGTGAAGCCCCTTGGCACTGGGCAGCTCCAGTGAGCTCCAGGGAATGCCTTGCTTGACTCCTTACAGACACCACACCCACACAGCTGGACAGGGTCTCCTTAATGCCTTGATTCGCAGTTTCCCTTAATGGCATCTCAGCCCCTGGATCCTTAAAATCGTTTAATCTTGGTGCAGTTTATGCTTGAGCTTGTGCCTGCAAGGAGGGTCCCTGAACAAAATACTCCCTGGGCATTTATACACTTACAGTCTGTAGCTTATGCACTGATAATCTAATATGGGATCTTCCTGCTGAGTCCTTGTCTCCTCCTGTGTCTCTGAGTGTCCAGTCCCCTGGCTGATGCCACAGGCCCCTGTGCCCTCTGTTGTGCAGTGTTGTGCACCAGGTCAGGGCCTTTTGCCTCAGGCTCCTGCCCCTCAGAGCTCAACCTCACACTGTAGTAGTACACAGAGCTACCTGCACTAAATGCCTTCCTCAACATAACTTTAAAAATGTTAATTAATGGTTTTACCTGCAAGACATAGAATTATGAACCTCGACAACCTATATTTATCAGATCATTGCTTATGAACAACAATTTCAAGCACAAATTCCTATTTATTCCTATACCAAAGCAGACAGAATGTTCTCATTAAATAAGTCAGTGACCTGTAATTGACTCCATGTTCAGCAGGGATACTCCAGGAATTTCCTCTTGCCTATGCACCAGCTGATGCCATGACTGTTACATTCTTGGTTGAAATGTAAGCAAGTTTCAAGAGGAGGGAAAAGAGTGTTCCTATTTTCATAGAAAAACACAGAAAACAGATTTTAAGTCTGAGAAGGGTCTCACATCCTGGTGTTCCCATGACAGGACTCTCTTGTTTCAACTGAGGAATCTCATGCCAGTGTTGTCCCTTGAGGCTGATGCATAAGCCAAATGGCAAATTGCTCAAAAATTCTGTCTTGTCTTATTTCAGAATAAATTATGTGAAATACTGGTCTGGTTTTGGATGAGTTAGACTAATTTCCTCACAGTGGCTAGTATGAGGCTGTGCTTTGGATTTGTGCTGAACACAGAATTGGTAACACAGAGATGTTTTTGTTACTGCTGAGCAGGGCTTGCACAGAGCCAAAGCCTTTTCTGCTTTTTATGCTGCCGCACTGACGAGGAAGTTGAGCATGCATGTGAGGTTGAGAGGGAGCACAGCCAGGACAGGTGACCCCAAGTGGTTAAAGGCCACACTTAGGAGTTGGATGCAATGATCCTTGTGTGTGCCTTACAATTCAGAATATTCTTGACGTCTGTGAAATCTGGGTATGTCATACCAGATGACGTCATGGTCAATATATAAAGTGGGAGGAACAAAGAGGAAGAGGGGGGATGTTTGCAGTGATGGTGTTTGACTTCCCAAGTCATTGTTACATGTGATGGGCTCTGTTCCCCTGGAGATGGCTCAGCCCCTGCCTGCCCATGGGAATCAGTGCATTAATTATATGTTTTTTTTGCTTGTGTGCACAGCTTTTGCTTTCCCTATGAAACTGTTTTTATCTCAGCCCATGAGTTCTCTATTTTTTTCCCTTCCAAGTCTCTGCCTGGTACCATTGGCATGTGAGCAGCTGTGTGGGGTTTCATTTCTGGCTAGGGTTAAACCATGGCACATGCAGCTTAGGCTACATGTACTGAAATTTGTTTGGCTAGACAAATTCGTTACTCATCATTTATTCCTTAATCATATATAATATATGCATCTTAACAGTTCATCAACATTTGTTGCTGGCTATTATGCAATTGATTGTCTTTATGGAATGCAATTTGAGTTTCATCTTCTTATAGTGAGTGATCAATAAAGTCACTGACAAGTTAATAACTGTTTACCTCTTATCATTACTGTTTTGTTTTGATTGAGCGTATGACTGTTTTGAGAGACAAGTTCATGCAGGAGGTATAGGAGAGATCCTTTCTGAGAGACAAGCTTTCACGGTTTCTTTCTCATAGTGGATTAATGTGGAATTTAAAATTGCACATGTTGGCATTTTAATTGAAAAATAAAATTGTTTAGTTCAATGCCAAAAATAAAGTTGGGTGCTCCCTCTAGTTGTATTGGCTGCCATGTTGAAAAAAAGGAAATATCCTAGAGTTCTTTTTTTAAAGAAAAATTTGTGTACTGTATTTGATGCCATTATTAGGACAGTGCACTGAAGGTCTGTTATCACACTGCTGTGCTCTTATTCTTGCTGTTTCGCTTACAAGGATTTGAGTTACTGTCATCTGAGATAAACCCATATACTTGGAAAACAGAAAAATAAACGTTCTTTACAGTCCTGCTTATATTTATATGCAAGGTGAAACATTTGATGCAAAAGCCAGTAGATATCAAAGAGGGCATCTTTATGACAATAATATTTATGATTTTATTTGGTCCTGGAGTTTAGGTTTCATCTCTTTTGAGATTCACTCCTTGTTGTGCCATATTTATTATTCATCTGTTGTATCAATTTCTGGTTCAATTTCTCATTCCAGCTTAGATCACAAGAAAAATATTCTTCTCCATACCAAGGGCTAGTAAGCCCTCCACTTAAATTCTACTCAGAGTATTGAAAGATGTATCAAGGTAAGAAGAATAAGAATATAAACAGGAGAAACCCATCATACTTTCTGGGCAATTTTCAAGGTCATAAACGATGTAAAAGACTCTCTTAACTTGTGTTCATGTTGTTTTGGGGTACTCTTGAGTACAAATATTTCACAGTATTAGAAAAAAATACAAACACCATGATTTTGATAAAATTGAGCATTTATTGTTGTAAGAACATGGAGGTCGCTATGCATTCCATAAGGTGTGTCATCCTGAATATCAAAACCTTAAAAAAAAAGTAACAAAAAACCCACAAATTTTGTGTGTTTCACATGTTTTTTACAAGGGAATTGATACAACAGAAACTGTTGTAGATAAATTAGTACCTAGGGCTAACAACATCCATATGCAGATAATAGATGATAATTTCTTAACAGAGTGGTAGATATTGTAATGTTTTTTTAATGCCAGAAAAATTATATTAGCAATGTCAGGACTTGCTGCTCTTTATATTCCACAATAAATTAATGACAGTGGGGCCTTTGAAAAGCTATTCAGCTTATACATAAGAATGACCACTCTAAATAAAAGACTTTGCTTTTTTACACACTTTAATAAATAAACTCTCACAGACACAGAGCTGTGATTTCTGAGTGAGAAAAACTGCCACCCTGCACAATCCAATAGGTAATGAATTCCTCATGGATCTTCCATCTTCTTGAACAATGATTACAACTTGAAGCAACTCTGAGAAAAATAGATAAAAAATACCTCCTTTTCCATGGGATCTCTACCACATGGTCATATGTAATGACGAAACATTTCACTTAACAAAAAAAAAAAGGGCAAAAAGATAATATAAAATATTACAATAGCAGCACTAAAATGCTGCATGGTAATAACTGCATGAATATGCATCTGAAATTTTTTAAAAAGTAAAAAAATATAAACAGATTTATCTTGAATAAAAAAACTCTGGATTATTTCTTTTTTTATATTCCTTTTCAATTTCTTCTTTGAAATTAAATCCTTCCAACTCAGCAATTGTTTTGTCTTAGCTTGTATTTTTTTCCACCAAAAATAATCCAAACAAAACAAAATCATGACTAGTTTTAAAATATACTTCTGCGATATAATAGTTTAAAAATTTTTCCATAGTCATGCATTTTTACCAGTGATAATGAAATTCAAACTATGAAAAGTTTTCCACCAACAGCTATAGGCAAAAATTTCATTTGTTAATTTATGTGAGAATTGTCAGCAACTGTTCAGCACATTGAGAAGTCTTAATAGTGACCCTTAAACTAGTTTCACAGTTCTGTGATTCTAAATTTTCATGTGTTGTGACATACAGATAATGATGCCCCAGAGCAGATTTATAAAATGTGTGTTTTTGTTGTTGGAATTTTTTTCATTCTACTCATCATTTTTAATGCTAGAGAGATGGCTATTATATTGATTTGTATTTCGGCATCCTGAAAACATCTATTTAGAAAGGATTCAGCAACCACGTTTCAGAGATTAATTTGCAAAGATACACATTACTTGAATATCTAAAAATAGTGTTGCCAAGCAACAAGCTAAAATACAAGAATGTTACTAGAAGAAACTAAAATACATATTAAATTTAACAATATATGCAGATTAATTCTATCCTATAAACCTAAACTTTTCTGATATCATATTTTTAGTATCCAATTTTCCACTAATGTTCATCATGAAACAGGTCCTTCAAAGATCCATGCTTCTGAAATACTTGCCTTTCTGCTGTGATTTGAAGACGTTGGACGAATGTTTAAAACAATGCCAGCTGTGTTTAATTATTCATTATGCTACTGAACCAGTATTAGTATTCTGTGGGACTCTGGAGTAATATCGAGCAGTGATTGTGGTGATGTTTCCAGACCTAGTTTGTTCTTTGAAGCTTATGCCTTTCTACACAGACCATTTCCTGAGGGACAGGGTGATATTGGCAGGCCAGCAGAAATGGTAATTGTGTCAAAACTGTACAGTGAATGACGAGGTGCTCTAGTGGGAGACTAAAAGAAAGTGCAGGGTTTAATTACAGCCTGCAAATCTTCACAAACTGTGAAGAGGGAGAAGTCTAGACTGTGTATTTGGGATTGATTTCTGAGCCATTATTAACTTTCCAGAAACACTTCAATGTTACGAAAGATAAAGCTTCACATAACAAGAGCTACACCTTTCAGTTTTGCAATCCTAGATAGTCTAACTGCTGTGGACAAGTGTCACCCCAGCAGCCAGAGACCATTATGCAAAGTAGAATAACTACTTTCATGCCTGTATAGATTTACAGTAAATCTCAAAACAGACTTCCACTTCACATTTTAAAAATGTGTACTTGAAGGATTCCAAATCTTTTCTATTTCACTTCTTCGATAGATCCTTTCAGTGGTGAAAGTTTAACCCTTCTGCAGCAATTTTCAATAGAAAAGGATCAAGTTGAATTCTAGAGGCGGTCAAATCACACACAATGGATTACCAACAGCTTTTATATCGCCTTTTTAAAGCTGAGAAAACAAGCACATACAACTGTCAATTACCTAGGAATACAAATAACCTTAATGAAATTTAATACTCTTTTTGCATTCTCTGAGAGCGAAAGTGACTAACACATTACTGGTCTTTTGTTGCAGCAAATACCATCTGGGGAAATAGGAAACTGAAGGACCAAAGAAAGCAGGACACAAAATGTCACATCTTGTGTGACATTGTGGGGTAGGACTGGGGCAGAGAGCCAGGCAGAGCCAACTGGCTTTGCCACAGAAGAGCCCTGGAGGATGAAGGTATTGCTCAAGCATGGGTGGAGCAGCCTGGGGGCGACCAGTAGACATGCAGTGTGCACGTGGAGATTTTTGACTGTGAATCTCCCTTTAGAGGAGGAACGTTCCACACCACCTTAGAAGAGTCCTGTAGTGATGACTAGAGTGATCTTCTAAACTTCATGCTTTTTTTCTCTTTTGTATGCATTTTATGTCCATTGCTTGAAAATTAAATTTCAGCTCATATAGATTTAGTCTGGCAGCTGTGTTTCTTTCTGAAATGTGTTAGGTGCTCTACGAGGTCCTTCTGTCCTTTTCCAACACATTGCAAAAGGAAGTAGGTCCAGCTTAATATCTTGCATCCTAACAGAAATCTATGTTTTTCAATATAACACCTTGTCTCTTGTCTGTATCTCAGCTGACAGTTTGCACAAGCAGTGATTCCTTACAAGGATGTTGAGTTTTGTATTCTCATCTTCTAAGGTCACCTGCCACACCACTCTGCTAGCACACCCAGCACAGAAATATATTTGTCATAAGACATCTCTTCTAGAATTCTTCTCTTGTCAAGAGGAAAAAAATACTTATTTTATATGTGTCTTTAGGCATTTATATTGGGAATGTATGGGAATGAATGGGAATCAACATCTGTAATTAAATTATTATATTCTATATTAAATATATTAATTATTATTCTGTTCACGTTCTGGCAGCGCCTATACGAGTAAACTAGCCACTGCATGAGAACACTCAGAAGCTGAGAAACACTGATCTGTATTGTTAAATAGAACAATCCCTTGTAAAGTTAACATCTGTAACACTTTGTACTTTTACATGCAATCCCCAGACATAGGAGCTAACGCATGCCGAAGATCTTTGCCAGTAGCAGAGTAAATGAGTTCAATATTGCAAAAAAAAGTATTTTCACGTGTCTACTGGCCCTGTCTTATTTCTTACTACAGATAGCGTACATGATTCCCGTAAAGTTAGTTTAATCTCTTTTTTTAAAGAAGCTGAATGCAGACCTGCTTACAGTCAAGGGAGTGGCTTTCCCAGAGAATTCTCTTCTTGAATTTTAACAACAGTGAGTTTGACCAGCAGGACTGTGACAGATGACTGACATGCAATGGGAGCCCCTAAATGTAGTGCTTACAGTGTCATGTTATGAACATGCTATTTCCCAGGTTCCAAAGAGTAAATTATATTTTTCGCATCCATATTTTCTGATAGTAGAAGGAAATATAAACAGACTTTTGCAGATAGAAGAAACTAAAATGACACAGACAAAATAATGAAATATTCATTAGTAATTTTCTACTTAAGCTACTTCCTTTTTCAGGAATCTTCTCTGTGTTACCATATGAGATACTTAAATTTCTCAATTCTGTTTTTAACAATGAAACCAGTAGCTCAACTTATTTTCTTTCTGGGTCTTTTTAAGTTACTTCTTCAGACAACAAGTGAAGCTTCTTAGTCTTGAACCATCACACCAAAAGGCTCAGTGTGATTATTAATCAGTCTTTTAACAACTATCTGATCAAATATCGTCTTCAGACACCTATTTGACTCATCTTAAACAAAGAATATCTTAATGAAGACATGCAAACATGTAATTATTTACTTGACGAAGTTGGTAATAAAATGAAAAATGCCTAAGCTGTATGTAGATTCATTTTCAAAAATATAAGGCTTCAATAACTGGTAAAAATTCAGTGATTAGTTAATGGCACCAGTGCACATTTCTACCCATATATTGCTCTTTTAAGCCATTCCAAAATCAAGATTTTGGCTCTATTCACTGAAAAACCTCTTAGATTTATAACTGAAGACTACATCCATTCCATTATTCTGATGGAATTTAAAAAGTCTCTGCATGTTCACAAATCTGTTCCAGTGACATTCAAGGTAATGGAAATCTCCAATAACTTTTGGTGTGTTTAAATAACAAACACATTCTCCTAAACTCTGTCATAAACAATCAATTTTGTAAATTACAGAAACTAGAGGGCAAAAGTTGGTCTAGTGGGATATATCTTTGATTTCTGTATACTCTATGGAGTTGTAGATCATTTGATGATTGGTTTGTTTGTTTTAGGTTTGAAGTTGCTGGAGTTTTTTCACTCTTCAATATTATTTTGTGTTCCTAGCCTCTTAGACCCTGATACCTAATAAATGATGTGTTCAAAAACCTCAGCTATAAACTGTAGGTTAAAATATGAACTGCAGATAAAAGATTTTAACAAAGCCAATGAGCAGATACTTAAGTGTGTAGCTTTGAATGGGGAATTCACAGAGCTGGTTGGTATGTTTCTGATGTGCTTGCATGGGCATGAAAACAATTTTTAATTTTCTTCTTTTCCTGCTGACCTGCAACAATCTTTTTGCACACCTTTTTTTGCCAGAGTATTTTTCTCTATTTAAATAAAATGTATCATGAAAAAAGAAACAAAGAAGAAAAAAAAACACGTTGAAATTAGCCAATTTGAAACACTTATGGAAAAATATCAAAGGGAAAATTATGGCTCCATGGAAATGAAGAATTTCCCCTTTTATTGAGATGAGGTCAAGATTGCTTTTGCAGTTTTCTCCATCATTTCTAGTCAGCTATCTATATCTAGAGCTAGAAGTTGTTCTATGGTTTTTACTTTGGCAATAAAACAGAATTAACAGGAGTGTTCTCTTTATTTGAAAACTTCTTTTTTTACCAAGGTCCTATTCTACAAATTCAGTTTCTATTTCCTTTTACTTATTTTCCTAGTCTGTTCAATCTGATTCTTAAGCAGCTTGGAGCAGAATCTGTCTAGCACACCAATATTTTCCCAGATTCAGACAAATCACTGTGGTGCTGCTACTACTCAGTAACATTCTACTCCCTTTTATTAATGGAGGTGTTATAAATGCTGATATAAAGTCAAAGGAAAATGGAACTTTTTCATCCTTGTTGGTAACCCAACTTATGATCAAGGAGCTGATTGCTGTTGCCACTGTAGGCACCAGTTTAAGTATTTTTATGAAGTCCTTAAAGGAATGATTCACAGAGTGAAACTTGCAAAGGTCTAAATCTGGCAAATTCCAGAATTCCGCTGTAAAATTTGCATATTCATCAGATAATTCCTTAAATATCTGGGGCAGTCTTTTCCAAAGGTAAGTTATTTTAGTTAAACGAATGTATGGTAGGGTAATTGACTTTACCTTCCTATTGATAACATTGTTTTCTCCAATTCAGTGGAAGCAGTTCTGTTTAAAACTGACACTTTAAAAATGCCAACATTCTACCACTGTTTTCTTTGGGAATATTTCTGGATAAAACCACATGTTCAGGTTGCAGAACCAGCCAAAATAATTCTACAAATTGGCACTGATTAATCATTGCAAATGTCTGCCCCATTTGTTAAATATAACAAAAAGTCATGAAAAATAAAATTAACAGCACTATATTTCTTATTAAGTACACTGCAAAGCACACAAATTAATTAGGCAATATCAAAAGTGTAAAAATCATCAAAAGAGCACTGTATCAACAATAACTGAGAACTTAAAAAATATAACCATTTTTCATTGAAATTTTTTCATTAGAAAATAAACCCCTACTATTTCAACACTTCAGATTAAATAATAAGCTTATTTCATGGAAATTAGAAGTCATCTGAGCCACATCTTCCAGTTAAAAATCTTTACTGAAGTCTAATCCACAGTTCTGTCAGCAATGCACTATATTCCTGAGATACATCTTGCTCACCCTGGCAAAACCTTTGCTTTTGCTAGATGTGCTTGCGTCTGTGTGTGGGGCCAAAATGTCAAACCTCAACATCTTTGTGTTTCCCCAGAGAACTGTGTGATCTAATTAGAAGCAATTCTATAATTACTTTTTCAGTAACTGAGACCTTTCTTAACACCTTTCCACAATAGCTTACAAAATTACCTCACTTTTGACAGATTCTTCACCATTAATAGTTTTCCAGAAGATGTATGTTTGCTGTCAGGCACGAGAATAAATGCAACAGGAGAGCTGCTATCCTGGGGAAGAAAATCACAAATAATTTCTTCCAGCCCTACAAGGCTGATAGGGATGGATGAACATAGATTACCCATATTCCTTACACAGTGCTAAAATTGAGAAGGAGTCCCTCCCACTGCACTGATTTTACAGCCTTATCCACGGGTGTAGGCTGAAACAGTAATTTATTCTGCAACCTCCTTACAATGTTGTTCCCCCAACTAATCTTGCACTTCCTTCTGACCCAATAAAGATTCACCATTTACCAACATCACTGTGCAATAGTCTATGGTTTCCAAATCTGCTGACAGAAGTATCAGGATGGGCTGAGCTGGCCCAGCCCTCTACTGCTACTCAGTGGTCTACATTTAAAAGCACTAAGTTTCATTCTGAGTTAATTCTAGTGCGGATTTCTCAGAACTGGCCGAGAATTTCCACAAAAAATTAAGAGATGTAAGTAAACAATTCTCTTGATACAGGTAATTTATAATTAATGTCATTCTGGATATGTTTCCAGCTGATAATTTCATGCACACTTGCACTTTTTCCTTCAGTGTAAATGTTGGTCTAAGTTTGGTGGAATGTAATTTAGAGCTTAGAGTCATTTTGTGCCCTGAAGATATTTTCATACATAGTTCATTTAATCGAGTTTATTATTCTAATATAAACTAGTTCAGGTCCCCCTAGCTATTTTATTAATTTATAAACTTTTCAAGAAGACAGCAGCAGAACATACCAAAGATGACAGCAATTGCTTGTATTTATACTGCTTAGATGGTGTCACTCAGTTTGCAGGAAAAAAGGGTGCCATTATTTTCCCTCAATGGTTCTTTCATCTTCTTTCATTTCTAGTGTTCTGACTCATCCCTTTTGAAATGTGTAGGTCAGTCCTTAAAATAATCTTAAGAGCTAGGATGAAACTGTAGGATAAAAAAAAAGTTTACATTTAAAAAGGATTTAATGCAGAACCATTTTCCCTGGCCAGCTCTATCCTCATACAGTATTACTTTAATAATACTCTGTTACTCTTCCTTTCCTTGCTGTCATCCTCCAAATGTTGCAAAAATGGATTCTGAGGAACTTTTCACATAATTAATTCTTTATGGTTGTCTTTATTATACAGCACATCCAGTACTCCTATAGCCAAGACCTTTTTCTGTTTGTACATTTTATTTCTCACTGAATTTTACCTATTTCATTATGTCATTTGAAATCGCTTTACTTGAATAATGCCCTTAAAATGAAATAATCTGAGTGTACTTGGGTTTATTAACCTCTTCTGTCCAGATTATCTACTGAAGTAAGTGAGAGCTTGAACAGCAGGTTTGTACTTGGTTGTTGCTGGAATTTTTCCTCATCTTTTTTAAATAACTATTTTTGTAGTGTCTCAGAAGTTAACAGAGGTATTTCTTTTTAAATAAGTGTAACTGTCTACATTAGATGGTGCAACTTTAAAATAATTCTCAGAGTTATTTATTTTCTTTGAAGAGAGCTCTTGTTAAAATTTTTTTTGTTCACTTGTTTAGCCCCCAGCAAAGCAAGCTAACTGGGTTTTTCTCTTTTAAAATTTACTGGGTTTCTCCCCAGGTGCAGAAAGATGAATCAACCCAAAAGCAATATAACATAACCAGTTTTCCCAAAACTTTAAATTTTCAATTATCAAAATTTCTTAGACAACAGAAATGCAGTGCTTCTTGTAAATCTATGACCCTGATTTCTCTTCTCATTTTAAATTTAGAGACAGCTAATGGCTTTGTATAGCAGCAGTCAATGTGGTGTACACATACAAAGAAAAATTCAAATTTCTCCTAAAAGTATGAGGCTTCCTTGTGAAAACCATATTTGATGCCTTCTGAATTAAATAGCAATTGAATAAACATTATGCATCAGAAATAACATGAAAGAAAAGAGAGATAAAAAGTTGGATCCAATTAGGAGACTGAGGAAGAGCAGGGATAACAAAGCTGAGTAACTTCTAGGTCCCAACAGTGCAGACCAGAGCTTAAATTGCCTAGAATTCCTAAGAGGCCATGAAAGTAGACTTGCAAGCTAAAATGAATTTGTAATGTGTGTGTGGGGTGAGGGTACAACCACAAAAGATAGGGCAGAGAAGTTGGTGCTTGAACAAACCAGCCACAAATGTCTAAGAATGAGAGTATTTCCACTTTCCTGAACTCAACCATTTAACTTTGGTGTAAGGGAAGATATCTCCTTCCACTTGAGACCTGTGCTCTCAAATGTATTTAAAAACATTGTCAAGGTTAATATTTTCTGTTTCAATGAAGTCACAACACTTCCCCTCTCAGTGTTCAAAATTCTAACACTGAGCACAGAGATTTTCACTATGATTTAATTTATTTCTGGCATTACTTCAACTACATAAGTTGCTACATAGTATTTTCAGGCAGACCCACAATATAATTTTCAAGCTTTTCCTTAGCTTAAAAAGTGTTTCTTAGTTCAAAAATCCAGTGTAGGAGGTCTGTTTACAAATGGCAGTAAAATTTTGAACTCTGAACATTTCTTTGTTGAGAGTATATTTTCTACTAAGATTTGCCTTGTTCATGTACATTTGGACTTTATCTTCCCCAATTAGAAAAAAAAAAAAAATTCTAATGTGATCTCTAATTAATTTGATTTTTGGGAAGCTGCAATTAAAAATTCAATTGAAGTACAATTTTATCCTACTCAGGACAACTCCCCTAACACAGAATGTCAGCAGCGTAATGAAATAGATGGGCTGTATTTTACTTTTTTAAGTCAAATTTTGTACTGGGAGGGCTTGAGTTGCTCGCAAAGTGATTTCATTTATAAATTTAATACAGCTCTTAACAACCCTTAGCTAAAAATTAAGCTTCAATATCCAATGAAACCACTTTGTATGCAAAATTCCTGAGGACATCCAGTTAATCTAAGAGGTACATGTCATTTAATCAGTTTGTTTGGCATCCTTGAAACAGGGGTCCACTTACCAGGAACCTTTGACCATTTGTGCTCACCTCAGTTTAGACTTTATTTCACAAAAACTGGATGTTTCTTGTTATATACAAGTAACATTCTCTGAAAGTGATTAAATCAAATCCTACAAGCAACGTAAGAACAATGAAAAATAAATTTCTTCTCCTCTCAGTGAAATGTATCATACTGATTCTGGTCTGCAGACCAAAACTAATTTTGTTGTCACATTTTTTTGATTTTTAATGTAGTCATAAACTTACAAAAGATACAAATTTTTCTGACATACTTATGAGATATTAATTATTTACATTATTGTCTATCAAAGTTGATCTGTTGTTTCTTTCTGACAGAAAAAAAAGTCATCTAAAAGATGTTTGAAATAGCCAGTATACCAGAATGCAGTGCTGTGATTATTACAAGAGATCAAGTGTAGAGAAGACTTGAATAAAACTAACAGGTACAGATAAAGAAAAGGAGTAAGCTGTGTTAGTGGTAAAACCAGGCACCCTACCTGAAAAAGTAATAACCCCTATCAGTGTTGGATTAATCACCCTTGTTATTTTTGCTTTTACATCTCCAAAATGTGTCCTGTTTTAGACAGCCACAAAAATTGCCTCCTGGAAGATATACAAAATAAATAGGAGAAACGTTTGTGCTCATTTTCTGATCTAAATCAAAATATCAATATAGTTAGGATATCTTCAAGAGAGTTCACCTCTCTTATACCTAGCATTTCAAGATTATTTAGGCATTGCAATCTGCCTAAAATCAGAACACCTGGGGCCCGAAAACAACCTATACATATTTTTTAGTATAGCCAAGTACAGTGCCATCAAAGAATCCCTCGTACTTTGGTTTGTGCTGTCACGGATGCAGCCACAGATGGTGCGCCATTAAGACCCCAGCACACTGCTGGTAAAAGACAGAAGCCATGGGATTGTCCCTCTCTCTTAGCATCCTTACAAGTTTCTAAGGTTTTATTCTATGTGGTTTTTTCTATAGGAAGATCATGTACTATCTTTCCACTAACTGTGTTGTCTTATTTGTCCTTTAAATAGCCTTGAGCACCATTCCCCCAAGAGCTAAATAGTGTGTGAGTGAGTGAGTGAGTGAGTGAGTGAGTGAGTGAGTGAGTGAGTGAGTGAGTGAATCACCTTTTTGAAGTCTCAAACATGCCATTGAGGCTACTTTTAAAAAGTTGCCCACGCATATCTGTTAACACCTTTGGAGATGTGGGCCTCAGCCCATGTCGTGCTGTTATGTGGAGCAGTACCATTACTCAGGAAGAGGTATGTATTGAAGCAATCAGGAAAAGCTCCCTTGTACAGATTTAATTAATGGGGATTGCTTTTATTTTCAGTTTAATTTCTTCCTCTTTTTTTCATATTCATCACTATCGTCAATATAATTTCTTAGACATATGTCAAATAAGCTTTGTGTCTCTGTGATGGTGTTAACCCCAGCCTGCAATTAAGCACCATCACTTAATTATTAAGCACTTGCTCATTTCTATCTTCACTGCTACCAGCAGGATACAGGAAAAGATCAGAAGAGCAAAATTTTAAAAAATTATAGATCAAGATAAAGATGGGTAAGCAGGTGAAAGAAACAGAGAAAAATCCCAAAGCCACCAACAAAACAAAGCAACAAATAAACCCAAACAAAACCAACCAACCAAGAAAGTGATGCAAAGGCGCTCACCTACTCCTAGTCAGCAGATCAGTGCACAGTCAGTCTCCAAGAAACAGATACAATGGAAAAAGTACACCATCAGCTCTCCGGTTTTTTTATTACTGAGCATGACATTATAGAGCACTGAATATCCCTTTGGTCAAATAGGAACAACTGTCCCAGCTGTGCCCTTTCCAACATATTGCCTGTTCCTAGCCTACTTGTTATGGGAAGAAAGTCTAGAAGAGAGATGTTGATGCTGTGGAAGCACTGTTGATCAACAGGTATAATATTGGAAGATCTAGGTTTTTTGACACTCAAGTGATTCTAACAATTCCTGTTGAATGGGCCAATGACTCCTGTTTCCTGAAAAGGTGTGGAAAAGTCTTCATGGATTTTTTTTATTAACTTTTTTAATGTGGAATCTGATAATAAACATATTAGACCTTAAAGATAGTCAATGAAGCATTAAAACCAGAGTGAACAAGAGGCTGTGAACATACTGCTAATATACACTGCCCTATGGCTAGCACTAACAACCATTTGTCCTAATATGTCTAATCTTGATTTCCACCTTCTGAAGTTTTTTGATTGGTTGTTTGGGGTTTTTTTTCAGGCAGAAATAGCAGGAACAGGGAGAGTAAGACAGTAAAATACAGCTGAAGTTTCAATGTTAGGTATATTTTATGGTGCAATATCAGAAAGTAAAATATAACTTTAAATTATTGCACTAAGAATCATTATAATCATAGATATTGTCATAATGAAGATAAATATTTTTAATAAGCTATCTGGAATTTTACTTAATATTTGACAAGAACAACATTCTTAAGATAATTAGTTTGTATTTAAAATCCTTCATAGGAGTTGATAACAGCAACTTAAATTTCAAGCAGGTCCCAAGTTGCTTTTCTTGAAAAAAATTAAAAAATTAGAACTGTTATTTGCAAGACTAAAAACACTCATATGTAAATGACAGCTGTGATCATAATACAGAATTTGATCAAAAACTTTTCAAATACAACCTAAAAAAGGAACTTTGCAAAAGACTGGTTCAGACATATAGTTGTGTGACAGTAGTGAAAGCAAACTTGTTAAAAGAGAATTAGGAACTTCAAAATCTAGGACTTAAAAAAAATATTATTGGAGTTCACCTGAGTCTTCAGAGTTCTCTGCTATGAACTTCTAGATACTAAGAAAATAAAAAAGCTTGTCTGAATTATTTAACTGTCTGGATTATTTAAATAGCAGTCCTCCCACAGTGATTATTTTATAATTTATTTTTATTTTGCAAAACTTGATTCAAAAACATACTAATTTCTTATAGAAATTACATTTGGATTTGTCACCTGAAGTAAGCCTTTTGTACCAATCCAATTATACCAGAACCACATTTTAACCAAAATGACAAAAACAGCAAATATCATTAGGCCTCAGGATAATGACAAATGAAGACTGTTATTTTAACACCACCTTTTTGTAATCCAAGAATAGAATATAGATATAGTATGTTGCATTGCAGTAACAATTCCTGGCATTGTTAACACATTGAAGAATTTAAATGTCAGGTTACTAATATTTGGAAATTTGCCCTTTGGTATAATTCTGTTCAATAAGGCTAAGCCATTGTGTTTCCTGCACAGTGTATATTCACGAGTTGCATGGTGCTGCACCAGCCTGTCATCGCAAGCACAAATAAAAATATTCAGGCAGGAGATCTCCTGAATGTAAAACATTCTACTACTTAATACATTTTAGACCTGAGATAGGAGAACCAGAGGAAAGATGAATAAAACAGAATTCAAAGTCTTGTAATTAAGTCACTCATCTTTGACCTTTAGGTAGCTGAAAGAAAATACCATTTTTGCTGTTATAATAAGAGTTTTACATAAGCAGCCTGAAGTCTGTGGCATTTAAAAATAGTAAAAAGGTGTTGGAGGGACTTTCTGCTTTATTTTTTTTTACAGCATAACTGTACTGTATAACTGCATTGCCCATCATCAGAGAAGGCTAACGGAAAAATAACACTGTAAGTAACACTAACTGCTTATTTTTTTCAGGAAAATTGTCTGTCCTGTAACATAACCATCTCCATGGAGGTTTAGCTGAGAGCTGTTGGTCAGCCTATCCTGAAGCCCATAAAAGTGCCAGGCCTCCACATGTGTCCTTGGCGTGTCCCTCTCCTGCTCAGCATGGCCTTTCAAGCAGGCATTTACTAGAGAGGATTATGGGGCAAGCATTCAGAATTGAATTGCATCTTGGCTTGATGCGTGATCTTACATGCCCCTTCAAAACGCTTCAGCCTTTTAAAGGAGCATGAAAAGGGAAAATGAAAGCAGATTTGCATCTTCAAAGAATGTAAGATACCTCAAATGCCAGTGATGCCAGAGCTCTAGCGATTTTAATTTCATAATTGCTTTTGTGATACCTGTTTGAAACTATGTGAAAATACAAAAAGTTGGAATGTTGAAAATGTACTGCAAGGACCAGAGGGAGGAAGAAATTTAGGTTTTCTGACTATAATTTATTCTTAAATAAATTCAGATCCAGCATATCAATGTGATAGAGGAGGCTTTAGTTTAGTGGTTCATTGAGAGAAATGCATTTTTAGAAGAATTTGAATGAACAGAAAATACAGTTTTGGCATAGAGGGAAGTCACTTCTTACCGTATATGAGCATGGAAGGAAGCACAAAAATGAGAGGAGCAAAAGAAAGTTTCCAGGCGCCTCAGTAGAAGACAAATATGAAGGTAAAAAGGCACATGACATCATTTACAAGGTAGCTTTTTTGTTTATTAATTCTTTTAACAAATTACTTTCTTCCTCTGGACAGCTATGTTAACTATCACAATAGATGACTGCACAAAGAATTAAACTTTTTCATTAATTCTTATTTGGTCCTATCCTGTGCACCAACAGACAACCTGAACTATGTTGGAGAGACATATCATATTTACTGGTATCATTGTAGGGACTTAAAGTCAAACTACATTATATCTAACTATATATACATACATATATATCCATATACATACATATATGTGTGTGTGTGTATATATATATAAAAGTATGTACATAAATATATATATAGTTATTGAATAGCAAGGTCCTCTGTGGGACACAGAGTTTGTCAACTGCACCACTTACCTCTTTATTTTGCTGAGTTTGGGAACATACTAATAAAAACAATGGCTCTGTGCTTTTCCCTTGGACCAAAGGCCTTGTTGTGCTGGGGGAGTTACCTTCTGTGGGCAGTGATGGAATACACTTCCCTCTCCCTATCTGACATAGATATAAATGGTTTTATAATGCAGGCTCCCATGGTCATAGCTCATCCTTAAGCTGCTTAATACTGGTAATAATATTAACTAATACTGTTGGCACACTGTGGGGCTTGTGGAATCTGGTGTCATCCTGGTGTAACAGAAAACAAACTTTAGGTGTGGCAATATCGAAATGGTCCCTGAGGTGTCCAGTTCTTAGGTGGCAGGGTGTGTGATAAGATTTGGCAGATTCTTAGGGCAGTCATCACCCATTGCTGGGACTTTACACCCGAATAGGTAACCAATCCTGAAAAACTGAGGCATCACCTGACATAAGGGCACCTTGCCAATCCCAGTGAAAACCAGAAACTTTTCTCCCTGTGCCTATTAAGCCACAGTTCAGTACTCTCAGAGGACCATAGTTGAATTAGAAATCTGAACTGTATTTGATGACACTATGGCTGAGATAGGTACTCAAAAAACAACTGCAGTAATTGCCCCAGCAGTGGTAAAGGAAAAATGGATAAGGCAAGCTACAGGTCTACATCATCAATTAGAAAGGGTGAAAGAAGCAGGAGAATCAGGATAGGAGAGGTCAGAGTTGGTCCTCCAACAAATAAATTGAAAGGAGTGATACAAATCAAAGAGAACACCAAAGTTACGCAGTCCCTGACCTCATCAGAACTTTCAGACTTTCTAAAAGATTATGGCCTCCAGCCAACTAAGGGGATTTCTGCCTTGCTGCTTCAGTGCTGGATAATGGCACTGACAGTGAACAATTAGAAGGTCATGAAGCCAAACAGCTGGGATCCCTTGCTAGAAATCAAGAAAAAGAGGAATTGAAAAAAAAGAAACAATTTGTGGTTTTTGGAGACAGCTCCTCTCAAGTGTGATAAGTGGCAAGATATCCATTTTGTGAACTTCCTAGGCAAGTGGACCATTGCAAATGAAGGTATCCACTAGTTGAGTGTTTTAGCAGCTCTGAAAGTCATCTGTAGTAAACTAGAAAGTGATGAGTCCACTGAAGATCCAGAGGATGTCTGTTGCTCAATGGCCATGTGGAGAAAGGTGATTCAAAATGCTACTGCATCACAATCCAGCAGGTTGGTAGCAAATGTTTTACCTGGAAATAGGTACACCAGCTGTAAACATGGCATCCTCCTGGCTCCAAAACATAGAAGAAACACTGTACTTTCACATTTCTCTGGTCCAGCACCTCAGCTCTCAGAGGCAGCCCAAGAGACCAGTTGTCTCCTGCCCCAGTCAGAGGGAAAAGAAGCCCCAAGCAAAGGTCATGGTTCTTTGGCTCTTTCTGTGTGATCGGGGGAAGACATGAGGAAGTGGTATGGAGAACTTACCTTTAAGCTGGAAGCCCATGTACATGAACTCAGAGGGAAGAGAGCTGTTAAGGGGTCACCCAAGAGGACTGTCAGTGTAGCTGCCACAGAAACACAAAAGGATAATCAGTCAGTGTTCTCCCAGACAGAGAACAAAAATCACCTCCCTTGATCCTGGTGAGGGGGCTTCTGGTCTGGTAGCAAAAAGATCAGACAGTGAATACCCTGACCAGGAACAGGAATAGAGGGTGCCTGCCTTTGGCCAGGGGGAGGAAAGGGATGAATGGGCATACTGGACTGTGTGCATTTGATGGCCTAGCACATCAGATCCACAGAAGTATAAAGCTTTAGTAGATACTGGTACACAGTGCACACTGATGCCATCAAAACACAGGGGTGCAGAATTCTTTTAGCTCTCTGGAGACACAGAAGATGCCAAGAGTTCTCTGTATTAGAGGCTGAGGTGAGTTTTAACAAGAGGGAAAAGCAGCCCACTGTGACTGGCCCAGGGGCCCCTTGTATCCTTGAAATGGACTACCTCAAGAGAGGGCACTTAGGGATCCAAATGAGTATCAATGAGCTTTTGGTGTAGCTCTGAATACAGAGAAGATCAGCTACCTAGATACCCTGTAGCTGAATCTCAGCTTTCATTTAATTCCAAATAATTTTGGAGGTTCAGTGGTAGAAAAAGATCTATCTGTCAGCCTCTGGACAGAAAAATTAAATCCCTGGGCCTTTACAGCCCTACATCTGTACTTCCAATCTTCACAAGCTCTTCATGCACCTTGCACTGTCAGTCCAGTGTTGATTTTTGTTCAGGAATGTTTTTTGGTTCCTGACTGGATTCTTTCTCTGTCTCCTGGCAGGCCATTATATGTTACTTATCTGGACAGGTTTCAGCTTCTGCTGACTGTGGTGTCTTTCATATCTTCCAGTTGCTTTGGTCGCAGGGCTTCCCTTTACAGAACTATGCAACGGTTCAAGGTATGTTAAGCAGGAGTTTGAAAATTGTGGACTAAGGTTTCAGCAACTTTAACTACTCACATGAAACTACTCTCTGATGCATTTAAAAGAATTCAGTTAGCTAAAATTATATTTCAATACAATTTCTACATACATGTCACGTAGAAATGTTAGAGAACTACTTGTGCAAGTTCTTATTTCCTTGAGGGCTGCATTTATTACGCTAACATCAATGATTTAGTACTTCTTTATATACATGTAACAGAGAAAATGCACAACAGATCAGTACACAGTAAAATAATAATTCACAGAATCACAGAAATATTTAGTTTGGAAAAGATCTCCAAGGCGAATTACCACCTTGTCAACTAGACCATAGCACTAACTGTCATTCAGTCATTTCTTCAACCTCCTCCAAGGATGGTGACTCCACCGTGGGTAGCCCATTCCAATGTTTAACAATGTTTTTCATGAAGAAAGTCTTTCTGATATCCAAACTGAAGCACTCCTGGAGCAGCTTGAGGCCATTTCCTCATGTCCTGTCACTGGTTTCCTGGCAGAAGAAGCCAGCCCCCACCTGGCTACAACCTCCTTTTACAGGATTGCAGAGGGTGATAATGTCTCCCACTAAACAACCCAAGTGACCCAGGCACTCCTCACATGACTCACTCTAGATGCTTCATCAGCCTCTGTTGCCCTTCTCTGGACATGCTCCAGCCCCTCTATGTCTTCCTTGTAGTGAGGGGTCCAGAACTGGACACAGAGCTTCAGGCATGGCCTCACCAGAGAATTCATCTAGTCCCATTAAGTAGGATAAATTTATAAACTAATAAAAGGCTAAATTCAATACATAGTTGTAAGAAATTCAGAGGTGACTAGGTTTTCAAATGGTCTTACCTTTGCCTTAATAATTTCTTATTTATGTCATGTATAAGGTTTTAAATAATTTTGTATCATTAAGATAAGAAGACATCTTATATGACTCTTAAAGTCCTCTTTATTTGTGTAGCTAAGTCTTTTTTTTTTGGTCCTAGGCAAGACTGTCATGTTTAAAGTTAGTGACCAGGCTGTTGCTTGTCATGAAATAGTAAAGATCTATGTTTTCTTCTCTGTGCAAAACAGTTCCCATAAGACATTTTGCAGGTTTTCATTTAAAACAGCAATAGGCATTTTGTTTGTTTCCTTGGAATTTATTAATATTATTGTTTCTCATTGTTCAATAAACAGAATAATCCGAAGCAATTGGAATATATTAATATTAATAAACTTTCAACCTGCAGACATTCTGAAGCAACATTCTGGGAATAAATCATAGATGAAATTATATCTTGTGAATAAATCATAAATACAGATGTGCACACATTTGCACACACACAGGATTTATTATATACATAAATATATGTATGCATCAGACATATACACTGAAACCATATTGATTTAAAAAAATTATTTGTGTCAAAAAACTATGATGGCAGAAATAAATAATTCTGCCATCTGCTCCTACTCTTGTCCTTTCTAAATAAACTGTGACTACTTACATTCTAGCAAAAGTAGAAAAAATGCCAAGAACTAAAATAATTAATTTCTGATGTAAGATTCTTGGAATCCTTGTTACTGGGCCAAACACTACAATTCTCTAGCAATTTTTAAAAATGTCTTAGAAGTAACTTCTAGACGTGCTTCAGAGAAACCAGCTCAAAGGCTGAGTCCATAGTGCTACATGACATCAATTGCAGAGATGTGACAAATTATCTAATTCCAAAAGGCCTCTTTCTTAATTTAAACTAGGCTTTTATAGACAGCAGTTTGATGCACAAAGGATTACTTAATTTTTGAATAATTGGATTGTGTGTGCATTGTGCTTAGTAGCCTTGGCCAAACAACAAACTGGGCTTCCTGACCTCTCTGAATGCATTCACATCTGACTGCCTGTAAGGTGTTTCCATTTCCATTTCAGATGCTGTGGCCTGTAAACAAGATCATGGATGCATTTCAAGCTACCTACATCGTCCATCTGTCAATCTTTTGAACATGTGTCCTCACCTGACATCTGTACCAAAACAGATGGGATACACTGTGGTTTGGCTGGACTATACACCCTACAGACAGACTGGATCCACACTCTGACTAGGATCAAGGTCCAATTTTTGTCCCCCAGAATTCCCTGAGAGTCTCTTCAAACCTGTCTCTGATCTTGATCCAGGGGTAAGAAATGAGCCTGAGTGTGGATGAAGGCATGAATCTATGCTCAAAATGGAGAGTAGGTATTTCTGTTCTGTGACCCAACATGACACTGAGGAGACCTGCCAGAGGTATTTAATTTCTTCTACAAGATATTAGAAAACCTCATTCAATAGGAACAGTGGATACAGGATATTTATCTTAATGTCCAAACTGCATGTACTGGCTCTTTATGTGTCAACTTCTTTTTCACTGGCAATTGCAATGACTACAATTTATTCAGCTTCTGCAAAAGTAACCAATAACTTCAATTAGTCAGCAGAAAGTGACCTGACTTATGAAATCCAAAGCAAAATTCTCATTAGCGCTCAGTAAATATAGACCACTAAGATGAGTCTCCTTCTGGCACTTCAGAGTTCATGACTCTAATTCAAGATGATCATGCTCTGCCAAAAAGCCTATAAATACCATAAAAAAGATGTATACAAATGACAAAATAATAAAACAATATCTCTTGAACTTTAAAAATTAAAATTTTAATTTAATATTAAATTTAAATTTATAATTTATTAGTTTATATATTATATAAAAATTAAAAATTACTATATTTATTAACAGATTTCATTCTTTATTTACAATTTATTCTCTCTAAAAAAAAGCCCACATTATTTAGTTGTATTGAGTTAAGCACGATAATATCCATTTTCCATTCTCGTTATAGTTTCTATGAAAAGGATAAATCTCATAATTAGAACATTTTCAGTCTTCAGAAAGGTAGGATTTTGCTATCATCTGAAGAATCCATTACTCTTTCCTTCAAAATACTTAAATATATGCTTGAGATTCTTTAGCAAAAATGGACAGATCTTCCACCTAAATTTCACATAAAGACATTACAAATACTACAAAAAATTAAATTATATTTCTATTAATATAAATATAAATAAAATAAAAAATAAATTCTTTGTTTCTCTTAAAGGTCAACACAATTACTGTGTTGCAGTACTGGAGTGCAATTTTCTTAACAACTGTACTGCCTTTTCCTCTTTCTGGTGTTCTTCAGCAGGCTCCTTGTCCCCCGTCATCAGATGTTCTTGCACCAAAGCCAGACAGGAGGTGTTCTTGGCAGTTACATGATCCATATGTCAAGGCATGGGATATTTTTTTTAAAGTGATGGGCTGTGTCTACATACCCAATGATCCAGTTTTTGTCACTAATCAAGTATTTTGCTGGAGTAAGAGGAAAGCTCAGCAGCTGACTACATGCTCAGCATGGAGTCTGCTTCCTAATTTTTGTCTCTGCTGTCAGAGGACAAGTTTTTTTAATTTTTGCCCAGTTTATTTCTTTGTGCATTTTGTAAAAATGTCTTTTACTATTTCCTAATGAGATACATATGCAAGTTATTCAAAGGGTTGTAGCCTCATGGCTATGTGTGATTCAAAGCACACTGGCCAAAGAACCATTCACAGAACATTAATCAGGAATTAGAAACAAACTAAACTTCTTTTCTACATAAAAGCAGTGAATTATTATTGGCTGCTATTCAGCAAAAAACAGGCTTATATTACTCTTGACAGAGATTGCCTATCCATCTGGCCACATGGATGCCTGCTGTCTGATTAGTGCTTTGATAGAAGTTTTGATTTGCTCACAGTAATAGAAAGCGTACAATTGTGTCTCCCCATTTAAAGTTAAAGTGGTCTTCCCAAAACATATCAGTATTCAGTAATGGTTGGGAATTTGGTTGTTACTGGCTTGTCTAGGCAGAGCATAGACAAAACTCTACATTTTGTTTCCTTATTATTTTGCAGATTTCATTCGGTTTTTACTAAGGCTTCAACTAATCTTTTTTCATAAAAAGGATATACTAGTAGCTATTCTTTATTCAAGTCAAAAACTAAAATAAAACAATTTTTTGTTACTTATAATTTATTTGAAAACTCAATTTTATGTGTTAAATATACAGGAAACATATTTCAATGGATGTAGGTATTGCAACATTGCAACATTGAAGCAGAAAAAAAAAACTAGGAAGAAAAGCATTTGTCATCATCTCAACTCTTTCCTAGTATCCCTGAATGCTTCTTTTCAAGTAGGAGACATTTTACTTGACACAGTATCTTGAGATATATATTCATATTTCTTCTACTTTGATACAAGCATTGAGTCAACACCAGAAGTTTAAAATGCATGGAAGTAATTGGGCTCAGGCATCCACCTGATCATCTTGAGGGTTCTGTGAATCAGGATGAATGGCATTATGTAGACCAAAGGAAAGAAGCACAGAGTACTGTTCTGTTTTGTTTAATCATATTCTGAAATAAAGACTATTAGGAAGACTACATAAATAAAAGAGAATTCTTTATTTCATCCCAAGCAGTTTAAAAAAAGACATTAGCTGTCAAAATTTTTGCCCTTTAGGTTTATTAACACATACATGCATTTGAACAAAATAATTGCTTCAAATAACAGCTTCCAACATTACACTTAGCTTCAATTGGGCTTTCCCCACCATGGCACATTAGGTTCCTTTTTTTGAATTGGATGAGAGCAGAGTTCAGTTGCTGTCTCTTTAGGAATGGACATATTTAGTCTCAGCTGTTCCCAGCTGATCCTCCAGTTCGTGTTTCTTCAACCCTTTTTTCCCTTTCAGAAAATCTATGTTTTCTTTAAATGAAAGGATAGACAAAAAAGCAAAGAAACAAGTCCTTCCTTCTGTCATTTCCTTCCAGAAATCAATCCAGTCAGTGTTTCTCCTAGACCCAGTTCAGACCTAGAAATGACACATAACCTGTGCAAAAGAAATGTGGAACTTCTAGTATTAGTCCAGTTTCTACCCCAGAGCTGTACAACGTTTTTTTTTCTCCGGGTGTATGTGCAAAAGTGCAAAAGAGCTCTTAGCTGTAGTGAACTTATCCCCTCTTCTCTATTTGAAGGAGAAAATTCTTCTATTTTCTATGGGTGGTTTCTCTTTATTAATAGCCAGTTTGGCTGGACTTGATGTTTTGCAAAAAATGGTAATAACTTTCAATCCTTTTGATGCCACTTTGGAAGCTGCAGTTGAACAATTTGATACCAGTGAAAGGCTCAGTTCAGTTTCCTATACATCGGAGCATGTAATGGGGTCCTTACAATGAAGACAAAAGCAAAGTCTAGATTTCATAATAAATACCATTAGTTATCTCCAAAGCATAAAACAGGTCAAGCACATCACCATGATTTTGAAAGAATTTTAAAATTTACAATTTACAAATGTAGAAACTTAAGTAAACACTTTACTGTGAACCAACAAGAGAAGGCAGTGATTTAATTAATAATTTTTTGATCTCCTACACAGTTCTGTGATCTCCTACACAGACTGTCAGAAGTTCTAGTTTATTCTCTCTCTCAAGGATAAAAGAAAGGCTGCTTAGTCCTCACTAACATCACTTGGCTCAGTTCTTAAATGCATCCTGAGACTGAGACTCCCAGTCAAGTTAGTAACATGCTTCTCTGTCCTTTCTGTTGCAAAGCTTTGCTTGTGTAAATCAAATGTTTCCAACCAAATTTTTTCTCTGTCCAAGTTTTAGTACTATTCTGGTGGCATTAAATAAAATAGTTCTTTACTTGTTCGTGTGAATAGTCCAACTTGTGAGTCCATTCTGTTAACAGATTTAAGTAAGACAGCAATGAATTCCAACTATTTAACATCTATGGAGAAAAATGTAAAGTTCATAGAAACCATGGGATCAAGACACAGAAAGCTAATTTCTTTGTGGTAATTTTAATAGTGGTACTTAAATAGTATGATTGAGACCATAGCTCATGCACTTCTGACATCACAAATTTCTGACAGGGGTTAATTTCATATCTGTCATGATAGCTAGTAATTGAGTCTCAGTGTAATTAGAAGTAATGGCTTGTGTCAACAATACTTCTCAGAAACACAGATTTACACAGTAAGATCTCTTGGCATGTACAGTTTAATCAAGCCATGACTATAGGAGAATAAGCTGAATATTACAGCTTACTGATAAAGACCCCATGACAAAAACTGCCCTGAAGAACCATTTTAAAAAATTATTCCTTTCATATTAATTTGTAAGTCAGAACTGAAGCAACATAATTACTTGGCTATTTTGTTGACCTTTTGTTGTGGAAAGTGGAATCAAAAAATAAACTTTTTCTAAAATTGCAGCACACACAGGGGTAGACACAGAGCATTGAACTGTGCAATATGGATATTTTTCCATAAAAAGTTTACATTTCATTGTCCTGTTGTTAAGTCAAATTTGCTTGAGTTTAATACAGAGGTGGAAGTACACAGAACAAATAATTAGATCTGTAATTTTCAGCTGTAGGTTAATCAGTCAGAATATGGATATAAAACATAGCATGTGATCATGATAAAGCAAATGAAATCCTAGAATGTATGAAGGGAAGTAGAGATAAGGAAGTGTTAGTGCAATTAGACAAGGCACTGGTAAGACTTCCTCTGCAATAATGCACACACTATTCTGATAGCTCATGTTTAAGAAAGATTAATTATACTGCAATAGTTGCAGAGAAAGACTGCTAAGATGATCAGGGAAAAAAGAGCTTATCTTGTAAGAGTAGACTAAAATAACTTAATGGAGTCTGATAGGGTATATCATTGCTCTCTATAAATACTTCTGAGGTAGATAAATGCTAAAGAAGGAGAAAGCTATTTAAACTAAAAGACAAGGTTGACACAAGAACAAATGGGTATAAATGGAAAAACTTAGGCTGGAGATTAGAAGGAAGAGTGAGGTTCTGGAAGAACAAATCTTACTGGTTTAAAAGTGAGACAGGACAAGTACATAAGACATGCTTGTGTGAGAATAGGAAGGAAGTTGTCAAGATGACTAAGAAAATCCTTTCTGAGCTCTTCTCAAATCTTGCCTGTATGACCACCTGTAACTTCCATATTAACAACTCTGAAAAACAACCAGAATGCTGTTGTTTTATTGGTAAGTAATAAAAGATAGTCATTATTGATTTAGTTTGGTCATTCAAAATACAGTGCATATCAAACTCCAGATTAATAATACATAGAAAAACTACGAAGTCTAAAGTCTATGCTTAACTTGACTCTTTACCTTTGTAAAAGCAGACAATAAAATAGGGGCTTTCAGGGGATATTCTATCTTAGTGTTTTTGTGGAAAGAGAATTGTGTAACTGGAAATCCTGAGAGCAAAGGAAGGAGAGCCAGAAGCTAGACAATTTCTTTCCTCCATTTAGGGAAAATTTTGCCAAAAAAACACAACAACCTAGCAAGAGATTTAAAATTCAGTATATCCTGCATAGACATGTCCAACTCCTGCAGACTTTCTTTTTTTTGCTATTCTGATTTGATATTGTTTTCAGTCCTTTTCCTTACAACTTACACAAACTTTTTTCTTAGATTCCTTCTATGTCCAATGCTTACCCTCTTTTTTCCCCTACAAATTTATTTAATTTTGTAAGTTTCACCGCTGTGAATGCTGTATTTCCTAAACCAAACTCATCCAAGTTTCCCCCTGACAATCAAGCTTAACAGGGCTGTAGTCGCTTATATGAATTAACAAAATACTGTGGAGCAACTCAACTGAATGAAATCAGCCCATTTTTTTCTTATCTCCTCCTTTTCTTTTTTCCTTCATCATCAATCTTATGGTACCTTCTGCTGAGATTTGAGTGTACACTGTACCTCAAGATCACCAATGTACAAGTGAGATTTTGGGTATCTGTAAATAATCTAGTGCATAAAATTATTTTGCCCTTAAAATGGGAGTCATGAAAAAAAGAAAAAAAACAATAAAAAAGTAATGTGCAGGTCCAGTTAACAGTCCAAACAAAAAAAAAAAAATTTCAGTTACATCTTTTGACAATCATTTATGGAAAATTCTGCATCTGTTGACCAGGGTGCTTTTTGTTACATTTGTTTTTATGTTCCTGTTTGCCATCATGACTATCTGTCATTGTGAGTTGAATTTGACTCGTGACCAAGTGACCACCAAGCTGCTTTATCACTTCCCCTCCACCAACAAGACAATGGGGAGATAAAAAAACAACAAAAAGGTTATTGGTTGTGTTCAAGACAAGGAGACTGCATACCAATTACCAACACAGTCAAAACAGACCCAACTTAAGGAAAATTAATTTAATTTATTGTCAATTAAGTAGAGTAGCATAATAAGAACAAATCTAAAAACTCCTTAAACCCATGTCTCCCTTTTTCCCAAACACACCTTCACTCAGCTTTTCTAATATCATCTTCCACCTGAGCAGTGCAGTGAGATGGGGAATGAGAGTGTGATCAGATCATACACCTTCTCTCTGACACTCCTTCCTCCTCATACTTTTTCCCTGCTCCAGCTTGGGATTCCTCCCATGGAATACAGTCATTCATGACTTCCAACAGGCGTCATTTCCACAGGCTGCCTTTCTTCATGAACTGGTACAGCATGGGTCCTTTTCATGGGGTACAAACTTTCAGGAATGGAATGCTCATATGTGGGTACTCCGTAGGGTTGCAGGTCCTTAAAGAAAACTGTTTCTGCAGGGGTGTCTTTCTCTGTGGGCCTCTCAGTATCATGGTCCAGTATGGGCTTCCCCTGAGCTGCAGCTTTCTGTCAGGGCTGCTCTAGCATGAAGGCTTCCACAGACTATAGTGTGGCTATCTGTTCCGCTGCGGACCTCCATGAGCTGCAGGGGGACAATGTGTGTCACTGCAGTCCACCACAGGCTCAGGTGAGAAACTCTTCTCCAGTTCCTTGAGCACCTCCTACCCACTTCTTCTCTGGCCTTGATATTGTCAGAGCTGTTTCTCTCACATGTTCTCAGTCCTTTCTGTTCTGCAGTGTTATTTTAACCTTCTTAAATGTGTTAGCACAGAAGTCCCGCCTATGTCACTGACGTGCTCAGCTTTGGCCAGTGGTAAGTCTGTCTTGGAGCCAGCTCCAGAGGAAATGGCTCTGTCCAACACACAGACAACTCCTGGTGTCCCCTCACAAAAGCCATAACTGAGGCCCCCCAATACCAAAACCTTGCCACTTGAACCAAACACAGCAATATATTAAAAACTCATATGTTTACTATGATTCTCAGGAAATATACATAACACTGCCTAGAATTTCAGATGTAAAACTCCTTTTTTTTTTTTTTTCACTTCTAATATTTGGGACATATCTATTTGCAATTGAACATATTGGTAAAATAGACTAACTATACCATAGCATATACACTGTAAAGCTCAGCATTTAAAGTTTATCAAAATATACAAAAAGAGAATAGCCCACGAGAAGCCAGATCATGGGTCCATGTGGCATTTTATTTAGCCTTCAGTCAGTTCAGTCCAGATTCAACCCAGTAGACATAAATGGACTTCTGGAAAAGAACAACCAGTACAAGTTGATATGATATTTCCCTGGCGTACTTTCCCTATAATTTTCTAGTATTTCAGCTCAGGGACTTTGCTCAGCCATGTGATTTGCCTGATATTTGTGATTTGCCTACTCTGTGACTCCCAGTATAATCTTCTTCCAGGTACATTGCCAATCTTCCCTTCAACCTACACACAGTTTCATGCATGCACTGTCCCTTGATACAGGGTACCTGTTACAATGTGGTTATTAAAGTTGTTAGAGAGATACCTCTGCCCAAATTAAGGTGCAAATGAGACCATATGTTGAAGTCAATAGTATGGATTTTATTTAATAGTTAATATGAAGTAGGCAGAGACAGATAAAAAATAAATAGAAAGGGCAAGGGAAGAGAGAAGGAGTCACAGAATAGACAGAGCAGAAAATATCACCACTCCATGGATTCCTATGGCATCCAGTTGATCCTCTTCTTCTGGTTTTGGTGGTGAGGGTCACACAAAATATAGAGTTCAATGGATACATTTGGGCCAAATAGGAATGCCAAGGTACTTCCCCTGGAGGGAGGTGTTGTAGTGCATCTAAAAATCTTGGTACCTCCCAAGGGTAAAACTCACCTCTGGTTTGTGTAATGTGAGTTCCTACCTGAAAACCTTCTTTCCCTTCCCCCTTCCCACTGGCTGTGACCTCCCTGCATCCCCTAATCACCCCTGCCCCCTGGTATAAGAGATGAGACCCAGAGCATTTCGCTCTCTCTCTTGCCCCAGATGGACGACAGACAATAAACCCGGGATTACTCCAGCAAGTTTGAGCCTCCTGTGTCTAGATACTTTGAGTCCGTGTTGTATCCACTCCAGGACCCCCTCGGCCGCCTGTGCCCAGAGACGAGCAGGCTCTCACCACGGGGGGTGGGACAGAGGGGTCCCATCGGGGAGAAGGAAAGCAACAGGGAGGAACAGTTTTATGCTGTCTTTTGCAATAGACTCTGGACCTCTTGCATCACCTGCAGGGCTCTGGAGCAAGGCTTCAGGAATGAGTCTGGGGGGCACACTGGGGGTCTGTGATGGTTTATGACACCTCCTCAGCTGCATCTCATGTGAATGTCCTGTGTGTCTGTGGCCTTACCAGGGTGAGGGAGTTTCACAACTAGTGACAGGTCACCAGTCTGATGTCACCCCATTCACTACAACCCCTTGTGCCTGACCCGTGATTGCTCATGTCTATGATGTGTTTATCCAGTTGAGTGCTGGACAGAAGGATACTACAGATACAGCATCAAAAGCCTTATTGAAAGCTAAAAATATTACAACAGCTAGCTTCCCTTGATCAACTGGGTGGGTTACCTTGTCATAAAAGGAAATCAAATTTGAAAAACAGAACTTTCCTCTTACAAAGCCATGCTGGCTGTGACTAGTGACTGAATTGTCCTTCATCTGTTTTTCAGTACCTTCCAGGATAATCTTCTTTACTCTGACTCAGTACCTTACACACTCTTTTTGATGTATCACTTTTCAAGACATATTATCAATATTTGGCCTTTTAAAAAATCAGCCACTCAATTACATCCATATATACTATATTCACATTAAAAGAACACTTTGGAAATAGAAAATTTCTTCACCTGCTCATCAGAATGTGCTGGAGTAAACTAGGTTAGATTGTCATCTAGCATTTTGTCCCTAGATATCTTCCAGCTCTGTTTTGGTCAAGAATGAGGAAAGCAATGAGGTCCTTTGTTACCATTCTTTTAACAGAAGACTTCAATTATATATTGTAATCTGTCATCCCTAATTAATATTAAATAATCTAAAATTAAAAAAAAACAAACAAAAAACTAGACAACTAATGCTGAGTCAAACTACTATGATAAACTTTCCTGTCTTCTCTTAACGATTCTTCATAAATCCATACTAAGTAGTAAGTTAAATTAACTACATCAGAAAGTCACTTCAGAATGAGAACTCATTAAAGACAGTGACAACTTAGTAGGAGACAATGCACCACTAATTTCAAAAGCTATTAAGAAACCTTACTTGATCAAAAAGTTTGCTGATTTGGGGAATGGGTAATTTAATTATCTATCTTCCTGACAAAAGGCATCCTTGTTGACTAGGGATGTGGGTATTAGCATATAAGGAATTTATTATTTCACTTAATCTAACAGCCCAACATCAAAGCACTATAAATAAGCACTGAAAAGTCACAAACCAAACAAGCAAGCAGGCAAAGGTTAAAAGACAAAAGAGGACATGCTGCTGAAAATCTCATTTTCCTGGCATCAATTTTGCTGAAGTATAGCCTTCCTCCACTGTGCTGAAGGAAAACATTTACCTTTGCAATGCTGTTTGAAGTGCATATATTAACTTTTTTGGAAGTTTGAAACAAGGCAATGTAAGTTGTTCTCTCCTGGCCCAAGGAAGTGCTGTCTTTGTCATTGTTGCTGCAGTCAATTGTTTATCCAGCACCTGGTAGCCACCTCCTTAGTGAGCAGAGGACTGCTGTCAGCTACTTCAAATCTGGAAACAGACAGCTATTTCTTGATTATTTTTCATGACCACTCCTCAAAACTTCTTCCTTGCCAAACTGTAGCTGACTGAGCAGTGGTGAATCATTTGTAAGCCCATGAACCCATCTTCCAAGCCAAATCTTTCATTGACCACAACATGAAGACATTTTTGAGAGGAGTAACATGCCTGACAAAGAAACTTTTAGAAAAGGCAAAATAATGTTTCTGTGGGATAGAGCTTGGAAATGTTCAGTGTTCAAGTGCATAGAAGGTAACCTTATGTGTTAGTCAGAGGGAGTAGGAAGTTCTCAGGTAAGTAAAATCAATGAGTTTTGTAAATATTACAGAATCTTGGATTCAAATAATGTCTAAAAGAGAAGACTGAAATTTTTTTTGCAAGACATTCACGGAAGGAGAAAAGGCAGGAACTTTCTGTAGAATTTGGAAAGTGAAAGTGAGATGGAGAAAAGAAAATTGCGAGAGGAAAAATTCAGTGTATTCATTCTGAGATCTCTGCTGAAAATATCCAGTAGCCTTAACCTTCAGTTTAAGTGGAATGTTTTACTATTTTTCTCGCTTTGTGTCTTTGTCAGAATTATTCTTCCTTTGCCTTTATAATCAAAAGGGGTTTTTTGGAAAAAAACCTCTGGTGTTTCAAAGCCAAACAGCCAGCTCTCTACGGATTATGAACTGATCAGTAGAATTCACAATCTGTTCTTGTTCTGTGGAGGGACCCAAGGAATTGCTTCGAGGTATGCATACATCACACAAATGACAGTGTTCCCTCACCATACAGTAGCTTCTGCTGTAACTGGCACAGCCATAGAACAGAGCATTTGGTCCACTTGCAAAGGGAGAAATGTCACACAATATATGGATGTTGCCAAGGAATACTTCACTTTTAGAATGCCAGCATAAATCTGAAAATCACCAAGTACTTATGCAGTTCAAACAATTAATTATTTGGATGAAAGTTCACAAAATAAGTATATGAGCAAGCAGATATAATCTCTGCATTTAATTCAACTTATTGTGGCTTTAAAAATATTTTTAGAAACATTTAGGTATGATTAAATTACATCAAATATAGAATAATACAGTAGAATACAGATAAAAGCTGTACCAAAAAAATGCTTGTTACATACATTTGATAAGGGAAGAAACATAGCACAAACACATTTACAGAGGGTTGTTTGCTTTTTATTTAATCTGGGAGGGGTTTGTGCAAAATTGGACAATATTTTATTTTTGTGTGTTCAACATGTGAGGAAGTTAGCTTTGCCTGTTGAAGTTTCCCTGTAAATAATGCCAGTATCAGCAATCATTTGATTTTTCAAAGACCTTTTTTTACTTCAGTCTTCATAATGAAAAGCTGCCTAAGGGGGTGATCCATAAAACATAAATAACAAGTTGTTTTGTGCAAATGCAGCATTTATACTTTCTGCATAATGGAAACACTAACTTAACGGTCGATATATTTTAATATTTTTCTAATAGCTTTTAATTGAGTTTTGTGTTTTGGTTTGGGTCTTTTGCAAGAATATTTGGTATCATTTAATTATGAGACAGAACAAGATAAAATAGTGTTTAGGGAGATAAAGATTTAAAAAATATAGATGATATTTAAAACAAATATTAAATTCTATTTATGGACGTTGATTATAAACAATGACATACAAATGCAAAAGAAATGCTTAATAATAGACTGTGCATGGTAGGAAAGACAAAGATTGAATACTAAAGGCAGTAATGAAGGGGTTAAGGCCTAACCTTTGTCATATCTCTGCTTTCTTATTTCTTTATATTGTTTACCCAATTGGTGCATCTGTGTAATTGCAAACAGCTGCTGGCAGGATAACAGATTTAGCTGTACTTTAGCAATGAAATGGCAAATGCTGATATCTTTTACTTCAAAAATCAGTATATCCTCATTCAAGTAAACTTTCATTGGGTCTGGCATTCGATCTGTTTTAAGAAGTCCTAATATACTTCAGGCAAATCAAAATTGTGATTTAAAAGTTTCACAGTATTCAAAGAGCAACTTGTGTCAGACTTATTCTCTTTTTCATATACTGCAGTATTAAGAACAGACAACATGCTTGTCTCTTTTTTTCTTGTTTTTTGGGGGGTTTATTGGGGTTTATTTTTTGCATTTTTTAATTTTTATTTTTTCTTAGTAGAGTGTGCATGTTTGAGAGAGAAAGGT
This sequence comes from Pseudopodoces humilis, assembly GCF_049639895.1. NCBI lineage: Eukaryota > Metazoa > Chordata > Aves > Passeriformes > Paridae > Pseudopodoces > Pseudopodoces humilis. The sequence goes on along the minus strand of NC_142204.1, from coordinate 50,096,318 downwards.
GCACAGTCAGATGCATTCCTGGTACACTTAATATTTCAGTTATTCTGAAAGCATGAAGCAGATATCTGAAGATGCTTTCTACTCCAGAATGGCTACATACTATATTGCAATTGAACTCCCATCATATATGTGGTAACTCCTCTTACTGCTTTAAATTTATTTAAGACTATCACCTCCTACCTATTATTACAAAGAATAAACTTTCAATAGGCCAAAATGGGATCTTTGATAGATGTAAAGCATCTATCTGTAGTCCCCTTACTGCTGATACAGTACTGAATGCATTTAGTGTGCACAGATATTATAAAGCATTGCTAAATAAGGTGACTGGTTACACAGTAGGTCAAAGTCCAAACTTGAAAGCAGACATCGATTCCATTCATTTCTTGGAAAAATTAATTTCACAGTACTTCCTCTGAATTACCTTAAGAGTGCAGTTTCATTTAAAAATATCGAAAGATACTGTGCTGCCTTACAGGTCACAGTTACAATTTGATGGTCAAGTAGTAGCCTTAGCAATGTTAAGGCAGACTAAATCTCCAAATGAACGGGTTTGTGACAGGCTAATATAAAATATGAAGTTGCTATCCAAATTTTGCTTTACACCAAAAGTTTCATAAAATAGAACTCAAAGTTGAGCCCATTGTGAATGACCATCTGGGCCACTTACAGGCATCAACAAACAGTGAAAGCAAGAAAGAAACTACCACTCAGACTGCATGTCTGGACCTGTGTAGGGCAAGACAGAATTAACTTTACAGTCTATATTGAAAGTTCAGCATCTGAACTTTCAGTTGGAGTAGGGATGGATAGGGAAACAAAGGATCTCTCCTTTTTACAGGGGTCAGGCAATCACAGAAATTTCTTTCTTGAATTCATGCTTATATATTGACTGACTGTGTGTTGTGGTTTAACCTGCTAAACACCATAAAGCTCACTCTTCCCCAACAGGATAAGGGAAAAGAACTGCATAAAAAGTAAACCTCATGGGTTGAAATGAAGAGAGTTTAACAGGACAGAAAACAAAGGGAAAATGCAAATCCAAAACACAACACTGTACCACCTACTAGGTAAAAAATTAACTCTACCCCAGCTGAAATCAGGATTCTGCATATTAGGTTCAGAATAAGAATAAGGTAACCATCAAAAAACCCACACTTACTTGAGGTAGAATCTATGTCCAGAATGAAATGCATTATCAGTGGTTTTTCAGAGTCCTGTTTTTAGAATTTTATAGTGTTGTTGTCATAAATTCTGCCCATTTGTTTGGTCCAGAAATTACTAGATTTAGAAAATGCCAAGTATTTCTCCCCGGTGGATGGATGCAGAATACACTAAATTCTGCACTGTGAATAGTGGTTCTGAACTTTCTGCTGCAATCTTTTTTGCTAATAACATTGGCAAAAACCTAGTCTGGAACTGTGGTTTTGATATGTCCTCAATGCTTATTAAAGCTCTGTAGGAAAACTAAAAATAATTCTGAAGACAGGAATGAAAAATGTTAATTCAAGAAATAGGGTAACAGGACTTTTATTAGCTAGCTCAAGCACAGACTAGGAAAAGCATAAAATACAATATGGTCCTCAACAAATGTACATTTAGAGATTGTGTCAAAATATACTCTGTGCTCAAGCAGTATGGCTTGATTTGCTTACCACCCTACCTTCATTTTTTCATCAATGCTGATGCTGTTATCCCTGTTACATGCATTATAAGGAAATAACCCTTGTGCCAGGGTAAAATTGGGCAGGTAACACAGAACATTTCTACACTGGATATATTCTCTCTGGTATTCACAATCGCACAGATACACAGTCAAGGATTATTGTGAATTCCTGAGTTGAATTCAAAGTTTCCAGGCTGCTCACATCTGCCTACATTTATTTGTAATTGCTTTCCTGAACAACATCATCTAGGCAAGAAAACAGGGGCAAGCAGGGGGTTGAAAGTCAACAGCTTTGCTGATAAACACAGCAGGTGTGTATTTAATATCATTTTTGTAGCCCAGACAGCTAAGTTCCCTTTTCTAAAGTGGAACACATAACACAGATTCAAAAAGCAGCACCATCTTTCAGTGTAATAAAACTATTAGTATTTTCAGAGACTCTGGAGGAATAAAAATCTTCATGTGAAATATACCTTTTTGTCCCTTTCAAATCTAGAGTTCATACCCTTTCTGCTGTTGAATTCACCATCTCTTGTTTATTGGTGTACTCATTGAGTATGGTCTTATCTCAATTTGACATGTCTACTCTCCCAAAAGCCAGTTCTGTAATTTATTCCTAGTTTATTCCTTGCTCAAGAAGCATTTATCTTTGAAAAATGACTGAGGTAATTTTCTACTTCACAATCAAATATAGCTAAGCCTATAGTGTTACAGCATATATACAATAATACAACATATATACAATGCTTTAGTGAAAACATCATCAGGACACTTTTATGAATATATATTCAAGTGGAAAACCAAATAATTTGGTTTGTTTTCTTTTGCCTTAAACAAAGGGGCTGTAGTCTGTCTAACAGAGTTTTATGCTTCTTTGTGTGCACTCAAGTCATTCATTATGTGGTAGAAGACAGATGGATGTGTTTAGTAAGATATTAAAATTTAAGTTTAACCTTTTGTAGGGTATAGAAAATGAATAAGACTTTTTCCCTTCTAGCAGAAGCTTTGGGTTTTTTTGTAAATTGGCTGAATTTGTCCAACTGAGTGGAAAACGAGTGCATAGACATGGAGTTAATGTCTTTCTCAAAAGTAAACTTCTCCATTTAATTTTTGGCTAAACAATAGAGAATATCTGGAGATTCAGGTGAGACTGTCTGTCTGTTCTTTTTGAAGAGACATCCTCTATTTCACTGCCTAGGGAATTCTAATCCAGACATTTCTTGAAAGACCATTTCTCAGCACAGCTGACTTTTGCAAAGGCTGATCAATACCTAACTATGCAGCTGATAAGATTCAGGCAGCATATGAAATGTTCAGAGTAGTCTTTTACTGGTGAGAAATCAGTGAAATGAAAATAGGTTGAATATTATTTCCCTTTAAACTGTATTTAGAGAAGTCACTTGTTTGGTTTGGGAGTTTTTTTGCACAGCTTTAAAACAGAACTTTCTACTGCCTTATTTTTCCTATTTCTCCAGAACACTGCTTTTAAGTCTTTTTTGTTTTAAGTTAAATCTCTGGAACAGCAACTTTCACACTTGTATTTTCCATTAATTACAGCAGTGTTGCTTCTGCCCAGTCCTTGCAGATATTGTGTTAGTGTTTCAAAGTTTATTGGAAGGTATTAGAAAGAGTTTGGAGGTCCATGACGTGTGGTATTACGTAAGATGTATATTGAAGCTCTGTTGTTTAAGGACTCTAGTCTTATCAGTCTCTTCCAGTCTTCAGCTCTGAGAAGTAGCATTTTCCTTCATAGTTATGTATATGTCTCAGAGCACATCCATGTAAACCAAAATTATGCATGATCAAACGTCAGAAAACATCACTGAATAGTCTCATGGGCAAAATAAACCTCTGTTCAGAGACGACTACTTACATTTCTCACTTAGATGGAAATATACCTAGATTTTTAGCCAAATGTAGTTATGTCCATATAGACTTTCCAAAGACAAATTATTAAATTTTATAAACAACTGATTGAAAATATTGGGTCTGTTTGAGGAAGTAAAAGAATAATAAAGATGGAAATTTTTTTTATTATTTATTTTCTGTTCTCAGCAGTTAACTAATTTACCAGCTTTGTTTCTACTACATGACTCAATGATAAAAAACATAGAGGGGAGAAATTAAGTTTCCTTATTTTAAGTATTTTTTGCCTCTCTTCCAAATTATCAATGCTATGATTAAAATTCTTCCTGAGCATGTTTTGATATGCTCAGGAATGACTGCTTTTGAAAAAGATGTTTTAACAGGATTATTCACTACATATTATGCATAATTTTCTCTGTGTTATTCATAGAGTCCCATTTCAAATACTTCAGTATTCCAAAGGAGGAAAATTTTAAAAAATATATAAAATTTAATTTAGAATAGAATCCAGTTCTTTGACAAGAATAATACTTAGCACTGATCTCAGTGCTTTCACAGTAATACAGGGAGGATTTGTTAGCATTAAAAACATTGAACTGAAACTTGAAAGTAGAAGTACTTTCTAAAAGACTAAGAAAAACAAATGTAACCTACAGAATTCAAAATGCTCTGTAACATTGTGAAGATCATAATAACTTCCAATATATCCCTCTTCCGAAAATGAAATACCAATGAAAAATTTTACTCTACTGAACATATCTGTCAAAATGGATGATTTGAGAAGCTGACAATTTACAACCTGTTTGTACAAGTGTGGAGTCATTACTGATGTATACACTCTTAGATCCAAATCTGTTCCACACTATCACTGAAAATCTGGTTTTTCTATTATTTCTATTTAAATCAGCAAATTTCAAAAGCCAATCATTTTGGAGTGTAGAAAGCAGCACTTCAAACAGAGCAGACACAAAGATGTTGTCAGGTTTTAGGAATGTAAGTGCATCAGCCAATATAATTAAATTTGATTATTATCTTGGTAACACCCTCCTGAGAAACTCTTTAGAATGGTATAATTTCATTCTTTCATCTGTCAGGTATGACTGCAACCTGGCATCTTAGCTAGATTAGTACATTTGCCACAAAAAATAGCCCAGAGTAGCTGTCAGTCTTGTTCTTTGTGAAATTCAATATAATAAAACCATAAATTTCAGGCTTAGAATGATAAAATCATAGAATGGCTTGGCTTGGAAGGGACCTTAAAGATCATCTGATTCCAACACTCCTGCCATGGACAAGAACACCTTCCACTAGACCAGGTTGCTTGGAATTCCATCCAGCCTGGCCTTGAATACTTTCTGGGATGGGGCATTCAGAATTTCTCTGGGTAACCTCTTCCAATGCCTCTCTATGCACACAGTAAAGAATTCCTTTCTAATATCTAATCTAAACCTACTCTCTTTACATTGGAAGTCATTCCCCCTTGTCCTGCCGCTACATGCTCTTGTAAAATGCCAGGATTCATCCTTCTTATAGGCTCCTATCAGATACTGGAAGGCCACAATTAGAATGACCCCAAAGCCTTTTCTCTTCCAGGCTAAACAATTACAATTCTCCCAGCCTTTCCCCACTGGAGAGGTGCTCCAACTCTCTAACCATGGTAGTGGCCTCCACTGGATTCACTCAAACTAATTGATATCCTTTCTCAGATGGGGTTCCAGAGATGGCTGCAGCACTCCAGGTGGGGTCTCACCAGAGTGGAGCAGTGGGGCAGAATGCCCTTCCCTGACCACTTGTGACACCAATTGTTCCTGATATCCATCACAATCTGAGCCATTGACCACCGGATGTGACTGTCCAACCAACTTCTCATCCAGCTAACTATCCAATCTATTTCTCTCCAGTTTAGAGAGAAGAATGTCATGGGGCAGGTATCATATCAAAAGCTTTACAGAGACAGGGATAAATGACAACTGTAGCCCTGAATAGTCTTTCTAAAAAGAAATCTGAACTGACAATACTAGGAAAAGAATAAGAAAATATCCTCCAGAAAGCAGTTTGAATATGGTTGCAGGCTGCTTCTTCTCTGCTTTTGGTTTTCATAGCCTAGAGCCAGGGTCCTTGTTTGTGGCTCATATTTAACCAGGGAGTATGGACGTACATACTTATGGCACGTTTATTATAGGCTGAATCCCACAGTTACCACTCAGTCTAGTTTTCACTGTCAGATGCTTGCTTGATGCTTTCCACCACAATTTCCTTTACTGGATTTCCAAGAGCCTGAAAAAGGTTGTGGAGGAAATGCTCTGACAGATCTCATTACACAATGTGGCTTGCCAGCATACCTCTGACAATCTTTAGTAACAACTCCTGAATCCTACTAGTCTGAGAAAGGATAATTAAACCCATTCAGAGCCAACTCTGCTTCTTCCAGAGACAGTACAGGAGCTTTTTTATAGTGAAGTAATAGCTGACAGTAAGACTGAGAAAGTCTTGATGCAAGAAGTCTATAATATGTATCTAATTACATGGATTGACACTTGCTACATATTATAATGGTAAGAAATACTATATTATACTATATATACTATATTTTATACATTCAATTTTCCTTTTGCTTATCATTAGGAAGTTAATTCTTTAGAAAAATGTTTGCTGTGACAACATGAATAGTCCACAAATGTATTACGTTTTTTAACTGAAGTTTACTTTAACTGCATTAGCTTTAATTGAAGAAATAAAAATTTTTGATTCTGTAATTGCTGATTTCCTTCAGGGAAATAAGGACTTCAGCCATTTGCAGTCCCATGCATGCCAGGAAGAAAATGTTTTAAGGTCATGACTCCTCCTGAAAAATGTAACCTAAATTCAATAATTTCTTTGCAGTGTTAGAAATCTATTAATTAGTTTTTTCCAATCCATACCTTGAATTCAGCACAGTGAGTTCACTATGCTCAGTATATTTTGACATTTAAAAATATCCTTATGATTTTGCTGTGTGAAAAAGCAAAATAAAAAATTATTCTTTCAATCTTTAATTTGCACATGGTTGTTTAAAACCAGCTGGAAATTAAACTCCAAGAAAATGGCTCCTCTTTCCCCCGCCCCCCCAGAAACTATAGGTAGAGATAACAATTTACTGAAAACAAATGGCAGTGGAATAAAAAATTACTATAAAAGCAACAATATTTGTAACAAAAGTATGCAAAAGAGAGGGTGATTTGCACACAAAATGTGCTCACCACCTTGGCTCAGTTTGGCATGGCCACTGAGACAAAGACAAGATTGCAGATGTTTCCACGTTCTGGCAGTGACACAAGGCTTTTCCCAAGGCAAAGACAATATATGGATATTTCACATCAACACCACATGGCCTCTCATGTCAATAAAATAGCAGTGATGGACAAATCCCCCCAAAACCCAGATTGTCTGCACTACACCATGCTGCCTGCTCCTGGACCACTCATTCCACTGGGCTTGGCTATGGCCCACAGTATTCAGCTGGGTTTGGCTGGGCATGACTCAACTCAGATCCTTTCAGGTCAGTGCCCACATCTAGGCTGGGTTCTCTGCTTGGAATTGCATTCTCCTGAGGAGTGGGAAGGGATAGGCAACAGCAGAAAGGGACAGAGTATGCAGTGCTGGTCCTTGAGGAAGAAATGGAATAAAATGGCCCACTTCTGGTGTACATTCACCTTTTTCTTTCCCCTGAAGCCAGGACTGGCCAGCTATGATGTTTGGCATAGAATAGCAACCAAGCTACACCCACAAGGCTCTAGGGTCTGCCCTTTCTCAGCACCTGCGAGCAAAATTAGGGTGCTCCTGAAGAGTTTTTTGTATTTAAATGCTTCAAGTATTTACATATATTTTGACCAATGTAGAATAGCTTTTCTTTTAATTAGAGATTCTCATTCAATAAAGGATAACATTGCAAGCTAAATAAGAAAAGCATGGAACTCTCTGTGATGACAAGGCATTTAATAAAAAATAGAATAAACAGGTTGGAAGAAATCTTGACAGATAAAGTAATCCATCCCCAACTGAGGACTCAGCATGCCTTCTATTTTATTAAGGTAACCAGTTCTCAGAACCTGTCAGTTACAGATGGTGCACTACTTACTCAGACAATCTATTCCTGTGCTCAACCATACTCACTTTAAAATACTTCTACCTGATGTCTCCCCTACCTCCTCCTTCCTTCCATGAAAGCCTGTTACTCATCACTATATCTGCAGAGAATAAGAAGGATGGATTATTCCTTTTCTTCCTGCCACTATTTTCTATATAAGAATGGCTTCTACATGTCCTCTCAGCCTTATTTTTTCTAGACTAAAAAGCTCAAATCCTTTTTCATAGGTAAATTTTCATGGAGTTCTGATCATTTTCAGTCCAATATCATTGACAGTGATATATGCCACTTTGCTGCATATTGACAATGCAGCAATCAGCTTCCAAAAGATGGTCTTTCCTCTCTGCTTACTGTCTAGCTTCCATAGTTGGATAAAAACTGTGAAATACAGCAGTAATAAAGAGCACTGTACTATCCTACACTTTTCTACTCTATCAGGATAATAGACTTATTCATACCAAATTATCTAAGAAAGACAGTGGATGTAGAGATTAAGATAATGCAATCATTAAGAACATAATTCTTATCACTTGCTATCAGATGCAAAATCTGGTTTCACTACATTTTCATCAAATCATTGTAGAAGATATTTCAAATTATTTTTAATTTAATTTTAGATTTATAAAAATAAAGTATCTGGTATAGATTACAATTAGAGGGGAAAAAACTCCAAAACCACAAAGTAAAGATCACTATTAAGGCGCAGTAAACCTTCATAGCACTGTTTTTTCAAAACGTAGTCTATTTTGATAGTGTAAGATTAGCTTTAAAATAATTCAGAAGACATTGTCCCCACATGAAGCATAAATCTATGAATAGAGACATAATCACCGTAGACAATAATTTCCTCATCCAGAATTGTGAGGAAAAATAGATTTACTGTGTAGCAAATTTTGTTTAAAAAAAAAAATTGGTTGTCATTAAAATAGTAAGAGAAGGTTCAATTTAGGATTCGAAGTACTAAAACTACTTTAGGAAAGCATACCAAAAGTTTTAAGCAGCTCCTATAAAGAGCTGTGCTCTCAGATTTTCAAACAAAAGGATCAATGTATTTAACTACATATACACCTATCTACTTAGGCAAATTTGCCGGTTAAAAATACTGCTGAAGTACGGACAAGGCTGGTTTTCTGAAAAAGAAGAACAATAAAAATTTGTGTGAGACAGGAGGTACAAGTCAGAGGAAATATTTTTTCTGGTAGCCATGATTATCTGAGGGAAGTTAACTTAGATTTCTTAAATATTATTACTCTACCTCAAAATTAATCTGATCCACTGAAGCAGAAACACTTTACATGGAGACACAAGCTATTCTGGGATATTCAGAGTTGCATTTCTGAGCAGCAGCAGTGATGACTTATGTCTATAACAGGCTCAGAAGCTCTACTGTGATGGCTGTTTCAGGATTCCTGCCCATCCTAATCAAAATTGATGCACATAACTTGTCCACTAGCATGGCCATCTGTTAGCGTGGCATACTGCCCACTCAAAAGGTATTATGCCAATTTCAGTGTTCCAGCCTAAGATGGATTTAGAAGGCAACAAACAGAAACAACACAGTGCATTAGAACCAGCAAATAGCAGTCTATCCTTTGGGAATCCTTTAGCAAGGGCTTGCAAATTATACCTGATACCTTAGCACTCTGTATTACAATCCATATCTCCTGACTTGAGCTGGAGAGAGAATATCAAAAGAGCTCTAGAAAGTATCAGCAGATTCCTGTGCTGCCAAACAGCTAATAGATAAGGGAAGTGATTTTCCCCTTCAACACAATGCTCATGAGACCACACCTACAGCACACATCTAGTGTCCAGGCTGGCCTCCCAGCTAATCAACCAGATCACAGAGCTGGTCAGAGGCAGGAGCACTTGCCCTGTGATGAAAGACTGAGGAAACTCTATTCAGCCTTGAGAAGAGGTAGCTTAAGGGGAAATTAACAGCAGCCTTTCAATAATCCTGGTGATTCTGAGGAAGACGGCGCCAGGCATTTTGCAGGAGTGCATGGTGGGAATATGAAAAGCAGGGGGCACCAACAACAGAGAAGGTTCTGAAGGGGTGTGGGAAGAAGCATTTTCACTGTGATGATGGCCAAGCAGTGGGATAGGTTGCTGAGTTGTGAAGATTACATCCTTGGAGGCTATGAAAGACTAGCTAAAGCCCTGAACAGCCTGGTCTGACCTCAAGGCAAACCTCCTTTTGTGAAAGGATGCTGACGTAGAGTCCTCCTGGAATCCATTCCAGTCTGGATCATACTGCAATCCTTCATGCAGTCCATAAAGAAGGTGAGGCTCTTTCAGAAGACACCTCAGATAATTCCATTTTATATTTTTGTCTATCTTGCATCAGAAAATAAAAGTTTCATGAAACTAGAAGAAAAATGTCCTCTTACAGAGTTTCCTGAAAACACAATAAATAAAGAATTCAGGGTCCAGCCTTATTTATATTAATGAAAACATTGAGAGCCTGGCTACTTGAGATTTGTATTCCATGAAACCCCAAAGACAAATCCTGACAAATCAGATTTCCCTCTGATTCCTTTACATGAGCAGTGATTGCTACTGAGACTAAAGAAACACTCTGATACTGGATGTTCCAAAAATATCCATGAAGAGGACACAGCTGTCACTGAAGCATACACAGGATTGATTAGCTACTATTAGCCTGTGGTAAAAACAAATCTCTATTAGATTCTCATTTTTATAAGTAAAACTTTAACAAGAAGTTATACCTCAGTTAAGCAATTCACTATCACTCCACAGATGTATTGCTGTAAACATACATAAATATACACACAATAAAATTAAGGTAATTACCTAAATTGCATCTTGCATTTAAAAAAAATCTAATTTCCCTGCAGTTTACACATTTTTATTTAAATTGGATAGAAGAAATTAGACAGTTGAATTTCAATTGCAAAGAAGTCAATATTATTGGGAAGCAAAATTGAGGTCATTAGAAATTGTTAACAGAGTAATAAAATAAGCAGATAAAGCAAAGTATATAAAAAAAATAAAATAAAATAGTTCTCATATAATTGGCGGTCCTATTTCACCCTTGGTAGAAATCTTCCAGCACTACAGCAATGGGAACTCAGGGCTTGCTCTTCCTCCCAGTTGTAATTCTACATTTAACACCATGGTCAGCCACTGCTGAATTCTCACAGATGAAGAATTCTTGAGGGTAATGTTTTTGTAGCCAGCAGTTTCATTTGGTATCTGGTTCCAGATCAAATACAACTGTAGTTTTTGGCTTTCTTTTTTTTTTTTTTTTTTTTTTTTTTTTACAATCTGAATCCTACCTATAATCCTAGCTTTAATTAAAACACTAACCTATGGCTGATCTCTAGGCCTGCACATTTCAATCATGAAATTTTCCTTAGGAAAAAAATAAGAATTTATTATTTCTCATGTTATTTTGGGAGTCATTTTTCAGTTCTACTCCCACCAAAGCTCTGGGCTTCTTCCTAGACACCCTAGACTTTTCCCAGACTGCAGATTCCTTGGACAGAACTCTTGCAGCACTGACTTTTCAAATCAGTCCCCAGTTGAGCTCCTGGACTACTCCTTTTCCTAATCTAAACAAAACCCTGATATTCACACTACAGGCAATACTAAAAACCTTATACCCATGAATTTCTAAATGTAAGGGTTACTCTGGCTGCCCTAGCTTTCTGGCAGCACCCCTGCTACAGCTGGGCTTATTTTATTCAGAGAGCAAGCAAAATTTCAAGATTAATGATAGAACTGAGAAATGAGGAAGACTAGAACTTCAGCTGGAGCAACCAGACCAGGAAAGAAGATCCTACGGGACAATATAACAAAATTCTCTATTCTGGGTGAAATCAGGTTAGGGATGACAGAAAGAGAAAGCTGTGCTACAGATTGGTGCAGTTTTGGAGGGGAAATGATCCCTTGGACAACCATGTTTGTAAGACAGGTTGTCTGTTATTCAGAGACTTCCTCCTGTGAATTGCTGAAAAAACAGAATTCAGATGGCGAACAAAACAGATTTCAATCTGTTCTCACATTTGTGTAGATGGAATTTGCACAGACATTTGTTAACAGCTATAACAAAATAAACACAGGATACAGAATTATTAGTTTTCTTCAGCATTGTATTTTCATTGTTTATCCCGTTTTAAAATATAGATTTCCTAAAACTCAGATTCCCCAAGATTAAGATCTTTATATATTTGATATACCAATGAATGTCTGTGACTCATCACCATAATATTTAATTTTCAACCAAAGATTTTAATGAAAATGGTAAAGTGATCAGAAGTCATTTAATAAATATCCATGGAGAAATGGATCATTTATATAAACCAAATTTTACCTCAAGGAAGAACATAATTAATAGTCACTTTAACAACTTTAAATTTCTAGATTATATATTAGAATTAAGATTTTTTTTTCATCATTACTTATTTTGCAAAGATTAGGCTGTGTATGATGTGAAAATCACCCATTCTTTTAACTAATTTAACATAAGCTGTCTCAAGATTTGTCAGCTCACTTAAGTGCCTCAATAGGTTCCTCTGCCATTGAAACATGAGTATATAACAATATTTCTTGCTAAATTATAGTTTCGAGAATTTTCAATTTCATTGTTTCCAGTTTCCTTATTTTATGAAGGATTGAGCATTTTCAAACCTTGTTTCGGGGGGAAGTTCACTTGGGTTTTTTTCAAGTTGGTTTGGTTTTACTTTTTCTGAACTGTTCTTTATTTTAGTCTTTATTTCTCTGCAGTATATTAAGAAGTTGTACTAGGAAGTTTTGCATTTAATTTTTCTGATTCATGGGGAATGTTTTTGTTGGTCTTTTTGGGTTTTTAATATCAAACAATCCTACTGCATCACACTGAATAACAAGAATATTTTGAATATACATGAGAGACTGTCTAGAGTTACAGTGCAAAGAATTATGTTACTCCAGGGATAGGAGAAATAGCCTTATGGAAGACAGCCATCTATCAGACAGTCCTGCCATCAGTATCTGGGAACGGCAGGTCCAATCTAAAAGGTCACTACAGTTAAAGAAAGATTTTTTATTCACTTCAGTGGGATCAGTCACAAACTGCCAAGTATAACAGATATTTTCTAGCTGTCACAGTGCAGATTTCAGATTTCATTTGTTCCATGCCCAGACTTTCTAGCTCTCTGCTGGTGGTTAGATACTCCCATGTAACTCACTGTTGAATACTCTACATGCAGAATGATATGCCACTGTTACAATAATATTTCACATTTTTTAGCACTTTAAGTTTCGGTGTTAAAATTAAAGCTTCTCCTTGAGACTCTCCAGAACAATTTGCACAAGGCAGTATAACAACTTTTGCTTTAGGTTTTGAGTAGCTATTTAAAATGCTGTGTACTTCATCACATATATTCACAACGCATCACACCCTGAGATAGATTATTCTTGGCTTTCCTTATTTGCAGCAGAAAGGAAGGCATTATACATAACTTCCTTTTTTTCCCCTTGTTCATTCATCCACATGAGTACCAGGCTGATACTGAACTCTTAGACCAACACTGTGCTGGCCTTTCCATGATCAATTTAGTAAATGCACAAGAACAAAGCCTCTTCTGGTTCTTCATGCCTTCCTACTTCTTTGTATTTCAAATTTACACCTCCCTTTAGAGTATATGATTAATTCAACCTACTTTTACACTTCAATTTCTGAAAGATTAATCTAAGATTCTAGTCATGGAAAGAGACTTCTTCCATTTCAGACAGGTGAATATCCCTCTGGCACTGCCCATCTTTCCCAATTGATTACAGGAGAAGCCAGCGTTCCTCAATAATCAAAATGATCATGGAATTAGCTGCCAGTGTACACCCACCCTTCACCTATTATTTTCCCCAATGTCAAGAGTCAAATTCACAAACCTGCTGAAGGGTTTTGCATATTCATTATAGATATTGGCATAGTAAATCTATTACATGGTGTCTTCATGTCGTCTTTTACATTTAAATGAGCAGGATGAAGAGGTAAGAAAGAGTGGGAAAAAATATTAGGATTTCAGAAATCACAGAAAAGAAAATAAAAAAGAATTAATGGAACTATCCTATGGAAGATTTCCAGGGAATAATATGTTGTATAAAGAAGTTTAATTACATTAGACACTATATTATATTATATTATAGCATAAAAATGTAATTTATACAAAAGTAAGACATAACTACAGAAGGAGACAGATATAAAGGAAAACAAAACTTTGAAGGGATAACATGCAGGAGAAAAAAATAGCATCAGGATTTTATTTGTTGCAACTTTAAGAGGTCAAAAAAAGTACATTTCAGTAGGTCAGAGGCTGCACCCTGTATATCTTTTCTTCTTGTAACAGTGACAAAAGATAGTTGAGTCTTCATAGGTGTGTCCATGTTATACACTCTTCCTTTGTGCCCCCTCTGCTGAACAATAAGATAATACCTAAGATAATACCAGTGGGTATTGCAGAAGGAACTGTCTGGATGTTTTTATAATTAATGTATTCCCAAGATGGGGGAATTGAGTTGGTTTTGATTGACTTTGGTGCACATGCATAAGGATATAAAATCCTGTTGCAGTCTAGACCAGCTGGGCCAACTTGTGTCTGAAGGTTGCAGAGAGCTTTGTGTGGACCAACATCCATCACACCCACTCTGCACACTCACAGATATCTGCAGGGTACCCATAGCATGAAGACAAGGAACACTTTCTTCTGGGTAAGTGTGTAAAAGTTCTGAGATCTAGTCAAATACAGAAATAGAGTTCTGAAGTAGCTACATGGGTGTTTTGTTGCTTTGTAATTGTGAATTATGCAAGGCCAAAGGCTAAGTCTGCATGTTTCTAGAAAAATTTGCTCATTTATTGCCCTTTAGATGTAGACATCTGACCAAATCTGAGACTAAGTGGACGTAGGCACACCTAGAGCTCTCTGAGAAGTTTAGAAAGCAACAGTGTCTCACTGAAACACAAGACTCAACACAAAAGACCATGACTGTATTATATTATATAATAATATAATAATAATTATTATATCCATTATAATAGACAGTAGAGTTGTTATTTAAGTTGTATTAACAATAAATCTAATCATAATCATCCACATAATCACTGTGTCCTACTTCTAGCACCTGGCCGAGAGCCTACTCTCAACTATGTCACACTTCTCTTGTGCCTTCCAGCAATAAGGCAAAATATAAAACAACAAAAAATCTCTGCCATTGCTCCAGTCTTTAATTAGAACTTCCATTTTTGCCAGTGAGCAGCTTATGCTGAGAATTGAAGAATCATACTGCTGATGCTGCTTTTTCCTATTGAAGTACCATGCATCTGCTAGAAAGGCTAAATCTTTTGCCACTATTGTCCAAGTTCTAGAAATACATACTTTTATTTATATACACAAATGCACACACACACACTCAGCATCAAAGTCCAGGAAAGAAAATTTGATCTCCACAGTGTGCAGGCTAAATAACACTTTCTTTTCAACTGCTGTATTATATTAGCACCAAGAAGTAAATCTAGAGCAGTGGTTCCTAAGTGACAAGCAACAGTATAGCCTTTAAGAAAGGTATGTGCCACTAGTTCTTCCAAAGACTTTAAGAAATGGGTGGGTAGTGAGAGATAAGCTGGCTGCTACTCCTTTCAATGAAATATCTGTTCAGAAAGCGGTGACTCAGGGAGTGTCAGTCTTGCTTAGCACGTAGAACCAAAAATGAATCCCTCAGAGTGACAATTTTCTCATTAACATTAAAGATCATCTGGAATCCCATTAGTAACACACTCATGTCTAGAGCATATAGAAGGTACAACATAATGAAGCTAACTAAATTGGGAACAGAATGAGGCAAAAGTCTATTTTACTCTTCTTTGGAATGGATTCTTAAAATATACTGTTGAGAACGGGCATGAAAAGAGAGCAAAAATGAAGACGTAGTCAAATATGCAAAAGGGAGTTGTGGCTCATGACAAGACATTACAAGAATGGCAGTAGGAAGGAATTATTTCAATAAAATAACCTTAAATCCTAGCATACTGCCCTTCTTTTGTCTAAATTTCCATGGCCTAGCTGCAAATAAATGGGGAGAGATCTGTAAGGTGATTGGAAAAGAGCAGTCTGACAGACAATCTTTGATAAGAAAAAGTGACACGAAGGTGACTGTACTTAAACATCCACCAACCTGGCTCCCATTTTCTGATCCTCAGATTAAAATGACTGAACTAGCCAAAGGAGCAGAATAAAAATTACTTCAATCAACATGAACACAAGATGCATAGGCTCATTATTTTATAATTATCTGTCACATTAATTCATGCTCTGTTTAGATAAAGAAGAGGTGCCACGTACTATGGTCCGATGCTGTGAGCATAAGGAAAGCAACTGTGTCTTTGTATCAAAAAAGATTTTCTGCAAAATTAGCATTACAGAGGCTGTTTATTCTATCCTTTTTTTAGTTCACATTTGTGAAGTTTTACTATGTTAGTTTCCTTACTTGAAGGAGTTTTCACATGTTTATTTTCCTTTCTTATGCACTTTCCAAGGGTTTCTGAAGTACTATGTTGTCAATTCTTGTAGCATGTAGGGGAAGATTTTTAAACATACTTCTGAAATAACTTCCTACTATTCAGCTTGATGGGCATCACTGTGAATATGGAAACCTCAGTCACTTTCAAATGCTTCAGTTTTTAAATAAGAGAGGAAACACACTCAAAAGTTATCAGGGGAAGAAATCACACCAATCTTAAAACTAGGACAAGGTAAAGCCCAAAGACCAGGATAAATCAGTCTACAGGAAGCAGGTATTACTAGGTGTGTTGGCTCTGAATGGCCTGGATTTTGGTAGTGGGGGGGCTATGGATGTGGCTTCTGTGAGAAACTGCTGGAAGCTTCCACTGTGGCTGACAGAGCCAAACCCTGATGGCCCTGAAGATGGACATGCTGCTGGCCAAAACTCAGCCAATTAGAGAGGCTGGTACCACCTCTGTGATAGCACATTTAAAAAGAAAATCAAAACAAAATAGGCACACGCAGTTTTTTCTGGTCAGAGAGAAAGAGAAGGTGAGAACATGTGAGGGAAATAACATGGAGACACCCAGGTCATTGGAGAAGGAGGGGAGGAGGTGCACCAGGTGCCAGAGCTGAGATTCCTCTGCAGGCTGTGGTGAGACCATGGTGAGGCAGCTGTGTCCTGCAGCCCATGGAGATCCACAGGGAATGCAGAGATTCACCCACAGCCCATGGAGATCCACAGGGAATGCAGAGATTCACCCACAGCCCATGGAGATCCACAGGGAATGCAGAGATTCACCCACAGCCCATGGAGATCCACAGGGAATGCAGAGATTCACCCACAGCCCATGGGGATCCACAGGGGATGCAGAGATCCACCCACAGTCCATGGGGAGGTGCCCATGCCAGAGCAGGTGGATTCTGGAAGGGGCTGTGATCCAGTGGGAGAGCCAGTGGAGAGAGGATGCCCTGCTTCCAGGGGAAGAGTGACGCACACTGCAACAGTTTTGGGAGGACAGTGTGCCTGTGGGAGGGACTCACATTGCAGCAGTTTTATCAGGACTGCTGTTTGTTTGAGATTTGGAGACGTGCTGGAGAAGTTCACAGAGAACTGTCTCTCGTGGGAGGGACCCCGGGGTCTCACAGGGGAAGGATTCTTCTTCTGGAGCAGTGTAAGAAAACCTTGGGTTGTTTTCTTGGGAGAACCCCTGTCTCCCTGTGCTGCCAGTGGAAAGGAGGAAGGGCTGGGGAGGAAAAGGTGTTCTTTAAGGGCTTATTTTACTTCTCATTATCCTCCTCTGACTCTGTTAGTAATAAATTCACTTTGCAACTTTAAGCTGAGCCTGTTTTGCCCTTGGAGTGTTTTCTCCTGGTCTTATCTCAACTCATGAACCCTTTGTTAATTTTTTTCTGTCTCCTGTGCCCAGCTATGGCAGGGCAGGATGAGCGAGCAACATTCACGGGTACCTGGCATTGGAACAGCATCAAACCTACATATACAAATACACAGCACTATGTATTATTATTATCAAAACAACTCATTATTTTTAATGAATTTACCAACATAGCACATGTGATAGAGGTGGATAAGAGTCATACGGAAAATAAAGTCAAAGGAGTAAAAGGAAGCAGCCCAAGGGTTTTTGAGATACCTAAATAAGCTCAGATACATCGTGTATTCCTGACATATCTATAATTGCTATAGATTTTCTTTTGTAATATAAGTGAAGAAAAATTGCTTACAAAAATAAGCCATATTCTTTCCCTCTAAGAATTATTCAATTTCAATAATTCGCCCAAGTGACTCATTTGTACCAGTCTATCTCTAATATTCAAGCTAACTCTTGCTCATTTAACACAAAGCACCTCCAATCATTCATTGCAAATTGTTCACTATAATTGTTTATATATTCAGGGGCAACCTTAATGCTAGAATTTGCTATATTTTCAGAGGTTTTTCTTTACAACTTTTTGTATTTTTTTAGTACATATTAATATGTATTTTAAGTATTTTTCAAGCAATTTTCTAGATTTTAAGAAACAGGGTAAGGTGAAAAAAGGGCTTTCATCACAAATATTGTATGAACTCTTCCTTTTAGTAAGCTGAAAATCTTTAGACTGTAGGTCCTTCTTATTTGATTAAACTTTATAACATCTTCAGTGACATTGTCACCTTCCAGGGAAGATTTTACAGGAAAATGAGATATCTGGTTTACCTGTGGATTTACTTACCCATGTTTGTTGTCTTTCTGAAGGATGTGATAATTCTGAATCCTCATTTGAAATTATTCTGAACTGTACTACTGAGTGACTTCTTGCTTTTTTCTTTGCCACGGTTGCTACCCTCACAGATTTCTCAGGCACAGTTTTGCTCCATGCCTTTTTCCTGAGATGTCCCAATTCCAAATTTCATTCTTGTTTCTCCAATTATTCTCAGCTCCCAAATCCACTTTCTCCTTTTGATTCAAGGTGACATCTCAATCTCTCTCAATTACTTGAATCAGGTATTGTCCCACACGTTTTGGGACGGCATGTGTCCAAGCAGTTACTTCCTTTCCCACAGTTTGTCATGGTGGTAATTTTTGTCCACATAGGTTATGCAGATCTGCTTCCCCAGGCCTGCCATCTTCCTGTTGTTGTCTACTACTTTTCCCACAGTTTGCACAGTAGAGTCTTGTCCAGTGTGCTAATTCCAAACCTTTCACCTCTGTGTAGGCCTGAAATTTACACCTCTCTGTTTGCCATGTGTGCCAGATATGGTAGCTTATCTTCTGGGAACTTCCTTCCTCCAGTGTTTGAGACAATTTTTTGCATTTTTTAAGTCCTGGAAATTTTGTACATCATTCTTCATGAGCAGTAAAAGGTGACTGTTCAAGACAGAAATATCTGAGCATATTTTCCTCACATGTGTCTTTTAACATCCAGACTAACCAAATAAGAAGTGAACATGAGAGGATAAAAATTCTTAAAGAACTTAAGAGCTTCTGTGAATTTGTATCAATTTCTTTTATTCTACAAAAGTTTTATTTCTGTCATCACAAAAAAATTACATCTACTTCAAAATCTAGAAATGTTTTGAAAAGCAATCAAGGGGAAACACAATCAAATAAACTTATTTTCCAGTAATCTTAGTCTACTGAAAGTTTAAAATAAAGTTTTAATTTAATAAGATAACAGTTTGGAAAATTTCAAAGTGGTTGAAAGCATAGCTTTATAATGGAAAATGTCTAATGACATAAAATATAATAACAATACAATGCCTGTCAAAAGAGACTACATATTGGAATTACTGAGATGATTTAGCTTAGAATGATTGTTTTATTTAATTTCCAGTTTCCTATAAGATCCTCTTTCCACTGAGCTAACACCTAAATGTCATTTCTACTCTTTGTATGTCCCAAAAACAATGAAGTCCATGAGGATTCTGCTAACACATTAATGATGGGACCTGTTTCCTCAACTGTGCTAATGTCTGTGAATTATACATAAAATTAAGCCACAGTTGTACCATTCATAACACTGCGAGATTAATTTTAGGCAACTTTCCATATCAAGACTTTGCACAATAATAAAACTCACTGCAAAGCTTAATGACATTGTATTAGTAATTTCAGTCTGGTTGCAAAGTAAGAACAGAATCGAGCCTCCATTTCATCAGAATGGTGAACTCAACAAAAGTGAATTCACTAATTACTTTTCACAAGTTGATCACTATTTTTTGCTTTGTGTGTAATATGGAAATGTTTGAGGATAAAAATTCTAGTAAATTCCCACGCATCTGATTTAAGTCTCCTCCTTTTACAGTTATATAAGAGTAGGCATACCTTTCATCCTGCCTTTTTTTTTAAATGCTCATGAGAAATTTCTATTAATATTTCTTTTTAAAAAGATTACCACAACTCTACTTATGGACTTGAGTATGCATCTGCTTGTGTAATATCTATTTAGCCTGCAGAAGTGACATTAAATTTGAACCAATTACAATAGTGGTATGAATAATGTAGTTTTTGAGCCCAAGTCCAGGAGAGTGCTAAATCTTAAAATTTTGCCTTTTTCCCCTTGAACATCTATGTACTTAATATGAAAACAGAGTGGATTTCAGGTACTGAGCTATGATTTGTGCACACAACCCATTACAGCCACAGAGACTTTAAAGTACAGAGATTAAAATGTTAAAAATAGCAAGTGCTTTAAAAATACCTCAAAACATTTTCACCAAAAATTGTACACACACACGCAGTAGTAGTACTTCATCTGTGCACTGATTTCTTATCCATTCATTTCATAACACTATACACATTTGTATTTTGCCAGATGGCACCAAATTCAATAATTTTCTGACTCACTTGTTAATATTTTCTCTTCTAATATTTTTAGAAATATTTTATTTAGCATATAAATATTTTGCCTTTCAAGACAATGTATGTATTATATTTCTAAATATGAAAAATTACCTGTTATATTCTTGACTATGTGCTCCTAGAACTCCTCA
Source organism: Pseudopodoces humilis (assembly GCF_049639895.1). Taxonomy (NCBI): domain Eukaryota; kingdom Metazoa; phylum Chordata; class Aves; order Passeriformes; family Paridae; genus Pseudopodoces; species Pseudopodoces humilis. The sequence goes on along the minus strand of NC_142204.1, from coordinate 50,075,667 downwards.
TTCTGATCCTGCTACTATCAATGTCAGAAGACAATCTCTCAGCTGATGCAAAATGTCATAATTCTATTAACTTCGAAAGATTTATCATAATTCATCCTGGCCAGATGCTATTTCTAGGCTCTCATCCATGTCATGCCCTAAATAGCATTTTCAGCAGCTTATTGGACTGCAGAGGGCTCCACACCTCTGTTTTATTCTGCCACAGTAAACCACAAGTTTATTACTACTGGACATTGTAGGAAAGAAACACCCAATAAACAATTCTGGAGATACTTTGGAAACTCTGAGACATTCCCTTTCTTTCAAAGTGTTTGTTTCATTTTTTGCTTCTCTTCTATCTTCACAATTATTTCCAGAGTTTAGTTAATAGGTTGAAAAAAACCCAAGAAAACCATAAAATTGTACCAAAGGACAATTATTTACTGTCTAAAAAAGACAAGAAAATTAACATAGAACTGTTTATCACAACAATTCTATCTGATTTCTAATTTAAAAGTTTCAGAGTGCATTGATTAGTTTTGGGGTGTTCCTAACAGTCAAATAATGCCATGGACTATGTGCCACCAGAAGATTCACTGAAACATGCTCTGAAAAAGCTATGTATTAATTTCTGAAAATACCATTGTGATAAATGTGCTATTCAGGTGAAGCAATGGCAGGTTAAGGCAATTTCTTATGGCAGGTTGAGATATGTTAAATATGAAATATGTTAAATGATGAGCACATCAGTAGACATTTCAAATTTATCTCTTCAACTCTTGAATTAATGCTAAAGACAGAAAACAAACTTTGCAATGCAGTGTGGAACTTCAACTCTCACTCTGATGGACATTTGAAACTGTTCTTTTTTATATATGTGTAAAAGAGCAATTAAGGTCTTTAGTGACCTAAAATTTTACCTTCAGACTGCTATTCATTAATGTACTTATGATGCTGATATTTCAGACTAGGAAAGAAATGATGACAGCTTTCCTTTACTCATTTTTCTATAAACTTTAACTTGTATTTTTTCAATAGTATATACATAGAATGGCTGTGCCAGTGGTAGCTGAAAGATAACTAGATCTTAAGGCTGAAGTGTTTAAGGCACAACACAATCATTTTCCCAAAAGGAAATTTTCATCTGTGATAGGAGGACATCTTTTTCTAAAGATAGGTCTGAAATAAACTCCTACCAAAATCATTAGCTCTTGCAAATTTTACCATGTTTTCGTAATTCTTAGGGAAAACTTTGATTAAACATGTACGTATTGGAATACAGATGCATGCAAAAATATTAAGACATTTTAGAAGACCTTTCAAGTCACTGCTACACAAAATATAACTTCCTTTATTTCAAGAGAGGAACAAGCCACCTATGACAAATATACTGAATGCAGTTTATACATTTCTAAACATTCTGATACTATTATTTGATGGGAACATATAAATATAATAGAAACTCATAAAAAATCTTCCTCTTGCATGCAGTAAAATTTCTCCTCTGAAAATGTACAAATGCTGAACAGGGCCGTTGAAAGATTCTTCACATTCGATAGCTATAGGAATACTGTGAACTCTGAAAAAGAAGTTCAGAATTTTTAGGTATTTTTTGTACCATTTGGGGGTAGGCTACTATTAGATCTACCCACAAATATAGCAAAGCCAGGGAAGGAGATCAAACAGTAGTCATAAATTACTGACAATGTTTAATTGCTAGGAGCTAAGAACCTCATATAGTGCTCTAGCTGTAAATGTCAGGAAGTATTTCCAAGGAGTATTTTGTCAAGGTCCATCTTTTAGGAGGTGAGGGAAAGAAAATTAAATGCATAAACGGGGCAGCATGCCACTTGGCCCCAAAGCACTATTAAATTAGTAGCATCACTGATATCTGTGTTGCAGTCATCTAAATGCAGAGGAACCAAAGACTGCACGAAACACCCTGAGGTCAATGCTTTCTTGGCCTTAGCTTTCCCTGCTATTGAGCCTATGAATTCCAGAACTGATACATAAAGCTTCAGCAAAAAATTTTATTCCACTCCCTCTTATTTAAATGCCTACATTCAAGCCTAACTCAAGTAGGATCTCAAAACAGTTCCCGTTTGGTTTACAACTGTACGGTTGAGACATTCAGTTCTGCAGTGGTACAGTCAGTGCTTCCACTGACAGCAAAAGGAACATGTCCATGCCTTAAAGTGGAAAATAAAAATCTATGAGAAACCACCACTGTTTTCCTCTGGCATTCTAATGTTGTTAAGTTTTATTTTAGAAACATAGCTAGACATTTGGCAAATAGATTGAGTTTGATATTGTCAATATGAATATGTTTCTTTTTCTTAGCTTGTGGACATGACAGACATTTTGGGTCAGCCTGTAAGTTCAAATTACATTGAGCTTTTAGGATCCATGAAACAACAGAAAATGCCATTTTATGGTTCCAGACTCCAATTTGGTCCTGAGATACTCATATTCCTTCCACAGTGAAGATACTTAGGAAAATGATGCATGGATGATGAACATGACTAAACAAAAGAAAAAAAAAAAGAGAGAAAAAGAAACAAAAACAAAAGAGAACAATAATGCATGAGAAGAGATTAGAAGAGGGTTGTGTTAAAATTTTAGGGTTTTTTACTTACATGACTCAACTGATATGGAATAGCCTTCACTCACTCAAACATTCTGTTTCAAAGCAGAGCCTTTATAAAAAATATTTATCCAGCTTGTAAGTGATGACATTTATAGGATATACAAGTGCTTATTTCCTCTCAGAAATGACAAATTTGAATGGATTTCTTTTTTCCTAAGTCTAAATGGTTTCAAAAGCTTCCTTCTCAGCAGAATATCCTGAGCACCTTACAGAGGCTTCAGTTTTAGTGCATTTTCTATGAAAGAGCCATCAGCCAAAAATACAAGATTTCAAGAACTTGGGAATAAACAGAAAATGAAAGAGCTCAACACAAATTGTGCGGGATCATTCTGGGATCTGGAAACTATTCTAAGGGTCATGTATTTTTCACAAGTATTAATAATGAATGCAAAATAATAATCATTATTTTAACATGAGCCAAAACCCAGGAAGCGTATGCACACTCGTCTTTGCATGGAACCCAGTAGTGTAGGTAGACTCAAATAAGCTCCCTGAATGAGGACTCTGATTTCACAGTCACAACAATCCTTATTTTTAAATTTCAAATCAATTCAGGTCTTTCTAAGTTGCTATGAAAGCCAGCTCAGCTGGGATGCACAGCATCTAAATGCCAGCATTTTAGTACCATTTAGCACAATTTAGGACCATTTAGTACCACAGTCACATTCAGATGCAGAAAGAGCCTATGGTTCTCCACACACATGAGAGGTTAGAGTTATTTTAGAGAATTTTTGTCTTACACTTCTGAAGTGCTGTTATATTTAAGCCACACTGGGTGCCTAAGCTCCTTACATTAATAGGAAATGCTAACATTCCTGAACTGAACTTAACTGAACTAAGAAGGCAACAGCTACACCCAGACTCTGAATTTTAATCCTAAGAAAGGTTAATCCTCAATAAATATATTAATCAAATATAATTGAAATAGAATAAAAAGGATACCTACTTAACACTATAAAAATACTGACTGTGACCTGAAGGAAAGGCCTGAGCAAGTAGCATTAATAGTTTAACCAAGGAAAATGCAATGTATTAATTTCCTTTTATTTTCATAATTGACAACAAATTGCTCCAAATTGCTATATAACATCCAAATACTTATTCACTATTATGCATAATAATATGATGTAAATTGGTATATTTGACCTCTTTAACACTCCAAATAGGAGGCTCCAGTGTAAGATGTTAATGCAGTATTTATTATTACTTGGTGACAGCACCTTCTTCACTGAAGATTTATTATTTATTGATGTGACCAATTCCTGTTTAGAGTACTGACAAAAATGACAAGTCCAATGCTTAGTTTAATCCCACAATTCCTCTGTATGTGCATTCTGATTACAACTGTAAAAGGATGACATGTATGACATGGCCTTTCTTCCAGCATCACTACTTCCTGTTGCATCTTGAAAAGCCAAAATCAATATTCTAACTGTTTGTCTGCTTGTTTTCTAAATTTGGCAATGGTAAGAAACAGACCAGAACAATACAAATATTAAGTTTAAAACTGATTTTAAGTCCTTTTTTTTGTCTTTTTCCATTTTTATTGAGAATTGCACCTTACTAGCATAATGAAGCCTTGAATAAATTGGAATAACTGGAATAACCAGAAAATTGGGTTAACTCACATATTTAAAAAATAAAATAAAGTAAAAATTGTGTCTTAACTGTCCTTCCTAAAGGACTATTAAGAATGAATCCATTATAAGACATTGACCATAGTAATATATAAATTTGTAAAATCCTCCTCTATAGTCAGACGATTCTTCTCTTTGGATGCTACATCACTCCCCAAATGTCTTCTTGTGACAGAAACGTGATTGACACTCACATTTTAAAAAGAGTGTTAAACAAACTTCCCAGTTTTCTTCCCAGCTCTTCCCACTTCTTTTGCCTTTTTTTCCTATGTATTTAATCCTTCTGAAAGTTCCACCAGCACTTGGTTATAAAATTCTGTATTCATGTATAACAGAGGTAAATATTTCATTCCTGCATACAATTTATACTTTAATCTTCCCTTAAAAGGTGACAACACATGCCAAACTTAGAAGTCCATTTCCTGAACCTATGTATTTTGTAGGTATGATAAACACTAATAAATAAGGGTTTGTTGAAGTAGAATATACTTTAGTAATTTTCTTTAATCTCATTATTTCAACTCACTATTCTACTCCATCCTGAATTAATAGACTTAATTCACATTTGGAGCTTCACATTTGAAGTAAGATTATTTAGTAGGAAATAAAAAGCTTTTTTAACATCAAATAGTGTTTCTATAATGTACAAAGAAACAAAAGACTGTATTTTCTCAGTACTTAAATGACTTAGGTGTCCAACATCTAAATGAAATCTGAAAATCCTATTGAAAATTACAGCCTTTAGAAGGACTAAATGCTCTAGGAAGATAATTAGCACCAATTAAAATTGAAACAATAACTGTATATTTGAGAATGGAATGTAAATTAAGGACCATAGGCTTGTTTTTCACATGGATTAGTAAATCAAACATATTTTCTTGATTTTCTCTTGTGAGTAGTAGGATAAATACATGACAAATTGATATCACACTAACTCATTTAAAAATGAAGCCTATCCAATTCAAATTCTTTATTTGTAAAATGAGCACAATAAAAATTATATTATATACTATGTGTTACTACACCATTACTCATTATTGGTAAGTTTCTTGGGCTATATGAAAATGTTTTCATTGTGTTTCTGAACTTTCCTTCAAAAAAATTGCTGAATGATCCACTGTACTTTTCAAAAAAGGTTGGGAAGGTTATATATAACATCTAATGAAAATAAGATAGGCAGTCAATATAACAAGGTGGAATGCTTTATATTTATTAATTGACCTTACTTAATCTGCGGAAAAAAAATTTAGAAGTACTTCAGCATAATTGCAGAATGACTGACCTTTTGGAAAGAACCTCAGCAGATCATCTAGTCCAACATCACTCTGAAGTATCATCACCACAGCAGGTTACTCAGGTCTATGTCCATAAAGGATATAATTCACTGTCTCTAAGGATGGACACTATGTAGCCTCTCCATATAATATGTTCTGTGGATGATAATCTTCACAATAAAAAAACTTCTACTTTTTATGTAAGTGAAATTTCCTGTATTTCAGTTTGGCACTGCCTCTTGGTATTTCACAAGACTCCACTAAGAGGCTTTCTTTGTCTTTGCTCCTTTCCTGAGACCATCAGAGATCCCCCTGAGCATTCTCTTCTCCAGGTTGAATAGTCCCAACTCATCTTCTCTACACAGCTCAAATGCTGCAAGCTGATCAGTCTTCATGGCCCTGTGCTGGACTCCAGTATATTCATGTCCCTGTCATACCAGGGAGCCTCAGACTGGACACAGAACTCCAGCTATGGCCTCCTCATGAGAAATATTTTTCTAAAAAGGAAGGAGAAAATACTTTCTTTTTTTTTTAAATCAGGCTACTCTTAAACTTCCTTTCTAAAATGGCAGGATTTTATTTTCCTATTTGAACAAAATTTCTCAGGAAAGCTCCTTGACCCTAAATGTTTTAATTACAGCAACAGCTGTATCAAACATTACAAGGATACAAATAGTTTAATACTCAAGGAAAAGTCAATATGGTCTCCTGGGCTGAGGGTTTTCCCCCAGAGCTTAGGAACCAAAGCAATGTAAATAGAATATTGACAGCACAAGCTTTGTGTAATAGGCAGCTGTGAGAAGTCATAGCAAATTATCAGCCTACTTAATATGAAGGATCACAAAGACTGATTGCAGTGTTTTCCTTGCCCTGTTCCTTATTCATCCGTGTCTTCTTTTGATTGCAGAGTCTGTTTATGGGTTTATTATTAGAGTTTCAGAACACTTGATCTGTCTTTTTTACTTGGTACAGAGTAGCTGCTAAGCAAATATTTTTGTCATATAATCACTGAAAATTTGACAATAATCCTGCTTCTTGTTCAGCTGTAACTGGAGCTGGGCATATTGTTTGCATTTCATGAGTCTGTGTTTGACAAATATACAAGTATTTCTCTTACCAAACTTTGTGGTAAATGGATACTGAAAATAAAGAAAAATTAAATAAATCACAAAATCTATAACTAAACTTTGATCCTTTGGAATTGTGCAGTATCTCTGAAAACAATTGTGCAAATCATCCTTTCATTTTTTCATCCAAAATCCAACCAACATCAATTAGATTAGAGATTAGATGAAGAAGACTGTTTTTCCATTAAACCTTCAATATTCTCAGATTAGTAAACAGGACTACTAGAAGAGGTAGTAATTAGTCTATGGCCCTTTATCAGAAATGGTGAGAATATCAATTAAAATATTAAACAAAGTCAATGTGTGACTGGAATGTGTACCTCGGTTTTTAGCAAATAGATAACAGAACATAAATTTGGAGATTTGCAAGGTAGAGAAAAGTAGTCAGCTTGGCAACAAATGTCAAAGATAATAATGTGGTAAAAATTAGGAAGGTTTTGGAAAACATTTAGTTTTGACCTTGTGTAAAATAAGCTGTACAATATACCTCTGTAACTATAAAGGGAAGGTGATGCAGCCCAGGATGTGGAAAGAAAAGGCAGAAGCACAAAGTAAAAGAATGCTTGACAGAAAAATCACAGTTGAATTCATGAGTGGCCAAAAGCAATCCAAGGTGTGTAGAAGGAGATAATATGGTAATATGGAATGGTTAAGGAGGTAATATGGAAAGAAAGAGAAAAGGACAATCCAGCCAAAAGCACTGCTGAAAAAGGAAGCCATGAACATCTCATACACCAAAGTATACTAAGGGAAACATCTGGGAAAAATATCATTTTTAAACCATCAATTCCATTATTTCAACAGATCCAGAATAGATACCATATCCTCACCTCTGTAAGAGTCAGTGTACATTGAAATCTGAAAATAAGAAAAAAAACCCATCTTTTGGATATAAATTTAAAAACTTCAAAGAACTGAATGTCCACACTTTTAAAGCAAACAGTTATTATCCTTGCCTATCTGAAGCGTGCTATCTCTCATAGGGTACTGTATGCTTATGATAATAATAATAAATAGAAATAAATAGAAATAACATAATTAATTAATAAACTAATAAATAAATAAATCATATAAATAAATATAATAATTTTCTCTTAATAGAAAAAATACACAGTATATGGAAGATAAAACAGAAGAATAAATAATACATATATATTTACATATACATGTGTATGCTTATATAAATACTAACTATATCCATTGATATTCAGTCTAATGATGATTCATTATGGTGGTTAAGATGATGCTTTACTGGAGAAATGGAACAAGGGGAGAATCAGAGCGACAAAGTAATCTATTCTACATATTCAATAAGAAAAATTGGGTTAGATCATCTCTTACCACATTTGGACTCCCCCTATCTGAAAATGACTCATCTAGATGACTTAAGACCAAAATTGGCTTGCTGCAACACAAGATTTTAAATAAAAGAGGAAACTGAAGAACAAAAAGTAGTGAAACCGGAATATTCTTGTCTTTAGAAAATGGTTGGACTGCAAATTTAGATTTCTATTCTTGTTGCAATCACTGCCACAAGGACAGATTCCTCTTGTGACATGCTGTGCTCTCATTACATCTTTTGTCAAAGAAATAAAATCAATACCTCATGAAATTTTCAAAGTTCACCTGTTGATGGCTATGGAATACCAAACTATTATATGTGTGAACAGCTAAACCCACTAATAGAGATATTAGACTACTGTTTTTTGTATTCTCTAACACTAAAATTTCACCCCCTTATTCTCATAATAAAGATTACCATAAATATGAGGTGTAACATACTGTATAAATTTTCATTATAATTGAGAATAAGAAATTCTGGACTCTGTCCCAGATGGCTCACAGTAACTTTCTGGTAATAAAGAAGACACACTTGCAATAGCTGTCCTTTCTTATCTAGTTTATAATGCCACAATTAGTTTTGTTATACCCTTCTGAGAGCTGAAAATTAATAATTAATGTACAATAAAAAAATATGGAACACTGAATTCTGCAATAACAAAAGTGTGACATCCACAAAAGGAAATCTACAGAAACATGGAATTGGTACAATATGGACATCAATTTCCATCTACAGTCAGAAAAAAGCCCATCATTGATTTTCATGAGAGCAAGATGTGAATAATTGATCCTGCAGTTTGAAATCAATAAGATGCCCTTTCATGTGCTGTCCATGTTGATTTGGTTCTGCTAATCTCTTTCACATCTAAGTAATTCATAGTTAATGACTGAATGGTGATTAGCCCTGACAGGTTTAGATTCTGAATCCTGTGACAAATAAAATGTTATCACTAGCATTTAGGCACATCTACTAACAAGTTGGAGGCAAGTGTTGCTAGCTATTTTTAAACTGAGAACCTCTAAATCTTTTCTCTTCTCAATTTGTAAACTATGGGCAAAACACCATACTTTACTAATTGTAGTATTAGAAGTAGTAGCAGTATTAGCATCATCAACTCTTAATTGCAGAGATAAACCAAACAAATTTAAAAAAGGGCTGGCAGAATACATTGCAAATAATTTTAGATGTTCAAATGTTACTTTTAGATGCCACAGACTTAAAACATATTTAATAAACACAAATGTAACCCAAAGTGGACCTTTCCATGCTTTGGCAATAAAACTGAGGAGCCTATTCTTCAATACTTCTAGGATCTTTTATATTACCTGTCTCATAGGAAAATACCCTGAGAACTAGGATGTTTCATATTCTCAAGGCATTGGCCTGATATCAACCTACCAAACAACTACCATGTGACTGTTCAATTTATTAAGTGGTAGCTTAAGTGAAGTATAGCAATATGGCAACAACAAAACAACAGGGTACGACAAAGACTGCATCTTGGCTTCCAAATTCATCACAATGTCCTTAGCATTTTGCTCCCCATTTACTTATGCAGCACCATAAAATATTTTTTCACATGCTCAGAAACAAAGACAAGACCCGTATGTTCAAGACCAGCTCTCTAATTAATTAGTACCTGCTATTCAAGTCACTTAAATTCTCTGTCTCACTGGCTTTTTCCTTGAAGCTAGAAAGGCAGTACATTTATTAGCAGATTTGAAGTAAACCTGCATTTTAACAATCACTCATGTTTCCTCCCACTTACTGTTTGTTTAAGCCAACCAGCTCATATTTTAGTGACATCAAAAATTGCATATCCATGTTTTACTGCCATGGACATGACACTGTCATCAGCCTCAGCTCCTTGCTTGGTAAGATCATTCATCAGATTTCTTACACTGAAATGCATGAGAGACAGGGAGGTGATTAGAGAGCCAAGGGCAAATCATATCCAACTAACCCAGGGGCCTTCTACAACAAACTGGCTGCATCAGTGGAAGGAGGAAGAACTACAGATGTCATCCACTGCATTTCTGCAAATTCTTTTATACAATGCCTGGCAGCATCCCAACTGCTAAACTGAAGAGATAAGGGTTTGAGGCATGTCTGTGGGATGAATAAGGAATCAACTGGATGGCTGTGCCCAAATGGCTCAATGTGCAAGCTGAAATCAGTAATGAGTGGTGTCACTCAAGAGTCCATACTGGGATCAATACGATTGAATATCTTAATCTGCAACATAGGTAATGAGACTGCGTCAGCAAGTTTGCAGATGACACAAAGCTGAAAGCTGTAGTTGGTATTCTTGAGGGAAGGGTTGTCATCTAGGAGGACCTTGGCAGCCTTGAGGAGTGGGCACCCTCATGAAATTCAACAAGGCCTAGTGCAAGGTCCTGCAGCGGAGTCAGGGCAATCCCCAATGTCATTACAAACTGGGTGATGAGTAGGTTGAGAACAATCCTGAGGAGAAGGATTTGGGCATACTGGTGGAAGAAAATTTGGGCATGAGCTGGCAATGGGCACCTTCAACACAGAAAGCCAGCTGCATCAGACCTGTGTCCAGCTGTGTGATTTCCCCACTCTACTCCACTCTTGTAAGACCTCACCTGGAGTACAGCATCCAGCTCTGGGATCCACAGCACCTGAAAGCATGAATGGACCTGTTAGAGTGGATCCAGAGAAGGGTCACAAAAATGGTCAGAAGGCTGGAGCAACTCTCCTAGGAAGAAATGCTGAGTTGAGGTTGTTGAACCTTGAGAAGACAGGGCGCCAGGGGGACCTTAGATCAACTTTTCAATATACAAAGGGAGCTTTTAAGAAGAAGAGAGAATATTTTACCAGGGCCTGTCAAGAGGTCACCCTAACCCAAGCCACTTTATGATTTTATTCCTTTGTGAAATTGCCATAATCCTCGTGCCCATGTGAAGATAATTCAGACTTATTTGACAATGAGAAATCTACTGAATTCAGATGAGATTTTTTTTCCCCTCTTGCTCTACTCTGAAAGTTATTCCACTGTAAAGCACAACCAATTTCTCTGCTATACTTGCCATTCATGACAGAATATATTTGCTCACAAACTCTAGGTTGACACAGTGCCAGATTGTTGGTATAATATTAATGTTTATTCCTACATATAATTGAGTGGAATGCTTACCTGCATGCAGACTGATAGATCAGACTGTGTTGCAAATACAGATGACACAAATGACAAAAATGCGGGATTTTAACACATAATATTTAACACTGTCATTCACTGTCAATGAAATAGTGATACCCAGTTGTATTATACTGGTTTACATAATCTTAGCCAGAGATTGCTCAGGAGACCTTGAGAATTGTTGAAAACAGTTCTGAAATAAAACATATATGTTCGTATTTCAGTAATAAAAAATTGCAAGCTGCTGAGCTGAAAGGGGGAATTTTTCAGTTAGAAAAGCACATCTGTCTTTCAATATGCAAGGCACCTGTCACCCAACCAGTGATAAAAACCCAATATCCTATTTACTTTTTACTCAAAGCATTTGCAACCTGCAATCACCAGTTTCATCTATGATAAAAATTGGCAATTCATGGCAATCATCTTTTTACCATTATTTTCCCTTGCAAGTCAAAGAGAAAAACAATAAAATACTTTATTCATGTGAATGTCATTTTCCCATTTAGATATCATAAATAAATTGCCTTTTTAGTACAAAATGAAAAGTGGAAATTATTATTTAATGAAGATTAGTATCCACAAAAACACATACACATGACTTTTCAGAATCATTTTCATACTGCTTCTACAGAGTAATTTCCTTAATTAGCAAATATATTTTCTTCAATTTATCTTTTCTCAGTGTTGCTTACAAGTTGATAACACAACAATCTTAATAAAAAGCAGAAATACAAAAGAGAAGCAGAGAAACATTGTTGCTTTGCGCTTTGGCAAGAAATAAAAGAGGAGTAGCTAAGCAATCTTTAGAATGCCATCTCTCCTTAGATTGGATCTCACAAAATATGACATCCTTTCTTGTTAAGTGCTTCTCTTAGCTTTTTGTGCTTTACCATTGAATGACAACTGTTTGCCTTTAGACACTTTACTCAAATGAAATTAGACTGATCGTTTTATTCTGAAAGCTGCTTACCTTCATTTCCTTGGTTTCAGTAAAACCAAGAAACTTGCAGGAGTATCTAACCCTTTCAGAACTGAATGCAAATAAATGCTATGGAATTTTTTCAATTAATTTGTCAAGTCTGACTGAAGTTCACATCCTGAGATACCTTCTAGAAGAACAGACACAGAGTGCAGTATTTTTTCTGCATTAATGTTAGGCTCCTAATAGAAGCACCAAAGCATATTTAACACATTCCTGGAGAAGAAAATCTGTCTTCAGAAATCCTTAACTTCCTGATTGCCAGAAAATAGAAGTTTATAAAAAAGAGTTATTAGTATTTAACCTGTTCCTCATGGTTTTGAGAGATTTGTTTCTTTGTTTCCTTTGTTTTTAACAAAGCATCAAATAGTAGCTTTGCTTGGACAGGGCTTGATATGATCAACTAGAATAATTTTTGTGTTCTCTCAGTGTCACATTTTCAGTGTATGTATTAACAGCAACAGAGAAATAAAATCTGATGAAAAATATAAATAGCTCCTGAAAGAAAGCATCATGCAGTGGTCTAAAATATTTGGAATCATGTTTAATAAAATTTCAATGTATTTTCTAGGAATAATTCCTGAAAAAGTAGAAGTCTTCTGTAGGAGCAAAATCAAAAGAAAAGAAATCAAAACCAGACAGTAGTTATAAAGATCCACCACTAAATTATGATTCAGATACTTCTAAATTTTCAATTTCTGCTTATCACTGAGTTTCATAAATTTAGCAAATATTTATTTTTTAGCTAAACATTCCCTTCATTTCTACAAGTCTCCATTATGCCAACACCAGCAGCAGTTTCACCTGACCAGCAAGCCAATCTCCAAATTAAAACCAATTGCATCTAGGAGCAAAGAAAAAGGAGTATATAAGATGTATATCTTTAATTTGGACATTTATAAGCAAACATACACTTCTGTAGGTGTTAACATATAAGTTAAATCCCACTCCCAATTAATAAAACTTTGACATTTTTGCACCAATCACAGTTTTCCATATCCTAAATGAAAAGTCTGCAAGCAAAAAAAAATCTTTAAAAGATGGGTTTTCAGTAAGAAGGTAATAAATTTAATAGGCTTTGAGCATTCAACTTTGTATTCTTTGCTGGGAGGGGTGGTTGTCATAGAAATAATAATGTAAAATACCAGGCAGCTTTTAAAAACACTGTGATTCCAGCTGACTTTTAATCTCCTCAACATATAGCACAATAAGACAATAAGGAAGACAATAAGAAAAAAATGCTAAATAGATTATAACTGTAGTGAACTTTTAATTAAAAAGAAATAGTTTTAGTTGAACAGGATTTCAAGATGGATAGACTTTTTTTACCATTTCACATTTTTGTTTATGAAACAGTGAAAAGACATTATAGGAACATATATTATTTAATACTTTTATTTCATTTACAGATAGAGCTTTAAAATGAGGAACCAAGGCCCCACTGAGAAGACATATAATGACAAATTTTCTCCTTAGAAAGTTTAGTGTCCAAAAGCCAATAGTACAATCATATTTTTATCATAATTAGGAGATCTTACTACAGAAGTCAGAATAGCCACAGTTTAATACTTTTGAGTTTTTCTAAAATTCAGGAAAAGATCATTATATATATACATATATGCCTAGCAGAAGCTTTTTAAAAGAGAAAACAGATTTTTCAAATCTTCTACTAAAACCAAGTAGACCAGCATTCTAAATTGACTATATTTTACTAAGATTTGCTGAACCAGACTTTTAGAATTTATCATTCATAAGTTTCTTCCCACTTTAAGTTTCCTATTATCTTAGATCCCAGATTGGAATATACAAGTACTTGTCTAAGAGCATGTTATCTCAAGCACTGTGAAGATATCTGAGATACTTATTTATTTGTATGTGTGAATTTGCAATAAGAATTTTTTTTTAACAATTTATTCACTAACTTGTCTTGAAAGGAATAATATTAGTTATTATCATTTTTCACGCAGGTAAGATTTCCAATGTCTTTGGATACCTTTTCCTTAATATAGTTATATTTGTAAGAAATATTTTAAACCCCAGCTGTCACTCAGTTGAACACCTCACTAGGTAGCAGAGATGTCACTTTCACTATTAATGCAGAGCATTTTTATTAAATTCTCAACACAGAGGTCATTCTATAGAAATTAGTACACAAAAAAATTGCCATTTTTTCAAATCTCAGAACTACATTTTCTAAAATAGCCAAAGAGTTTTGTGTTCTAGAATCCAAATGGCTAATCTGAGACATTAGCTGTCTGCACATCAAGAACGGGCTGAGCTCACCCCTGTGAAATATAATCTGCATGTAAGAGACTTAGAAGCCATTGTCAACAATAATTTTTTGGTTTTTTATTAGCTTCTACTTTTAAATTATCTTTTTGCAAAAGTGAAATATAAATTTAATTTAATCCATAAAATATGAAAGAAATTAAGTGTTGCAAGACTATGTCATGAACTAGTGACTTTTGCTACACCATAAAGACAAAGGGTCACATTGCTTCTGTAGACACTCGAGGATTCTGTTGTGTGATCATAAAATATAACTGAAAATTTGTTAGAGAACCAAATCTAATAAATATCTTGATTGCTAGTAAAACTTCTGAAGACAACAAAATTATTTTAAAATGATCTTTAAACATTCTCACTTCAGTAAAGATGTTCCCACATGCGGGAAGTAAATCTTTATAAATTCAAACTCACTGAGGCTCTAGCTGCAGTTTTCTGTATTGGCTGTCTCTGGATACATAAGATACATAAGATGACAAATTAGAAAATATAAACACACAATCCATAAAAGCCTACACTCTTCTATAAACTACAGGTAAGTAAACCTGTAGTGGCAGCCCTTATAAAAATCAAAAGAAAAACTCTGTCTCAGAACCATAAATGAAATATCCTTATATGGTGACTTGCTTATAAAGACCCTTGAACTAATATTGGAAAAATAATAGCAGTAACAAAGTCATACCAATACTATCAAGGTTAGTTCAAAAGTGAAATCTCTTCTATTTGTATCACCATAACATTTTTCAAAACTATTCACTAAGGAGAACTTCAGGCTGAGTAGTCACCAAGTGTTGATTAATAGCCTATTTAACTCCAATTGAATTTAATGTAGCTTCCAGTCATCCAAGTTATTTCCATTCCAAGTTTCACAACAATATTATCTAACTGACATTGTGAGAAATGTCAAATCAGATGGCAATGATTACTACAGACCATATTCCTGAAAATTACTACACACAAAAATATAAAAATTAAATACTGAAGGAACAGTAACAAGTAATATGCATCACCTTGGCTTTAAGCAGGAAACCCTGAAGAGGAAGATATTTAGTTATAGCTGTCTGTATAAAATGAACTTTGCATTCTAATTCTGAAGCATTCACTTGAAGAACTTGATCCTTTGCTTACTTGCCCATATTAGCCTCCAGTTTCTTGGGGCAGGGCAAAGTTTTTCACTGATTTGTAAGACAGAACACTTTCTTTTCTGTTTTCAGGACTACAAACTTCTATCAACTGTGGGAACATTGAAATGTGCCCTGGAAACCATCAATAAAATGTATCTCCTTGGGCTCATCCTGTGAACTTCAAGAAACTGAAGAAAAGATAGTACCCAGTATGTTTGTGGTCTTTGTCCAGAAACATATACAAAATTTTCCTTATGTCTGAACTTGAATTTTCAATAAAATTTCTCAGTTATCCTAGAAAAATATCTCTTTTGTAACATCCTCTGTAACGTTTTTATTCTACTTTTTTATTTAGATTGTTTACTTACCCATAGATGCAGTTTGATTCAAGTACATTGTTGGTTATATGCACCTCTTTCAATGTGATCCCAAGGGTGAGAAGATCTCAATGTGATCTCCATCACTGCAGTGAAGTTGACAGCTGACAAGTAGAGAGACCATATGTCATTTCATTGTATCCAGAGTTCAAGCTGTCCATTCTCTAAATGATGAAGAAAAGGGTAAAAAGATTAATTTTAGCATACTACATTCAGATCCTGAACTTCCACTTTGTTTATTGCAATGGTTATCACAAGAACACACCATGTTTCACTAAAGTTCCCATTGCACACAATAATGGTGTTACAGCTGCTCAAATCTGACCTACCCATGAGGCCTCCTTTAACACACACATACTTGGGGACCAACATTAAGTTTTCTTTCCCCAGTAATTTTCCCATGAAAAGGATTATTTGGGCTCAACAGTTTCCTCCATAAGCAAGACTTGTCTGAGCAAATCTTTCCCATCGCACTGAATCAGCTTACTGTCTGTTTTAATAATTAAATTATCAAAAAAGAAAACAAACAAGGCAAAAGAACACAAAACATTTCAGCATATAGTACCAGGTTTCTCACTCTCAAATTACAAGTCCTTGGCATGAAAAGATTTACCTCACACTGTTACTGATTATTTATACAGTAGTACATATAGGGAAACCTAAGCAGACCTAAGTATCTGTCAATCTATACCAATCTTTGATTTTTGGTTATAGACAAAGCAGAGAAACATTAGTTAAAAATGGAAAAAAATCTTCATATTAAACATGCTTAAGGCTCATTGCATAAGGTCAAAATAGGTACAAATTTTCATCATATAAATTGTAACAGCTCTGCACCAAGGGATATAGGAGATGTCTTGCTGTTGCAAGTAAGCTCCTCAGATGTAAGATGGATACACATCTCCATCCAGAAGTTACCCACCTCCAAGGTACATTTACCCCTCACTGAATATGGTGCATGACTAGAATCACTCAAGATCCACCTAAAAATGTGGTAAAAAAAAAAGTCAAGAATGGGGAAAAGTTACAGCAGTTTATTGTAACTTCTGGAACTGATGACCAGGCTGAACCTCTTCTCCACCATAGGGACACCTATTGGGTAGGACCCATAATCATGTATCATAAATGATTAGTGATTAGAGCATGTCTGTTTATTGCTTTGAATATGTTTTTGCAATGAGATACTATCACCAGTGATCTTCAAACCTCAACCTGTCACAGTGTTATTAATAAATAGTTTTATTAATAAAAATAATTTACTCTGTAAATTATTAGTGTGAGTCCTTCAAGGGCACTGGCAGTTGCTGGTGACAGCTAACATACTCAAATAAGTGTGGAGAGCCAGGAGGGCGTATCTCCTACTCTGTTGGTTTGTGTCCCTTCATAAGTCAATCAAACTGCCCTCTGATCCAGCAGATTTCTCAGAGGAGAGTCTCCATACCAGGACGTTGACAGACTAGTTCTTGGCTTTCCTGGGGCACTGACAGAGCAATCAAACACAAAATGTTTGAGGAAATCTCCCCTTTCACATGACAAAGATAGGTATGACAATATATGTAGCTAAGCATATTTGCAGCATCAGCCAAAGAATTTAGTCCTGTAGTTTAAGTTTCTGCTCTTGTACTCAGGACTATTTGTGTTTGGCAGCAAGCCAGACATAAGCAATGGGACTGTACAGCAGGGCTAAAAGCCTAAAAGTCTCTGAGAGGACAGGTGGAACACCTGAAAAGTAGGATTTGCTGCTAAAATAATATATATCTGTACCAATTTGCAGTTGAAGTGTAATTAGCTGTGGGTACACAGAAATAGAGGTATTATGCTCAGCTAGGCAGCTGCCACTGCCAAGCTTCCTGCTCTTAACATTCCAAAGCAGTTACTTAGAATCACAAAGATCATTGTAATCTGTAAAAAAGTAGGCTTTTAGAATAACATGCATACAGTAAATTATTGTATTGGTATTTATCCATGTGTTCAGACACATAGATACCACCCATAGTCTTTCTGAAATAACTGAAATGTTTGCAGTGAACCTTTGCCATTTTTTAGTCTCTGTGTGTTTCAACTTTTAAAATTTTAAACATCACCATCTTCTTATTTTAATTTTTTTTTCTATAAACTTTCAAATGTAGGACAGAGGAGAAAAAAAACCAAATATGTAAAGCCTCAGCTTTTACAGTGAGATTTTCAGAGTGCTAGAGCAACAGCAGTCTGAGAATGAATGGAAGTTCCAACTGATTCTGAACTTCATTGCTTATTTACCATTCTAACAAGCTCATTTCAATCATTAAGTGGAAATGTAAAATGCAAAACCATAACAAAAATTTCAGTAGTTTTTAGGAATCCTCTAGGTTAATTTATATCATGAGGCCATTAAATCATTCAAGATATGAAACCATGTTTTCACAATTCAGCTGAAATAATTTCAAGCACCTACTAAATTAAAACATTAAATAGAAATGCTGCAGTTTTTTCTTATTAATTTTGTGTATAGGCAGAGCTCTTTTTTTACAATGTTACTTATGTACAACCTATCATATACCTTAAATTCATGTATGAAGGCAAAATGCAGTAGTCATTTGATTAAAATTTTAGACTTATTTATGAAGCTGTCGTAAACTCCAGTGTTTGTAATTTGTTTACCTCCATTTTTACTTAGTCATAATCTGATAAAAACTAAAATGGGTTTCTTGTCTTACCATCACTTGGAAATGTGGATTCTTTAAAGCTTCTTTTCCAGACATTATATAGAAATACATGAGGCTTAAGACATGATGCGAATATTACCAGCACTTGAATACCATTAGGCTACAATCTTACATCAGTCCTTTAAACATCTCTATTCATTTCCTATCCTCATTTCATTATAATGACAGAAACACAGCTTGAAAATAATGTGCTACTGAAGTCACTGTGTTGGTCTACAGAAACTAAATATAATATTAAATTGTTCCAAATGTGCATTTTCTTATGTCTGATTTGCAGTCCATTATGGAAATACCTAATCTACTTCTTTAAAGAAGATGAACAATAACTTAGAGTTTGATTGTGTAAGGCCACTGACGTCCTGCGATCTGAATACTGCCCATCACGGAAGGTTATTCATCCACATAGTCAAAGAAGAAGGAATGAGATTCATTCCTGTCATTCATTCATGTCATTGTTGCTTTGCTCATGATACTACCTCTATCTAGATAACAATATTCTCTACCTTTTCATCTCTAAGGATTTAAAATTCTCTCAGGATTCGCAGTAGTCTGGTTTCTGCTGTCACAGGACCCAGATCAAATCTGCAAGCTATAGCTGACAAAGGTATGCAAAAGGTGTTCTCAAAGGTGCCAACACCTGTCCAGCATGAGACCCTGAATTTGTAGTGGCTGCACAAGACTTGTAGTTAGCTCAGCTAAGAGACACAACCATCCATCATTCCTCTAGGAGGAAGTTGAGTCCAGTTATTCTATTATGGAATGTATTTGCTTCTATTTATTCCTTCTTGATATTCAGAATGTAGTAACTTTGACACTAGTGCTTCAGTGATCTCTCCTTCCCCATAAGCTTACATGCATATACTTTTTCTGTTTAATTTTTTTTTTCTGTCTGTTTTTTGGTGGCTTTTGAAAAATTCAGACTAAAGTAAAGAAATAACCATTACTACTTAGAGAAAAGGAAGAGCTCAAACACAGAACATTGCCAGACTTGCTGCAGTGGTTTTTCTTGTTTCTTGTATTTATTCACAGACTTCAGGCTACTTCAGCTTTTTGTTTTCTCACCAATCTTCTCTTTTTTTTTCTGTAGTGTTGCAGTCCTTCTTGTCCCCATAATCTCCCAGTCTTTATTCTATTTATCCCTAAAAAGCCTGTCTGGTAATCAGAATTGAATATGAAATAAATTTTAAATGTATACACTTCTGCAAAAATGTAGTTATTATAGCTCAGAATTGCCCTTGGCACCTCTGTGAAATGTTTCAGCTAGGATTGGTCTCTTCAGAAAATCCTTGTATAGCCAAAGAGCTAAAAAGCCACTTTGAGAGCCCATCAATGGTGTGATTCACTCTCTGGAGGTACTTCATTTTCTGTTTACCACAGTGAGAATGGTAGGAGTGATTGTGCAGTAATAGTGCTTCTGGCAATGCCTTGGCCAGCTGGGAGAAATCTGGTCTCATTCCTAGGTAAATGACAGGTTGAGAGATACGGAGATAAGTCATGCTGTTGTTTTCAAAAGAGTACCTCGCTCCTGACATCCTCACTGGTCCCCTGCAATGTGGTAGCAGAATTCTCATAAGCCAGTTTATCCAGCTAAGCAGAAATTTGCCTGGGTGTGCTTCCCTCATGCCCTCCACATGTATGGAATGAAACCAACCCTAAAAAGTAGTCAAACCTGCATTTCTCCAGAAATATAAGCTGACAAATCATGTTAGTTTCTCATTACCAAATTCAGTAATTAAAGTTGGAAAAAAGTAGACTTGAGTACTTTTCAAAAACAAGTGCACAACAACAGTAGCAACCATATAGCGTTTCTTCAGAATGAACACTTACCTGCATTTTAATAGAAAGCATTATGTATGTAACATATGTAACATTGCCATCTAGTGACGTCAGCTGTAACAACGTGCTTGAACAGCTCCCAGATGTACTCACAGCCATCTCCAGTCACAATAACCTCCTTCCTTATTCCTGGTCTTCATGATTTATTATTTGGCACTCATAATTATTATTATTATATTATTTTTAACATGTATTTATTTATTTATTTATTTATATTATTATTTATTCTCCTACATTTAAATTGGAATTGCATAAGAAACTTTTGAATGGGCATCTAACACAATTTATAAGTTTGTCATTGAATGAATAAGGAAGTTACTCAATGAGGCTAGGAATAAGCTCACTTTGCCTCTAAAAAAATGAAAAGGTTTGTTCTTACAGATTTTGGTTGCATGTTACTATATCTGCTTGCCGTGGTTTACAAATGGTATTCAGTTTAGTAGTCCCACTAAAACCACACTGCCACTCATTCACCCTCCAGCTGGAAGCACAAAAAGCAAAGATCATGGGTTGAGATAAGAACGACTTACTGAAAAAAAGATAAAAAGATGAACACTAATAGCAATAAATTAATAACAAAAGGCGTAAGATGAAACAATTTACATGGAAAGCCTGCGACAATAGTCAATTGGCTCTTCCCCACTACATTTCTACATTTTCTCCCAACCAGAAGAAACACTCTCCTCCTGGGAAGTGAGAGCCCCTTACTCCAGCCCCTGACAATGATGTGAAGTGGGATAGAGCTATATCAGAGCCACGCCTCTCAACCCATGCCCTCTCCCCACCACTGAAAAATAAATTAACTCTGACCTGGACAGAACCAGTGCATTGCTCTGGTTTTTTCACGAAAATTTTGTGTTTTCCCAAAAATCAGCTTCTAAAGAGCCTGCCAGCTCATTCTTAAGAAATGAAAAAATAAAGGTCTCAAATCGATCCCAATATTAGTCAGCAGTGGCACTGGTGCAAACTGACCTAAACAAGGGATATGCAGCATTTCACACATGGAAATAATCTCTTGAAGGGGACTTAATTGCACGCTTAAAATGAATTTGAGTTTGGGATAAGTGTAGGTTATACAAGAACAGATACATTCTCTGTCTTCTGCAGGATCACCTTAGACTAGGTGCCAAATTTTAGACCAACAACTTCAGATGAGCACATTTGCACGCAAGATATTGTATCAATGTAGGCATTCAGAAAGCTCAACAGACCTAATCTTCCTTAATATCCCACCTCAGCACTCATTCTATTCAACTGTTTGGATGACTTCCTTATTTTCCCAAAGCAGAAGAGACTGTGCAAGACCTCAGCTTCTCACACACAGCTCAGCGGTACTCAGTGGATAGGTGGCACTCTGGGGAAGCAGGCAAATGCCATAAAGACGTAATCGATATCTCTGCCTTCATAATGACACATCTGCTCTTGTGGTACACTAAAATGGACTGAGAAAAATAGCAAAATATTACAGTAATTTATTAATATATCTACTGACTCTGTAGGCCCTCCTATGACAACTTGGTGCATACAAGTGAAAGCATTTGTTCTTTTTTTTTAGGGCAATTGAGGAAAAGCCTTGAATTTTGATGACACATTAATTATATGCTGAACTGAAGGTCACCCCAAATAATTTTCATCCAAATGATTTTGGTTTTTCAGTTAGAATAATGTTTACTTACACATTTTTCTTCCTTCCCTCTTTCTTCCTGTTCTGGAAAGAAACAATGCCTTGGACTTGTTCATATATCTACCATTTTGAATAATTTTTAATTTAAGTGGAACATGAACCACAATATCTGCAGGAAGCTATAAACTCTTGCAGCCTGTCACTGTCTTAAATGTTCAGTGTGAGTGCATTGCCTTACTGCAAAATGTTCCTTGTCCCTCAGAACTACCAGAATGCTAGTTAAAGAGCTTTAATTTTATGTTTAGAGAAGGTGTTATATAAAAATGTACAGTTTCATAAGGCACAATTCTTATGAAGAGGTAGCAACTTGACCTTACTCATGAACTGTAGTGCCTGGAATGTTAAATAGAACAGCATTTTGTTTGATTTTCTTTATGACTTACAGGGACACTTTATAGGTGGTATTTAAAATGTCAGCTATACTTATGTTACTATATTAATTATGTTACTATAGAAATATATGAGCATTTCCTTTTGTATTGTCTTCAAGGTTTGCAAAAAAGAAAAAACACGAATCACAATCACAGAATTATTTTTAGAAAAGGCATATTTGCCTGATAAGCCAAAAGCATTGGGACTTGGTCTTGAAACTTTAACTTCTACTTCTTCCTATCAAAAATTGTACCACATCTTGAAAAATACAAAAATTACAAAATTACACCCTAAATATATATAGAATTTTTAATTACAAAAAATTAGATGATGAATTACCATACGTTGCGCTTTACTACACAAATGAATGAAGTGAAATTAAAATAAATTAATAATAAGGGATACAAAAATTGTAAATGGACACCTTTCCCTGCAATCTTTTATGAAAAACACTCCTGGATACATTTATAGTAGTGATAACTTTTAGCTAAAGCAGTGTCTTAGTTTAGGGCAAATTAGGAAGGAAAACTCCAAATGGGGATTTCCCCAGGGAAATCCCCCAGTCACCCCAGGACAAGCAGCCAACTTATATTCAGGCAATGTTATCATTATTCAAGGCAGAGAATTATATATTCTGGGAATTGGAGTGCATGCACAAAATTTGACAGTGATGTAAATTATCAAGCCAATGTCCAGAGGGAGCATGCTGTAAATAGGAATCATATCTTTAATTCAATCCTCACCGGTATCATCGCTTGCCTCGAAAAGAGATGAAAATAGAATTTTTGCAGAACAAAGTGAAAGGTTTAAGTGTAGTCTCAAACAAAAGTTTGTTCATCCTCCACAATACAGGGCAGAGTGCATCTACCTTTCTGTAAGACATAAGCCTCGAGTGGATGAAACAAAAATTAAGAACCAGTCCCAAAAACTTCCCAGTGGAAGAAATTAATTTAAACCTCTCTCCTGCCTTACCTGTGTGTAATCTGCATGAAATATCTCTTTTCAGCTGCATGGATGGTTTCTTTCTCTTCTAAACACTATCCCTTTCTTCTAATGCAAGCACTTTCTTCCATGTGTAGATGGTTGTTTTGGCACAGAGTCTGCTGAGGAGAAAACAGGATCTGTGCAGTAAATATTGCACGACATGGAGGTGTTTATTCTTGCTGACCATGAGTAATGGTGAATTTCAAAAGGTAGAGCAAAGAGGGAGGAACCCAAAACCATGAGTAGAAATTCTCTGTAATGATATCTTGGATTCATACAGAATGCACTTGGATTCATAGAATGCATTTTACAATTGAGTAGCTATGTGACTTTAGTCTATCTGTCTACATATATCTACATGTAGGGTTATTCTTGTTCATTTATTGCAGAAAACCTTTGAGGCCACAGTCAAAACCAAACCTCCTCTCATACTGGACATGATATTTACAGCAGTAAATACTGTGAATGCAAACGTTTTCACTCCAGCAGACTAAGAAAAAGCAGCATTACTATGAGAGTTTTACAGAAAAGAAAACCGAGAAATTAAGTGCCTTGCTCAAGGCCTGCAGGAATCTTATAGAGGACAGCTTGTCCCTGAGGAGCACGTCAATATGACATCTCTGCAATGATGAAGCACAGTCAGCTGACTGCACACTTAAAGATGTTCCATTAATGTGTTGTTAGAATAACAAGTTTTGCTAGCCAAACAGTGATAGTGTAAAAAATGAAGTTTTTATCAGCTGTATATGAAATATTAATACGTACAAAAAGAAAAACTAGAAGAAAAATGAGATGGTTACTTCAAATAGTAAGTAGTTTAATCCAGAAAGACACCAACATAAATCCTTTCCTGAAGAATTTCTGATGTTCACTCGAAATCAAGTTTTGTTTGAAGCCAGTATTATACATATTACTTTAATAAATACCTACAGCAATGAATATTTATCATTTTGTAGTTTTAACAATCCAGAAGACATTATGTATCAGTGCTTGCAGTTTTATTACTAAAATTCACATGCAACTACAGGCTTTACAAATGATGTTTTTGAAATAATAGTACTCTGAAATGGTACTAATTAGGGTAAGAATATTGGGTTGCTCAGAATAGAAGATTGTTGTGAAGTAAATTATCCTTAAGAAGGAAAGTTAATGTCTTAAAAATGAAATTATTGCAAAGGCAGAAGAGAGAGAAATTGCCAGTTTCAAAGATAGAGATACACAGTGTCCAAAACACAACAGATCCAAAGATATTTTTGTTTACCATTTCGAGGTATAGAGTAACATGCAAATTCAGAGCAAACAGATTCTATGAATGATGAATTTTCTAGTTTTATGTATATCAGCTCTTCATTTTGCAAGGGAATGGTCAGGTGAACAGGAAATATTACTGAGTGCTTCTCTGGCTGTCTGCCATGCTCCAAATGATGGCTAATAAAATTACATCAACACTTGAGAGATTGTCTTAAAAGTAAAAAACAACATTTTAAGGTGAGAATCTGAACATTGTAAGTTTATCTTAAGAAATTGTATACATCTAGAAGTTACTGCTTTATTATAGTACAAATGTTCTGAGCTTTGACTTATTTTCCATAACATGTTTTCTGATAGCTGTATAAATATTGTAATGTCCTTTTACTTACCCTTATGCAGTGAAAGCTATTTACTCATTTTAACAAGTTTCAAAAACCTGTATTCCTGTTCCTGTGCTGAAAATATCACTATGAGGTGCTCTAACTAAATCATGAATTAAACTTTTAAATTGTGATTGGTTTTAATTGAGAAAGAAGAAGCAACTAGAAAGCATTGAAAGAATAATTAATATTAGATCCTGTTCTTCATTTTTTCCATTATTAATCAGATAAAATTTTAGGAATGATGAATGCATACATTCAATATCATCTAGCAGCAAATAAAACTTTTCATCAGTAACATTCAAGGATGATGGAAAAAAACTTCTTCAATTTTTAGGTGTGAAATAGCTACCATTAGTTCTTAAAGTACAAAAAAAAGGTAATTTTTCAGATTATCTTATATAGATGATTGTTGTAGAAAAATGGTCCAATCAGTCCCCTAAAAAGCTCTGAAAAAGCAGAAATTCATCATCATCAATGACTGTATTCAAGGCACACAAGGCTGTCTACTCATTTTTTGATGTGCATCTACTATCCAAGAAAAGCATCTCAGGTGTAGAAAATGGTTGATGACATAACAGTTAGGCTTCAAATCCTGGTATCCCTCAAATCAGAAATTTGAGATGTAGCAGGGAGTTTTCACATAATCAAATTGATGTGTCTGCAGTTTGTTATATTAAAGACTTCCTCTATCAAAGCAGCCTTGTGGGATTCTGTGGGATTTTTAACTGATGCACCTCCACTCCATAACACATAAACTTTGTAAAAATAAAAACCAGAAGATGTGTATGTGTTTGTTAAATAATTAGTCATGTCACTCACTTGAGAATTTAAAAATCAAGTTCTAAATGTGCGCTGTTACTAATGATATCTTCTTTAAATAGATTTTAATAAATACTTGTTGTATAGATAATTCACAAGAAGGAATGAAATCTATTTCACATCATCATTATTTTCCTATCAAAAGCCAGCAGAGCTACAATGCTTCTCGGCAGAGTAAAAACCTGGACTGTAAATACATGGGAAGCGTAATCATGTGGATATGACACTTCTACAGACCAAGTTAAATTACAATTTAGAACTGTACAGACATTAAGAATATCATGATTTTTCTTGTAGTAGTAGAGCACCTTACTTAAATACCTCTTGCCTACATAACACTGTAAAGCTGTTGAGTGATACACTGCAATGTACAGTTCTGCAATTTTGTATCCCTTTTAATGAAATAACATATTGACCGTAAGCTCTTTAGCCTAGAAAAACTCTCAAACAACCTATCCCCATGAACAAATGGTGGGATTAGCTCTGAGCAGCAAGAGAATCCCAAATGGCCAGGTGCCACAATTGACTGAACTGCTCTCATGCTGGTGAAAAGCAGAGCACTGAGAGTCACATTGGGCATTTTAGTAACACCATAACTTGTAGCTCTGTTAGGTGATAACATTTTTTCTGTTCTCCTGAGCAGCACATTCATTTCCTGTTGTACATCTTACATAGTGCTGTTCTCTTTCTGAAAGTGCCAGCAGCAAGAAGACAATGAGCAGGGATTAATGGTATGGAGGCAGGTGGGCTGTTTGAACAAAAAAAATTGCATCATTGGTGAAGAGACCTGAAATGCTAGAGCTCCATATGTGCAATTCTTATCTTTTCTTGCTCCTGAAAAAACATAACTCTAAGGGATGGCTCAGCTGAGGAAACTAATATGAGCTAAAAAGAAAAGGAAGAAGGTACCACAGATTGAACAATCTAAATAGGTATGGAAAAGAAGGATAACTAAGGTTAGACCCTTACCAAGAAACCTATCAGGATCTTATGTTAAGTACATTGCTAATGTAGAAATTACCTTTCTCCAATATTATTGTTTCCCTTTATTCATCTATCCTTTATCCCCTAAAATTTCTTTTCACATAAATCCTTGGATTCAGTATTTGCAAATGGAAAAAAGATTATCATATTTTAAATATACTCTTTTTAACAGGTTTGAAAAGTGGCTGAAATAATTCATCTGGCTTTTTCTGGACAAAGGAAATAAGAAATGGTTATTTCCAGAAGCCATATCACACCACCTCATATTAATGTATCTTGTCAGTAATATCCCTTTCTGTTTAATACAGCAATTGCTATGTCTTCTGCAGAGGTCAGGATATTTTCAGCCTCCCTGTAGATTGTCTAAATGAAGATGTGCTGATAGAGTACTCATTTCTGGAGATGTACTGATAAGGCAGCCTGTGGATTTGTTCTAGCCCACACATGGGTTGTCATCATTCCCTGTATATTTTGTCTCCTTAGAATTGGGGGGAAAGATTGCAGCTGGCAGGTATTTCAGCCTAAATTTAAAACAATGTAAGCCTTAATATTTTTGCCTGAATTGGAAGATTCAGAGATTTTAAGTACCTGTCAAGATATTGTCAGAACCTGTGGATGGACAAGGTTCAGAACCCTTACATCTGAACTCTCACAAAGCCTCCTGCTCTGTGAGTTACCATCTTTTCAGTTTGGGCAGTAGTTTCTGTCCTTGATGCTCCCTTCAGAACATGTAAATAGCAAATATTTGGAGTAAGAGGTCTGAAGTAACAGATATAAGAGATAACTTCTGTGATCTATTGATTCATGTATTTTAAGTACAAAAGGCATCATAATGATGATCTAATCTGACCTCTTAAATGATGCAGGGCAAGGAGTTTCAGTGGGAAATTTCTATATTAATAATCTCTGTTTAACTTTCACCGTATTTTTAAGAAAGTTATCCAATCTTACTCATCACATGATGAATAACTCATCCCTTGCTGAGTTTTTCCAGTGATTAATTACTCTCACTATTAAAATTTCTGATTTATTTCTAGTTCAAATTTGTCTAGCCTCATCTACTAACCACTGGATCTCATTACACCTTTCCCTATTAAATTAAAAAGGCATCTACCACCAGAAATGTCTTTCCTGTACAGTTACTTAAATAGCATAATCAAGTCACCTTTTAACCTTCTCATAGATAAACTAAACAGATTGAGTTCAATTAACAAACCTCCATCCTGCCTTCAGGGAAAAGGAGCAGTGGTACTCTTTGGAAAGGTTTCATTAAATAAGCCACATTAATTCACCAGATTTTTTTTCAAAGCTTTCTGTACAGTTGCATGTGATTTTGTTTCACTTACTAATGTCTGGCAGAAACAGAAATAAAATGTGTTTTTTCTTTCCTCAGGTCCACAAAAGCACTTGAGTGTGCTAAAGCTGGTTGTTCCCAAAGATTACTTTATTCAATCATCTTCAGGACCAGAATTTGCTTGACACTGAAGTTGGACTCCTGAAATCTGGATGCTATTCAGTGAGAGAGCTGGACATGTAGAAGTGGAGCTCAAAGACACAAGCAGGCTGAGTAGGGGAGAGAGAGAATAGAGAAGAACATTTCTACAAGTTGGCTTCCAGAAGATTTGCAAACTTATTGGAGACTGGGATTCTTAGCCTGTAGCCTCTTCTTGATTTAGACACGCAAGTCATCCACTTAGAAGTATACAAAAATAAATTTTCACTTCCAAAAAGAAAAGGAAGAAAAAAATAAAAGAGAGATCTAATCTACCACACTAGAGAAAAAGATAACATCCATTCTACTCCAAAGAGGATGAATCTAAATACTCAAACTTCACAGAGACTGAAAAAAAAATTAAATTGAGTATGTGCATGACTGATGAAGCCACTCATCTGACAAAGAGCAATCAATGCCTTGTTTATGAAAGCTGCTCATTACAGGTTTAGTACAAAATGCCTTAGCAGGCCCAGAAGCAGGGAGTCCTTTCAGAGGTAACTGCCCATGTTAAGGAATTACCTTAAAAGAAAAAGCCTTTTTCCTTCTCTGATCATGTATTTTCCTATTGACTACATATATACATACACATACTATTAGAAAATTGAATTATATAATTGTATAATTATAAATTATAATTTATAAGCTATTCCACTGCATCGTATCTTACTTTAACCACATCAAATGCTTCTGTGGATTTTGGCCATGGGTTTTAAGCCAAAGACAGGCATTTTTCCAGCATCTGTCATTTATTTTCTTGTGGTGTTGAATTTATGTTCATCAATGTAAGCTGTGAGTACTTTCACCTTTAGGCAAGTGTAATGCTAATCAATGTTGCTCACCTAGTTGAAACTGATGTTTTTAACTGATGTTAAAAACTTTGTTTCCTTAGTTTTAAGTTTATGTTTCTCCATACAAACTGTATAACATATATGTCATCCTCTTCAAACCCTCTGAAGGCCATAAGGATGTTTAAATCCTGGTAAAAGCACTATCAAAACTTCTGTCACAATGGTATGAAGTAAACACAAATAATTCAAGACTAAGTGGTGGAATTATTTGGTTCCAGTTATAAGCTTCCAGTTCTGTAAGTCTTCTTATGATGTTGAAATCAAAGCTTTGTCTATGATTAGAAAATCTATTAGACCAAGTTTTTCTCTAGTCATTTATTTGTATACACACTTGCTATCCACATAATGCCACTGCTGACCACACAAATAAATATAGATGTATTTTGCTTGTTTTCAAAGAAAATAAAAATATTAAATGTTCCTTTATCAAAAAAAGTTTGTTTTTCTACAACCCAATTGATTTTTATTTACTGCTTGTAACAAGCATTTTTATTTGTTTTATCATCTCTGGATATTGTAACAGTGTTGCATTTATAATTGTGTAGTTGATGTCACTCTTCCATTAAGATTATAGCTGATGATAAGAAAATTTGATGTTTCACCATGTGGAAGTAAAGCCAAGGGAGGCTAGCAGGATTGAAGAATATGTTCAGAGGCTCTGTACTGCGTAAGTTACCACAGCAAGGAGAGAATGGAAAATAACAGTGTGTTGCTGATGTTTGTATCATGAAGTTGAACATAGGTGGCAGATTGTTCAAAGGGGAAATTACTGTCATTCTGAAACATGCAGGCATCACACATAGTCAGACTGACTAGTGTTCATGAATATTCCATGGTGATGGATGAGATCTTGCAGTATTATGGAATCACATTTTCTCTGACTGTAATATTCCTAAGCCCTATCCAGTGGAGTACATTTTGATATGTGCATCATAAGCACTGGAACATTTGAGCAAGTTAAGTTTCTGAAGATCACTGTGCTTTTCAAGGGTTGCAATGGGTGGCCGGTTTGTGGGAACCTGACCGCATGGAAATATGTACATAGTGGATTATAAAGGATTCATGTGTGCTGAAATATGGCATAGTTTTGTTCAGTCTGAAACAGCTAGCCTTCATCTACTTCTGTACCCAGAAATGTTTGAGATGCCGTCCCTTTGGTGTCGTGGTTTTAAACCAGTAACTAAAAAAAAATACTTATTTCTTGCTGTGAGATATGGATTAGAACAAGAGCAAAACAGGCATAAAACTTAAAAGGAATAAAGAAAGTTTATTAACAAACTACAATAATAAGAACACCAGAATAAACTTCCAGAAAAACCCTTTTTATCTTCCACTACCCACCATTCCCTTGCTCACATGACAACAGAGACAAAAACTTTGTAACTTTGGTGGTTAAAACAGTCCCAATTCCTGCTAGTCTTTTCACCACTCTTTGTAGAGAAACAGAAGTTTCTTTCTGTTAATTTATGGAGTTTCTCAGAAGAAAACTATTTTTGTTATAGTTTTCCATTGCCCTGATGTCAGCTGCCCAGAACTGCTGTTATCAGAGCTCACTCCTCCCATTTCACATCACTCTGAGGTGTGTATGGGTCAATGAGTCTAGGGATGTCATTTTAAGGATGAGTTATTCAAAGGCAAAAGTCTTCTTCATCTGTCTCTGTGAGCTTCACCAGAAAACAGTTTTTCTCATTGCCCCCCAAGGCTTCAAATTTTTGCTTCACTGTTTCCAGCACTTCACTATATCACAATCACTCTACTTTTTACTCAAAATTTACACTTTGAACACTCTATTCCTCCCTATATACAGTCATGAATTAAAGGAGTTCTTTCAGGACTTTACTGTCCATCTCCATAGCTTTAACAGAAAAATACTTCATCTTAATTAAAGCATCTTCTTATTCTCTACCTTTTCTGAAGCTTCTTTTCTTTCCTGTCACTGGTAGTTTATAAAGTCTCTTTTCATGTTGATCACTTTCTTTTTCCCTCTCTGGATAAAAAGATTAATCTGCAAGTCTTATCTGGGTAATGAAAGAGTTAAAATCTTGCCCAGGCTTTTGTAGATGGTTCTGTGACTTCTGCTGGTGCAGGAGCTGGAGCTGTCTGCGATAGAAGATTCCTCATAGCTGCTCTGGAAAGTGTAGTCGCCGCTTTAGCTCGCGGCAGGCCCCCCTCTCCCGGCCAGGAGCCACGGCAGGCTCAGCCCAGCCCCCGCCCGGCCGCATGGCCGGGCAGAGAGCGGAAAGCCAGCCGGAGCTCTGTTACCTTTCACAGCCAGGAAACAAAGAGAGCAATAGAGCTCTTTCTTTACATCTTAAGGTAGGGTTCACAAGTTGATCTCACTTTTCAATGGTCAAAACTGCTGTCAGTTCCCAGTAATGACTGATAATTGGTCAGGAGAAAAAAAAACTCCCATCAGTCACCAGCAACTTTAACTTCCTTAGCTCTCAAAACCACCTTAAAGGTAAAGTTACCCCATGACATTTGGTTTCAAGAAAAATTTGCACTGAAACTCATATATGACCTGTTGTGTTTAACAGTCAGGATGGTTCCACCAGAAAGATCATAATGGGAGCAGAAGAGAGCCTTGGCACAGTGGTTCTGAGAGTGATTACAGACTATAGGATCTTTTTAGGTTTTTTTTCATGGTGCCAAGAGTTGCTACTGAGAAGGGGTCTCAGACTAGTTGCTGTGGCAACATTGTCCACAGTATGAAAAATCATGTATGAAAAACGTTTTCATTCAGTCACCACTGACCACAAAACAGAAAATGTATTTTTTACTGCACAGATAATTGTTCCCACCCTGTTCTTTTTTTCACTTCATGTGGAGAAGGCTAATTCCTATTTGCATAGTTTAGATGCTACTGCTGACATACAGTCTTCACTGATGTTATTGCCAGGGTCAATGTAGAAATGTGTCTGTGTATTAGTAGAAATAACTTGCATTTCTTTGAAAGTATAGGTCACATATACAGTGTATTTACACTGAATTTATCTAGTGTATAAAGTCAGTCTACAAACCCTAAACCTAAGCACTTGTTCCATACTTTTATTCTCTCAGAAAAGGAATAGGACCCTGAGTTCAGGTGCGTTTATAATAGAAGAACTTAATGAAAAAAATGTTTCCTAAGAGTATTACAGTCATTTGTCTAAATGTCATAGATGTTCCACAGATTGTATAGTCAGCTTCTTCAGGGAGGAAAAAGATTGCCTTTTCAGATTATCATTTTGCCCTTTCTTTAAGATTCTCACATTAAGACGAATTAAATGATTGCCTAAGAAAGTCCTTTGAAGCTTGGTGGAAGCAAGAAGCTTCTAAGCAAGTCTCTAATTCACAATCTCTCTCCTTCCATACTGTAACTTTAATTAGTCCTATTACAGTATTCAACAGTAATGGATTCAATTAGATAACTGGATGACCATGTCTTGTAAGTAATTATGAATGTTTGCAGCTAAGACACCCAGAGTGCTGACTTTTAAAAAGTGAATGAAAAGGTGTCTAGTGGATTAATTCTCATGTATAAACTCTTGCCCTAAAATCTTAAACCTGCAACATTTATTTGGAATGTTCACACATTAAAAATTACCCCAACATTCCCTATTACTCTTCAGATCATTTTCTTCCCATACCTTATATCAAACTCTATTTTTTGTAAATGCTCTGCAACATACAGTGCCTGTGCTAGTAAATGTGCTAAGCTACCAGTAAGTAAATGACTTTGGAAATTAGTTGGAGGTTAATTCTTTGCCTCATTGGCCCCCCCAAAGTACCCAAACTGTAATTGATTTTGATGGCATTCACAAAGTGCCTTGGCCTGTTGAATAATGAAGGAGCACTTACAAAGACAGCCACTGAATATAGCAACAATTATGTGGGGTATCAATGAGACATCATTAAAAGTTTAATGCTTCCGCACTTAATCAACTTTGCCCTACCTTTAACAGCTTTGTTGCTTTAGGAAATCTGCAAAGTTTTGAGTGTCAGTGTGTTGCACATGTTTTACATCCATCAGTTCAGAGAAATGTTCGCTCAGGGTAAGCATGTCTAGGCCTGACATATTTAAGGAGCTGTGAAAGCATAAAAGAAAAATGATAGACAATTACTGGTGCTGGGGAAATGTCAGACCCTGCATGTGTGTGCTGAATGGAGCATTTGTCACTCACATGGTCACAGTGCCCTAAGGACAGCATCATCTTACTCTGTTTTTTGATTACTCACAGGTAACAAAAGAAATGACAGATTTATTTTTTCAGTCATAACAGATTAAGCTAATCAGCTATCAAGTAATTCATCTTCAGGATTTTTAGCTGGTTTGTGCAATTTTTTTTATGATTGACAGTAGTGATTATAGCCATATCTTAATGGTAATTTACTGAACGTTTTATGTTTGTATTAAATAACTACTGAAATAAAAGTTGTGAGGAGTTTAAGAAACTAATGAACCTATGCTATGTAGTCATGATTTGTACACAGTTGCTAGCCACCTCAGTCAAGGTCTGAGGGAAAAAATGTCCAACTTACCTACCTTGCATGCAGCAGTCTACTAAGCAGTAATGAATGGACACAGGACACTAAGGTCACACTGGTATTTAAAAATACCATACACTGTAGGGTGAGGAGGATTTCTGAAAGAATGTACAATATCATTCCTCTAAAGAGAGTTTTGCTATGGATCATTAATGTTTTGGGATAGTAGCCATGTGTCTGAATCCTGAACCATTGGTCTCACTTCAAAAGCCATAGCAATATCATCCCCTTGCAGTAAAAAATGGGGCAGAGATCATGTTTCCTGACATTAACATGGAATCTGGGATCTCTGTGATTTAAGCAAGGTGTCATCTTTTGCCAGATTAGGTCTGGATAGCTCTCTTCAGTGTTTGTTCTGTACATCCCATTAAAAGCCAGGCTTTACCTGCACTTTCTGACACACTCAAGAAGTGTAGATTGTGGCACTTACCACTTAGAAGTTACTCCAAAATGTGTTTCTGCCTCAAGAAAAAGTACTTTATCAAGCTTTATCTATGTGTGCCTTGTAAAATTTTGATCCTGTTTCCAGCATAATCCCTTTAAAAATACCTTCAAATCCTATAAAAACATGGAATATACCTCTTCTACTAATAAAGAAGGAGGATTGAGCTGTATCCTGAAGCCAAGCAACTTGACATGACTTAAAATACTTAGATCTAGTATCTACTACAGCAGTTTTGTCTTGGTGAGAGCTAGCTGGAACGTGTAGAGTACCAAGGAATGGATTAATGCATAAGTCTTGTGAACCACTGAGTGTGGATTCTTGAATTCCATTTCTGAATGTTCTCCCCGGAGTCTTTAATAACCTTTAGCCTATAAAATTGTAAAAGACTTTTTGAAAATTCACATATATTGCCTATGTGTTTCCTCTTTGTTCACATTCTGCAACACTTTTGAAGACCTCCAGTAAATCAGTGAGGCAGGATTTTTTTGTTAACTCAGCTGTGATGCCCCTTCTCCCAGACACAATTTTATTCATGCACTCTGCTGCCATAATCTTTATAATAGTACATCTAACCAGAGACAGAAGTCACACTTACCAGGATGTAGTGTTTAAGATTTCCTCTAGAGTACGTTCTATGCCTGGGAGTTATACTGGCAGCTCACCAATATGCTGACATAGTTGCTGCTCATGATGACAGGTTACACTCTTGGCCAACTGCTCTGCAATTTCACATATGAACACCGTCTTGCTGAATATTATCCAGTTCTACTGATTTGCTAAGATCTTACACAAAAATCTGTTTGGTCTCATACTTTCCATGTATTTGTTTCAAACGAATCTAACTCCTCTGACCTGTTACAAAAAAAGTGCATCAGAAAGAAGATTCCCCACAGATTGCTTCACCAATAAAGGAAAAAAATCAAAGAATGTGCTGAGCTGCCTTTTCTTGAGATAATATCATCTCTGACAGCAAGTTGAGGTTGTTCTTGATTATTCTATATGTGAGTCAATCCATGGTAATGGGTGCTTTATCTAACAACCTGAGGAATTAAAGTCATCAATTAATGATCTTTCCTTAAATTTACTTTATCAATCACTTACTCAGAGCCTACTAGAATTTTATTTCAGCAATATCTCTGTGAGTACCTCCATCTGCTGTGGAAGACTGACAATTTGTTCACGCTCTTTCTTATAAAAGCCTGGA
Organism: Pseudopodoces humilis; assembly: GCF_049639895.1. Taxonomy (NCBI): domain Eukaryota; kingdom Metazoa; phylum Chordata; class Aves; order Passeriformes; family Paridae; genus Pseudopodoces; species Pseudopodoces humilis. The sequence goes on along the minus strand of NC_142204.1, from coordinate 50,040,195 downwards.
TAAATTCAACACAAAAAATGCTAGCACATCGTTAATATTTGGTGCTGTGGGATACTGTTTTTGTTTTGTAACTCATGTCTTACCTTAAGTTTAGTGCAGTGGACCATTTATTTCAAAGGTTTTCTAACAGGTCAATTTCTTTCTTCCACAAGTTTAGTGGAGTGTAATTTTTCATATATTGTTGTATTGGGGGTTGGGTGCCCTTCCTTTTGTTCTGTCTCACCTATGGAATTTTTTGCCCATTAGTTATGAGGAAATCTGACTGCTGGTACTTGTGGGATGCCTGAGAAGCACAGGGAGTTTTGCTGGGGCCAGGGGGTAAGGAAGGCATATAAAAGGGAGGGCAGGGGCAGCTGGGGGCTGTCTGGTTTCTTGGGCTGGAGGGAAGGACACACTCTCAGAGCTGTTGTGGCTTGTGGAAAGGAATTCACCAAAACCCAGATGGAGCTGCTGCTTCTTCTTCTTCTTCTTCCTTCTTCTTTGGTGGGCCTCACATCCCTGACTGCCAGGATGTGCCAGTGCCAGCCACCGCCGCGGAGCTGCTGATACACCTCATCCACCAGCCCAGGATCTCAGCTCATCCCTGCTGTTCCAGCTGAGTGTTCCTCAGAGCCCTGCAGGAGCACCGGGACTGACTGCCCGAGGGGTTTGTGAAACAAAGCCTCTCCTCTATCCCTCTCAGCCAAGAAGGCTGTCACAGGGCCCCTGGTTCTGTTTTCTTGCTAATGCTGTAGTTGTTGTTTGTTTGCCTTGTTATAAATATTAGTAAAGAACTGTTATTCCTATCCCCAGAATTCTGCCTGAGAGCCCCTTAATTTCAAAATTACAATAATTCAGAGGGAGGGAGTCTGCATTTTCATTCCAAGGGAGGCTCCTGCCCTTCCTACCAGACACCCATCTTCCAAACCAAGATATGCCGTCTTCATCCCTAAATGATATTTTAAAAAATGTTATTTCTGCAATTGTTTTAAGTAAAATAATTTTAAATTATTGCTCAGTGTTAAAACTGAACATTTAGAACGCTTAACAATATTTTACATAGATCAAATCAAAAGCTATTTTATCTGTCACAGAAGGGAAAGTGGCAGGGACATAAATCAATAGAACATCAGTGATTTTCTTTTCTTTTTTCTCCTAGAATTCATCTGCTATTCATACTTAACCATAAAAAGGTACACACAGAATATGCTAGAGCCACACTTGAAAATGCATTTAATTAGAGCAATCGTGTCACAACATAACTTGCATTGTTTTCTTTCTGATGTCTTCTATAGCAGTTCTACTAGTAATGCATATAATTAGTTAAGGAGTTTTTAATTTGAGATATTAATGTAATCTGCCATGATTGCATTTCAAAATACTGAGCTGCAGGTCTTACAAATTTACAGGTCTTACAAACTCTTACTTACAAAACTGTAAATGTTGAAAACAATACCTTCTCTTGCCTTAGAGGCCAGACCTTTTATTTCTCAGGAAGAAATACATTCCTGTAATAGTACTAAAATTGTATAATGATATATTTAATTGGTGCAATGAAAAATTGGCCAAGTACTTCCTAAAAGTTAGAATGACTCTCTGCCAGCTAATGATCTGTCATCAAGTGCTGAAAACTCACTTAAAATTTGCTAATAAATTTGCATTATTTTTTTGCCTCAGCAAGATACACTGAAGATAAAAAGACAACTGTACTGAGGCATATTTATATAATATTTTCATTTTGAGATGGGATATTGACAAAAGATCTCTGCCTTTATCAGATACATTTATTAAGCTATAGCTCTATAATGAAAGGATCTGTAGGTCCCTCATTACAGAGATTTGGTTGTGGCAATGTCATCCCTGGGAGAATCTTTCTTGTCCCCAAACAATATGATTGTTTATGCGGTTAAGCAAAATTATTGCATTTGACACAGGTAAGATCAAGGGCCCCTCAATTTTAGTAAGATACTGAAGTATCTCTCAATCTCAGTATGAAGAAAATTTCTTTTACAAATGTGTTTACTAACTGCCCTAGGGTGACTTTACCTTTAAGATAGCTTTGGGAGCTGGGGTAGTTGAAGCTGCTGGAGGCTGATGGGAGTTTTTTCTCCTGACCAATTACTAGCCATTTCTGAGAACTGAGAGTGATTCAGACCATTGAAAAGTGAGATCAACTTGTGAATACCTACCTTAAGACTCAAGACCAGGAATTTCTCTCTCTCTTTGGTTTCCGGCTTCTGACGGGGTAACAGGCTCTGTCTCGGCCTCCCCCTACCCCCCCCCTCTCCAGGCCGGACAAGGCCTCAGAGGGTGGAGGGGGAAAAACGAAGCCGGCCGGCCTGGCTTGGTTTACAGTTTCTGCTGCTGGACTGAAACCTGACACCATGAACATCTGCAGCTTTTCCAAGACTTCAACTCTTTTACTACCTGGATGAGATTTCCAGATTACTCCTTTTTTCGCAGAGAGAGGGGAAGAGAGAGAGGGGGATAATCAACATGAAGAAGACATAATAAAACCATCAAAGACAGTGAAGAAAAGAATTAAGTTTTAAATGGGGAAGAGAGAATAAGGAAATGCCTTAATAAGCTGAAATATTTTTTCTGTTAAAGCTATGGAGATGGACAATAGTGTTCTGAAGAAACTCCTTTAATTCATGACAGAGTATATTGGGAGGAATGGAGTGTTCAAAGTGTGAATTTTGAGCAAAAGGTGGAGTAGTTGTGATACAGTGAGGTGCTGGAACAGAGGGGGAGAAGTATTAGTTAAAGATTTGGGGCCGTTGTAGAGGCAAAGAGAAAACTTCTGTTTCCAGGAAGGCTCACAGAGACAGATAAGAGAACTTTTGCCTTTGAACTTTTGCCTCATCCTTAAAATGACATCCCTAGACTCATTTGACCCATACACACCTCAGAGTGATGTGAAATGGGAGGAGTGAACTCCGATGACAGATTTCCGGGCAGCTGGCATCAGAAAAATAGAAAGCTATAACAGATACAGTTTTCTTCTGAGAAACTCCATAGATTAGCAGAAGAAGACTTCTGTTTCTCTACAAAGGCTGATGAAAGAGACTCTAGCAGGAATTGGGACTGTTTTAAACACCAAAGTTCCAAAGTTTTTTGTCTCTATGTTGTCATGTGAACAAGGGAATGGTGGGTAGTGGGGGATAAAAGGGTTTTCTGGAGGTTTTATTCTGGTTTTCTTATTTTTGTAGTTTTGTTAATAAACTTTCTTTATTCCTTTTAAGTTTTAAGTCTGTTTTGCTCTTGTTCTAATCCATATCTCATAGCAAGAAATAAGTTTTCTTGTAATTTTTTTAATTACTGCTTTAAACCCATGACATTTATTTGTTGCATTGGCCAGGAAACGAAATTGGCAAATTTAAACCACTACACTAACAAAATGACTTATAAGAAAAATATAACAAAAATTAGGCTAATTTTGACTTATATGGTACTCATGACCCAGATATACTAGGACTAAATGAAGGTTCCTCTAGTTCAGGTATGTATCTCTTAGTAAAGCTATGAATAAGGACATCTTTTTACCTTCTTTGGGCTTTAGCCAGGCTGGTCTGCTTATATCTCAAGGGAGGGAGACTGAGAAATAATCTCGTACTTAATGAAGATTGTGTCAAGTACCTAATCACTAGGGAAAAATCTTTTGCAGTTGTTCTTCATACTTTGCTGTTTAATATCTTACATAGTGGGAAAACAGAGGGGGAAAAGATAAAGATGAGGCTTTTGTCCTCACCCAAGACCTAAATCTCTTTCCACAATGTAGAAAATGAGCCCACCTTTCTAAGGAAATGGGGAAACAGCACTTCAAAATCTACTCATCATCCTGTTTCAATAAGTGCCAGTTTGTGTCTCTCGTTTGCACATCTCTATCCATTCACTAAGGAATTAAATCCCTTTTCTTCTTCCCCACACTCCAAGGGAGTGAATCCACATGGCCTCTTCTTGGTGACATTGGTGCCTTCTTGGTGTCAGAACAGACAATGGCAAGAATGTGATTATAAATGGTCTGAATGGATTGTCCCAAACTGCCCACTGAGACAGTATTTGCAAAAAAAAAACAACCCAAAACTGGTAACACCACAAGGAAATTCTCAATAATGCAGTTTAAGAGATTTTTTTGTTTAAGACAGCCATCTTTAAAGCACTGCATGGCAGAGAAACTCTTGGGAAAACAAGAAGTTTAAAAGAAGCATCTAAGATGCATAAAAAATTCTGACATAAAATTTTGGTCAGAGGGAGGCCACCCATCGGACACCATAAGGAGCTTGTATCCATCCAGCCAGAGGCTGAACAGCATGGGGGGAACATGTAGAGACCCACAGGTGAGGTGCCCTTATGTGACCTCCATGACCTGCATCAACAGAGGGAACAGTGTACACATAACAATAAAACACTCATATTTTGAACACAGTTGTTTAAATAGGGGAATGGATATTCCCTGGGAAGGTTTACACACTTAAAATCCAGACGCCCAGATGCCCACAAAAGACATCTGGTGATGTAACATGTATAACATGGTGGTGAGGTTAGAACTTCATAGGAATAGTGATAGAAGAGTGTTAAGAAAATGTTAGGTGTTTGATAATTTTTTTAAGTATCCACTAGTGCATTTTTTTTTTTTCAGTTGTAATGCTGATACTGATCCTAGATGCATAGTCCTCTGATTGCTGGTGAAGTGTGTGGAATTACTTCTTTTTAATTCTGGTCTTAGACCATATTAATCAAGCATTTTTTCTCTTCATCACCACACAACTTATGAACTAGTCCTTGTTTTCAAGGATGTATTTCCAGCAATGGTGATTTATGGAACTGGACTCTTCCCTTCATAATGTTTCCAATACCCTTTTTCCAAAGGAACTGAGATCAACTGGGATAAATGCTGAGTGACTAAGATGAGTCAGAGGGAACAAATAATCCCGGAGAAGGTCAAATTGCACAAAAGAAGTTGGGATGAATGAACTAGAAGAGATTTGATGGCAGGTGGGAATGTGTGTGCCTATTGAGAAATGAAGGTTCACAGCTTTTTTTTTTCTGATAATCCCACACTGAAATATCTACTTCACCCTGTCTCTATAATTTCATAGCAACCCAAACAAGCTAAGGAACTTTAAAGCATTTTAAAAGCCATCTTTTCTTGTAATAATAAAAGTTTCTCAACCTCAGTAACAGTATGGAAGCTATAAATTAAAACCTTTCCTGATGATTTTCACTGCTTCACTGGTTACGTTTTCCATACAGAAATGTTGCCATGAAAAATTACTTATAGAGAAGTAACTAACCAGTATAAGATACTACATAAATCCTGTTTGAGCTGGATGATTTGTTTCCAGTTCTCTGGTCAATAGCTGTATTCAAATTTATAGAGCTACCATCGTGTCTGATCAACAGTATTTTAAATGGAAGTCAGGTTTACGTGGTACAGAAATTGTAAAACATTCAGGCTTCTGGAACATTTTTCATAACCAAAATACGATTCTACCTCTCTAATTGGAAAGTAGCTGTATTCAAGACCACAGTTCAATGATGGCAAAAACAGACAAGCTTTAAACTATTTAGCTCATGTACTGAGCACACTCAAGCTAATTTGCTCACACAAGGAGAAGGAAAATTAGTCAGTGTAGAAATTCATGCTATCATGGAGATAGTACTTTAAAGTTAGCTCAGACATCCCCCCATTCCCATGGTGTCTACTGAGCAGACTTGGTCTAATTGGAGAGAAGACATTTCTGTTTTAAGTGTGGTGTGTATCTAAAATCCCAGATTTCACATGTTCAGTTTGCTCAGTTTGTGTGAAAATTTCCATTAACATCACAGAACAGCTGACAAAAGCTGAGATATCACGTATGAATAAATAACAACCAGTCTGAAGGTATGCATGACAGCTGAACACTGGACTGGAAGTCCACCCAAGGCAGGCCAATTGCCTTGTGATATTGGCTTCAACATTCATATTTTAGATCTGAATTATGTTTTCTAACTTGAACCTTCCCATGCTTGTTGCTTGTCTCAAAACTGAAACTACAAAAAACAAGAAGTAAATGAAAGTGAATTTTGAGAAAAGCATGCATTTCCTTCTTCACTGTAACACTTTTACAGAGAACACCAGCAGCTGAAGAGGAATGATTTGGGAAAAACCCCTTTTGCAGATGACCAACCCTCTAACAAAAGTTCCCCAGCCCAGAGTCAGACTGGTGGAAGTCTCCCCAGTGCTTTTGAGTTGGAAGTTAGCATTCTCAGTATTGCTAGCTCATCAGTTTTGAGAAACTGATATAAGATGGTAAAATAGCTCCTCTGGTACTGTTTGCAATCTATGTTGTGTTTGTCAAATTGTACATAAAAACATTTTACTATTTGTTCATAGGCACATATGATATTTTATACAAACACAACAGCAACAAACTGCTTACAACCTAGTCACAATGTTTCTAATATAGCCTTGAATTATTTTTATTAATTCTACTAAAAATGCAACATTCAGTTCAGGTACCACTTCAGCATCATGTGATATCTTCTTAAAATCAACTAATAGTTGGTACCTATGTAGAATTATTCATTTTTACAAAAATTTTAATTAATTTTTTAGCATCACATCTGATAGACTTTATTATACATTCATATTCTATCATGAATTGATGTGCAACCTTTGAGTAGTGTTGTACAACACTTAATAACTGTTGGTCAGGACAGGCTACCTTATTAACTGCACTTTGAAAATAATTTTTCAATTGCACATAAGAGCTCTTCTTGCATTCTAAGATGAAAGAGGTTAGATGGTTTCAAATGGCACTGTGAAATATTTCAGAAACTCGGATTTCAGTTTATAAAACAGTGCTGTAAAGGAAGGTCCTCCAATCTCTAATAAAAACTCATAAATATAAATTCTGTTGGTGTGATTCAGCATTAAAAAAAAGCCCTTTAGTAATTACTGTGTTCCTATACAGCAAATACATGCACAAGTATATGCATACTCATCTCCATATACATTATTATTCTAAAATTTAGGTTTTATCTTGAAAATACGCAGTCAAATATTTTCAAAAGAGTTGTAAAAACAGACTATTAAATACCATCATCTAGCAAGTCTCCTTTAGTCTCATGACAATGGGAGATATGTATTATACAAAAGACATAAGAGATTAGCCTCTTATCCTGATATATGTGCAGGTTTCTGTGTGTTTTCTTTTAAGTTAATATCAATGATCCAGTGAAAAATAAAAAATTGGGGAAAAAGTCTATCAAATATTTGTTCATAAAACTTACATGCAAAGGTGAATAAAGAGCTAAACAAACAGGAAATAAAGAGCAGACTAATTATTTGGTAGACAGGAGACAATTTCACAAGTGCAATAGAATAAATACTCAGGAACTGAGGATGGGAATCAGTCACGCTGAGAACCAAGAACTCGGTGTTGGAAATTCACGACCCTAAGCATAGTCAGTTAAACTGATTACAAAAATATGTGTATACTAAATGCGTTTATTAGTATTTAATATTATATTATTATAAAATAAATATAAGATTGAAGATTGAATATGTACATATTAAAATATATATTTAAAAATTAAATTAAATATTATCTCTCAATTCAGAATATCAGATAAGATGTTCACCAAAAACCTTCAATATGCAAATATCTGTAAGAAAGTTGATTAAAAAAATCTTGCCAGTGTATGTTTTCTGGATAAATCTGATCTGCATAATTGTCCCCTTCTGGTGGCCACATTACAGACCATGCTGCAGGTTTAAAATTAGACAGGAGAGAAGAAATTTTTCTAACGAAGATGGAATGCAACCAGAAAATAATATTATGAAGATCCTTGTGGAAGAAAGGAGGCATAAGGGACAATTTCCAAAGCCAGAGTTTGAAGAAAGCAGCACTGTTTTCTTCTTCATTAGCTTTATTATAGTTTAGCAATAAGCGGAGTAGACTTGGAACTGTCAATGGAGACACACTCACACTTTGTCAGTCAGCGTGCAGCTCCCTGAGTATACACAGTGGTACAATGTTATGCTATAAATAGCTCTGTAGGACTGCTGAGTGTCTCTATGTTGCCTCAGTGTTTGTTTCTGTGTTTACACATATCAGTTCTGCTGTAGTTTCTCTGTGTGAAATCCTGCTCAGGATTTCAAAATAAGTTGGGGAGCTGGGGGTTTTAGCACTTGAGTTGTCCATACCTGCATTTATGAGCGGTGAGAACAAGAATAATGAATGGCCTAAGTTGGAGAAGCTCCAAGCAGAAGGAAGGAGCCATGTTTGATGTAAAATAAATTAAGGCTGGCTCTGCATAGATTAGAAATTGCCCATCAACTTCAGTTCTGCAGGACAGAGAGTTGCCTTCAGGATCCAGGAAAAATAAAATTTGTTCATTTAGGAAGAATTGCACAGACTTTTTTTTTTCTGGCAGATAAATAGTAAATTTTATAAAGCAAATTAAGAGAAGTTTCAGGCTGCATAATACCAGTTGGAAAATTAGAAAATTTTAGATGGTTTATTGTATTTTATTTCAAAAGTTTAAGATCAGCCTTTGTTTAATCAAACACTATTTTTGGGAAACTTTAATTTTATTTAATTTGGAAATTAAATAAAATTAGAAAGAAATTACTTCTACTTAAAGGTCCCCACATCTTCCGTCTCTGTTTGTCTTGCAAAACTTCTGAGGTAGAAACTATTTGCTTGGGTTTATTATTGTGATTCAGACATAAAGTTTATTGTGATTTGTTGTTCTTCATAGCCAGATACAATGACTATGTATTTCAAAATACATGTTATTTACATTTTATTTCTGCCTTCCTTGCTTTACTTTGTCTAGTGAATGGGGATTATTTAAAGATTACTTAGACCTTTTATAAATATATGGCTTTATATTCCCAAAGGTAAAATTTTGTAGACAGACGTTCTTATGCACGTTTATGTCTGGATTTCTATTGAACATGAGGTGCATGCATAGAAATGAATATCACTTTTTTGCAGGAAGACAATAGATTCAGTCCATGAGCCCTCACAAGCTGGAAGAAAGAGAATGATGGAAGTTGCTTCAGTCCTGAGGCTGCAGTAGCCAGAGCATAGCTGTTACATAATGTGCTCTTAGCATGGGTGAAAGAGGTCAAACTGAGGGCTGACGAGTCCTTGCACAGGCTACAAAGTGTAATGCCTCAGCACTTCACGACTCTCATGTGTCGAGAGCACATCTCCTTTTGAATGCTGTGACATGAGTTGCTGTCACCAATGGCAGAGTTCCTGCCTCATATTGCTAATTCCTTGTGGAAACATCTCCATAACCACACAGCAGCCATTTATTGGGAATTGCTGCACAGCTGGCTCTGGACACACTGACTGGAGAAAATTGCACATCACCTGCATGCTGAAGAACTGCTGATGAGACAAGGAAGGGAGAAAACCATTTCAACTGAACAACACTCTCCTTTTCTCCTTAAATCACACTCTGCTGCACTCAGCCTGTTTCCTTTCCCTGGCATCCCATGAGGAATAGAAATGATTATCAATTTTTACTGCATAGGAAGGCGGAGTGCATCGAAGTGGTGGAAGCCAATGCATGATCTGAGCTAAAGCACAGCCCTGAGTCTCCAGAACTCCATGAATGAAAGCAAAGATAAGGAAGAAGTGCAGAAAAAAAAAAAATGGCAATAAAATCCATGCAGGATTAAGGACATAGCTGCAATTCTAGCAGAATGATTGCTTGGTCTTAAGCTTCTGGGATCTTTTATAGACTCCAGTATAAGTTTAGTAAGAAATCTAATTATGAGGCTGCTAACAAGCCTAGATATATGCTAACCTCAGCTCTAAACCAAAACAGCTGAAGTGCCTTTGACACCATGTCACTAATTGATCATCTGGACCACTGGGATTGCCAGGATTGACACAGTGAAAATGAAAGGCTATTTGTAACACTGGTAAGTGAAGAGGAAGTAATAGAAAAGCTGTTTACCACTGGTTTGGCAAGTTCAGAATATTAGTTTTGGCCTAGCAGCAGAAAGCAAATGCCACATAGAGTTAGCAATGCATTTCTGGTATGTGTTTCCACAGAAATTCAGTGCAGAGGACTACTAAGAAATGTGGTGAACTGACAACAAGGACACTTTGGCTCTCCATGTCAGTACAAGACAACAATATTTCATCACATAGAAGAACTTCCATTTCACACTTGACTGAAAGTCAAAATATGAAGTCCCCAAATAGATGCCTTTTTTGGATTATGTCAGTCTGAGTGGCCAGCATGTATTAAAATTGCATGCGTCAGAAATGGCTGTGCTGCATATGTTTAGCTGGTGCTCCTCAAACAACTTTCCAGCCTGCCATCGTGGTATAGCAAAACTGAGAAGAAATCATTATAAAGTGTGAACCTGATAATCTGAGAACATGCTGGCCTTATTAGTTATAAGATCTTGCCCACTGAGCAATCTCTGCAAACTGTCAAACATCACCAGACATGACAGCCCTTGCTTGGCTCTGAGATACTATCCACTCTGTAAATTATTTGCCTGGGGTTCTGCAGATAATGGAATTGAAACAAATACTGCAGCAAATGAACCTGTCTGTCTCACAGGATGACATCAGACTGGATTTCCACACTAAATACAAGTGTTATTATGGAAATTGAATTTTGAGAATTTGAAACAAGAAACACTTTGAGAATATTTTGAATAAGTTTTCTAAAATTATTTTCCTTGCGTGGAAAAAAACCAAACATACCAATAGAACAGCGAGGATAAAAATGACTGCACTTTTTGTCTTTAGTCATTAGATAAATGTATTAAAAATGACTGTATAATGAAATACAAAACCTAGGTAACATGTCAGGCACCATTTCTGAAAAATACATGTAGTGGCATAGTTAGTCTTTATTCACTCTGAAGTGTGCATTTGAAGGCAGGCGTAAATAGGGTATAAATAATACTCAGGGTTATATTCAAATATGGCAATGCCATCATTTGCCACAGTCATTTCAGTTCTGCTTCAGTGAAGACCTCTTCTAGAGTTCCCTCAGTTATTTTTATTTTCACGTAAATATGAGAGTGAACTGTCCTTTTTTCCTTATCTCACTGATCTGCAGTCCCTGGAAGTCTGATGACTGATAGGGCAATTTCTGCCCTGCACACTGGCAATGCCCATGCACCATCTCTGTGTCTGAGTAAAGCTGTCAGCCACACCTCATTCCCATGGGGGAAAAGGTACTGATTTTCAGGATCAAGACGCAAGTGACACTGCTTTACTTCGCCATCTGCACATAAATTACCAGCTTGCTTTCATGCACCAAATCAGCCTCTATCATTTCCTATTATTGCAAGATGAGAGATATTAACAGGCCAAATGTGAGAATTTAGTGGTGCAGAAGATCCTTTTGTGATGTATCTGAGAGACTGGTCATAAGAGCCTGAAAGCTGAGAGAAGGAAAAAATTGCTTACTGGATGTGATGCAGGTGAATTACACTTCTGAATGTTAAACATTATTCAGAGGTAACATGAAGCAACCCTTAAAAAGAAGACCAAGGAAAAAGAAAATAGATAAGATGCAAGACTTAAAAGACATTTTTCCATATGATCCAGTTTTAGGGATTATTCCTAAGTGTATTTCATGCATGCTCAAAATAAATAATAAAAAAAAGTAAGTAAATCAGTGAGCATCAAATTAACCTCAAAAATAGTGTAAGTGGATGAATTATGGAAGACTTTTGGTCCTACAGAAAAACAACAGCAGGGAAGCATCACACATTGCTACAGCACTTGACAGTGTCTAACACTCGGAAAGAAATCAAGGGAAATTACTGGCATCTGAACTACGTTTGTTTTTATTTTCATTTAAAGAATGAAAACTGTTACAAGGAAGACAGTTTCTCAACAGAGCATAATTACATTTTTCATTGCAGGAGCTGGGTAAATTGAGGAATGAAGGATGATTTTCCTCTTCCTACAGACAAAAGAAGGAAAAATTGCTGATTCATACCTTTGGGAAACTGTTTTCACTAAGTACATTTGTGAATTAGAGTAACAAAAATGTTACTGGTGAACTGTTCTATTTTTCAGTGGGAACAGGATTAAGGCTTAAAAATTAAGAAGGAAAAGAGCTATTTAGGTTACAAATAACTTGTTTCACAGTTTTTACACACATTAAATGTGCATGATTAATCCTGCACTCACCTTTTACTACAAGAGCTGTGCATTAGGATCCTCCATATCAGGTGATCCCCTTCTGAAAAAACGGTCAAGGATCTTTATTCACAGAATGGCTTTTGTCTCTGGGCCCAGAGAATTCTTTCAAGCAAAGATAGTTCTATCATAGAAACAAAAAAACACGGTTCCTTCCAAAATCAGTCAAAATATGTATGAGTATCCAGAGTGATTCAGATCTCACATGCACAGTCCTTCTCCCAGTGAGCCTGTGTCCTCTCTAGTCACTTTGAAGGGAGTTTAGTAAAGCTACCCCTTAAATGTTTCAATTACATTTGTGAAGTTCAATGGTAGGATGAGTCAAGGCTTGGGTTCAATGCAATAAAATCTAAAGTCTTGAGCTAAGCATCTAGACTACCTTTGAGGAAATTAAGTGACCTCATAAATTTCCTGATAACTACCAATTATGATTATTGATTGGCACTCTACCTTCAGTAAGCAAAGGAGAATTCAGTGAAAAAAGCCTGAACTTACACTTTAAGATAGCTTATTAGTTATCACTGGAAATGTCTCTTTCCATGAGAATTCACAATCAAGTTTTGGAAATAGGTCCTTCTGTCTTTCATTCTCTTATTTTAGAAGTCTTAGATGATATTTATATCCCTTCACTTTTTTTTTTTTTTTCATTTCTCTCTACCACTTATCCTCACAGAAAGCTGTTCTACAATTTGTATAAGAAGTGAATACAATTTTTCCTACTTTAAGGTATTCAAGCCTTAATGTCTTATTTTTCAGGTTAACTGTAGAAATCAGGAACAGAATCATTACACTGTGAGAGACAAACACCTTGAATTAGTTCTTTTTTTCAGTCCATTTAAATATTCATTGGGCCACACAGGGAAAAGCAAAGCATCAAAAGGACTGTATCTGTGCCTGTAGTATAGCTTGCACGCATAAGCTAGACTAAAAGAATAAAAAAGCCCTCCAAACAGAATGACTTCATACATGCTGACTAGAACTACCAGTTCCCAGCCCTGCTAACTCCCTGCTGTCTTCTTAACAGAGCATAGCAGTATCAAGGGGAGATAATGCTCCTTTTAAAAAGAAATCACACACCACCTCCCACCAGTAGATGGACCCCATGTTTTTTGAGCAATAGCTACCTTGGAAATAAGAAACCACTTTCTTACTTCATCCCCATCTTCCTCTACAGTTCTAATTGGATGCAGAATACAGGTCTATTGCTGACCATGACATTATATGGCAGGAATATCCCTTTGGCTGATTCAACAGTCCCAGCAGTGCTGCTTCCCAACTTCACCACCTTCAGCCTCCTTGGAAGGTGAGGATGGGTAAAGTGGGAGAAAGATAAAGATTTGAACCTGTGCAAGAACTATTGAGCCACAGGCAAAGTATTAGGTTGTTATCAACACTGTTTTAACCACAAATCCAAAACACAGAATGGGTTGCTATGAAGAAAATTAGCTGCATCAAAACCAGATCCAGTACAGAGAAATATTAGGAAAAGGTAACTCTTGTGGTTCTTGAAAACCAAGTATTCATTAATTACTTGCCCATTAAAAAAGCAGCACAATTCTCCTTTGTTCCTTCAGCTGAAAGCACCATGCTGATAGACTAAATATTGGGATTTTTTTCCCCTTTGGCACACTGACTAGCTATGTATTCTCTAATGCTAATAAATCTGGCCTAATAGTAAGTTATTAGTATCAGCAAAGCTGCCATAAGTCACCTTAAGTCCTGATCCAAATAAAAGAAGTAGTATGCTTCATACCAGATCCTTAGAAAGAAAAATGTCATGGGAAAGATTAGAAGCAGTTAATTACTCCCAAAACACAACTTAGGAACTTTTTACCTTCATAAATTAATTTCTTTATAAGAAAGTAAGTCACCAAAGTGGTCAAAAATGTCTAGTGGTGGGTGGATGTTAAACTCCTCCTTGAGTTGTTCTACTTCCCATGACCTAGTTACGTATTCATGGTAGGTGGGAGGCAAAGCAAAAGAAAATAAACAGACTGACATATAGAGCACAGTGAGATGTTGTCCAGCAACTTTGAATTTGCAGGTTTTCTACAGTGTTGACTATAGTGGTAGGGAAAGAAAAGAATTCTCAAACCAACATAAACAGCACCTTGTGCTCAAAGCAGTTTTCCTTATGTCTGCTTAGATCTCAGAATAACCACAAAAGCAAATTAAAATCTATGCAAATAACACCTCTAAAATATTTTCCAGCAACTAGATTATAACAGTGTCACAGCTCTTGAATAATCATTTGTTGTGTGCAATAGCATACATGGCATTTTCTATCTAGTATCATTAAAATAAAGACACAAAACCTTGTTTAAGCTATTTTAAAAGAAATATATCCATCACTGTTCCAAGTAAGGTAAGGATTGACTTATTGCATCAAAGATGGACTAATACAGAAAATTGAAGTATGAATTGTATTTAAAAACTTCAATAGGTTCTGTGAAATATTATGCTAAATGCTAAATTTTATTATAATACCATCTGACCATTTGTCCAGCTTCTCCTACTTCTTCTAGCAGAGAGAGCTACTTCAGCTTTACATAATCTTTATTCTTTCATTTGTAAAAAAATTCCTGAGGGACACATTTAAATGAATAAATGAATTAAAATTTATAGAGAGAAATGTTCATAAACATGATGGATCTAAGAATAATGAATAAAGGATAAATAATTTATGCCATTTCATTTTGTCACACACTGTCAAACTGTGACAATAACAGATTTGCTTATTTCCATGCAAACACAAATGAAAATATGACAAGACTGAAACAACCAACCAGCTGAGGCAAGGCACAGTGATCATTCTGCTGGTGGAAATAATTTTAAATACAGTAACAAATAGCAGATGTAGCCATTCAAATAATAACATTTCATTCATTCCTCATTACGCAATCACTCTTATTTTCATTTGCTTTCACCTAGAGTAATAGATTTTAGTGGTCAGAGGGATGCATGTTCATGTGGGCTTATCTACTAAATAGCACAACTCAAGGAACTTCATCCACTTACTCTCTTATTCTAGGTAGTCATTGATGGCGTCTGCCTTTTCATTACATCATTTCCCCAAGAATGTGTGGTGTACACAAAGAAGTACATAGTGAGTTAGATATGCATTCTATTTTTTTTCTCAGGGTATTAAATACTAGCCAGTTTTCAACCTGAAGCTCTATAGCTACATTAATGTGACCTTACACCAAAATTAGGAATGGACTTTCCTAGAGCAAATTAGTCTACATTGCATCCAGCTCAGTCTGTACCTACATGCCATCCTGTGTCTCTCCGCTGAATTAGCCACCTACCTTACAGCTTCTAGATACAGGTGGAAAGAGCAGGTTTTCACCTACATAATAAACTCTTACCTGCTTTTCAACCACTGACAGAGTCTACAATAAATTGGAAGCTGTTGATTCTTCTCACAGTTAAAAATATACCTCATCTCTACTCTGAGATGTATGATTTCAACTTCAAGGCACTGAGTTTTTCTATACCTTTCTCAATAAGTTCATCTTTAAATATCAATTTTTCATCCATCTATCCCTTCATTTTCCCTTAAGTAGACTAAAAGGCCAAGTTTCTTTAGCATCTCATATCAACTATCATCAGTTGGCTGGCTAAATCCCCACTATCCTCAGACAGTGACTCCAGTCTCCAACAACCCTTAGACATCTTCTGTGTGCCTTTTCACTTGGTAAAATCCCAGCACAAACATCTGGTCTCGTGGTAAATCTACCCTTTTGTAAAGCTTCCTGCAAAAACCTTAGGCACCTGATCTTACATTGCTTCCCTGTTTCTTTCCCTGAGTCTGTCTGCTGTCTCTTATTCTCAACAGAGTAAATTAGCCTTTTGTCAGGTCTGAGCTGCCCCAGCCAGATTGCTTTGGGTCATCTCATTAAAGCTTAATGGGACTATATATATATATATATATGTTAGGCTGTATTAAAGCAGTATATTCTTAACCAACACCTACAAAATTTTTGGTTTTTGTGGTTTTAATAGAAACACCACATACTCCATCTATTCTAACTAAGCAGTGTTTTAAACCTTCAGGACGTGAAATAAAACCAACAACTTCAATGCATGTCAACTATGTCAAATATGTATTACACCTGAACTATTATTATTATCCTTGCAGAAATTTCCTCATGAAACAAAGCAGCATAGATTTTTATATATATATATATTCATGCTACTTTGAGATTAGAAATAATTTGTCTGTGTCAGTCTGTGAGTTTTTATCTATGTATGCATATTTTAAGCGGAAACACCTTAGGGAAAAACTATTGATTTTAATCTATAATCATAGTTTATTTCAGATATGCTCAGAGGTTAGCAGACTAAACATCTACATTATTTGAATAAGCAGCCTTAGTGAAAAGATTGTAGAAACCTGTTTTTGAAAACTGAGTTTGTAAATTTTGTGAAAGAGTTCTAGAAATGGTCTGACAAAAACAAACTTAAACACATACCCATTTTAAGCATGCAGGCTAACTATTTCCTACTATTATTTTCTATGAACTCACTGAGCCAATAGTCAAATATTTCCCAAGATACTTTGTAGTTCATTGTTCATAAGATATTTACATAAACACTTTATATATTCTCAGACCAGGAAAGGGTTTCATTAACCAAGAAAAATACTGAAATACCAGTAGCAGGCCTGAAAACAGGAAAAATATATATCAGAGGCAGCAGAATGGTTCTTATGCAGAACAAGAGACTTGTACCAGATTTTGATTATTTGATAGAGAGCATTATATAAAAGCAGTCTTAATTCGAAATGCCATTCACTTGTTTATGATCTCTAAGACAAAGCAAAAAATAATATACTATGTTGGTGTAATGACAGCAGTCAGTACCTTCAACAAAATTCAGAATAGTACAAGACTGAGTGAGCCACTCAGGCCATTGCCAAATTCCATGAGTTAAGTCACCTCACTACCTCAAAATCTTGAAGCTGTTCAGATAAATAAGAAGTGGTATAAAAAAGTGGTATAAAAACAAAAAACAGAATAGTCTAACATACTTAATAACACCTAAAGCTAAGCTCTTTCATACATACTGTATTTATTGTGTGACACAATAAATTACAGCTCTCCAAAGGGATGCTAGGGTTTTTTTTATAGTTTTGATGTGTATCAAAACTAGCCTTTTAGAACTCTTCAAATGTGAAAAGAAAAAAAGGCATTTTAAATTACTATATTGCTCTTCTAGTGTGGAGGTGTTTAAGCTTTTGTTTTAGCTTGTCTTTTTGGGGAGTAAATGAAGAAGCTTATTGATTTAAGAGTATCTTGTATACTTTTAAAGACAGACTTGCAAGATCGTACAGAGTGTATAATGATAACTGTTTACTATTATCAAAATAAAGCTATTCACAGAACTAATGTTTGATATTTGTAAGGTCAGACAAAATTGTGATGAATATTGAATCTGACCCTGTGAACCACAGCACATACTGCATTTTGCAAAATATTTCTGCATTGGTCCCATTAAAATGGCTGAAACCATGCTTTAAGAAATCAATTCAAGCCATACAGCAGAGTCTTGTTTGGTATATTTATTACATTGAATTCAGCAATGACTATTTAGTAGTCCACAAATGGGAAATAATTTTCTTGATTTTTTGATATTCTGTTAATATTGTTGTGTTAATTTGTACTTGTATCTAGAACAGAATATTTCAGTTGTATGGGGTCTATATTAATTTTCTAGTCCAGCTGTTTGACTACTTTGGGATTGACCAAAAGTCGAGGTGTGTTATTAAGGGCATTGTCCAAATGACTCCCAGACACTACCAGGCATCAATCACCTCTCTAGGAAGCCTGTTCCAGTGTTTGACCACCACCTTAGTAAAGAAATGCTTCCTAATGTCCAGTCTGATCCTCCCCCAGTGCAGCTTTGAACCATTCCTGTGTATCCTCTAACTGGATCTCAGGGATAAGAGGTCAGTTGCCCCTCAGTCTCCTCTCCAAACTGGACATGCCCAAGTTCCTGTCCACTCATTGTAGGGTATTCCTTTCAGCCCTTTCCCCAGGTTCTTTGACCTCCTCTGGATGCATTCACTCACCTTCACGTCCTTCTTAAACTGCAGAGCCCAGAAGTGCACACAGAACTCGCGGTGAGGCTGCTCCAAAGCTGAATAGAGTGGGATAATCACCTGTCCTAGTTTAGGGCAAATTAGGGAGGAAAACTCCAAATGGGGATTTCCTCAGGGAAATGCCCCCTCCCCACCCCTGGTCCAGAAAAGGGAAGAAAAAAAAAAACAAAAAAAAAAAATTATTGGAGAGAAGTGGAAAAAGCTGTTTATTTAACAGATATTGAATAATATTAAATAATAAAACCTCTCGCTGTTCGATGGGATGGGAAGTCTAGGAAGAAAAAGTCCTTTTCATGTGGTGTAGCTCGGCTCGCTCAGGTTCTTATCAGTCCCTCCGGCGCTGGAAAGTGCCGGAGCTCCCGGGGTTTGGCTGGGTGTTCAGTCCAGAGCAGGCTTGCACAGATCCAAGAGGAAAAAAAGGAAGGAAAAAAACAAACAAAGGTCCAGGGAACTCCTCTGCTTCAGCTAGCTAAAACTAACTAAAAGCCAGAGAGAAGCTCTGTCCCGCTGTCTGTCCGTGCTGCAGACACCACAGTCCAGGAGCGGGATGTGTGGGAGTGATGTTTTTCCTTAACACAAACTGCGCGCTTCTTCTTCCCCCTCTCTTGCTCTCAAAGCCAGTCTTAAAGGTGCAGAACTTAATATATAACATAAACCAGACGATTGGGGATACCAGTATCATAAAGTCACCCCAGGACATCACCCCTTTGCCCAGCTACTGCTGATGCTGTGTTTGATCAGCCCAGGCTGGGGTTTGCCCTCTTGGCTGCCCGGGCACAGGCAGCCGACTCGCACTGATCCTGCTGTCAGGCAGCCCCCTCAGATCCCTCTCTGCAGGGCTGCTCTGCAGCCACTCCTCTCCCAATTTATCCTTGTGCCTGGCATTGCTCCATCCCAGCTGCACAATCTGACAATCAGGCTCATCAAATTGCATCCAATCAATCATTGACCAATGCTCCAAATGATCTAGATCTTGCCATCCCTCAAGAGTCGGTAATTTTCTTATAAATGCATTTACTATGTATCTATTAGGCAAAAATATGTAGAAATCAATCAGGTTGGTATGGTTTTGTGTTTTGCAGGTACACAGTTTTTATGCAAAATTGTACAGTATTATATATTTTACTGAGAATAAATCCTAGCATGAACATCAACTTTGTCATTTTTGTAAAGACTTGAAATTACAGATGCATTATCATGAACCTACATGATTTATAGAAAGCAGAGCTATCCAGGCATGTGCTCTTCTGCAATCCAAACAAGATATCTATTTTCTAAACTTCTGCTGTATGCTGGAAATATTCCATGGCAGAAACCATCAAGGGTGGTACTTTATAATATTTACAGTTTTCTGTACCATAACAAGGCAAGAATAGGACTTAGGTGGTTTTATGGACCATGCTTTCATTAACATGGTGTAAATCTCTTTATATTTCTTTGCTTGGGTCCTGGCATACTTACTGGAACAAAATTTATTTTCTGTAATCAAGTCAGTGTACAAATTCCATTGCTTTCTTTAAGCACTAGCACCAGCAAAGATAACTTCTTCAACTTTAAAGTGTTTTCATTTGTAAACCAAATTTATCATAGTCTCCAAATAGCCAAGCCACTTGAGAGCATGCTTTTCCCCGTATTTCACTATTATTGTCAAGTGTGATTGTGATCTAATCTACACCGAGGTATGAAATTTAAGCTAAAAACCACTAGAAGAATGTTGCAAGACTAAAGACAAAGCTAAATAAAGTACTATGAGAATCAATGTCTGAAGTTTGATTCCTTGTCTTTTAGCAAAGGCAGAAATGTTTTGGTAGGACTCATTTAATATACCTTTAGCAATCTAAAAGTTAGATATTTGGTATAAATTAAAACATTACCTTTTTTTTAAATGAAACATAGCAAATTAATGAAGATGATTCATTCCATCTTAAAAACACAATCTCAATTAAAACGTAAGAATTTTCATTGGGTTTTCTATTAGCTGTATAAAAGTTGCAATTCTTACCACAACATTGTTTTCTTGGCTTTATTTATATTTATATATATTTTTATATGTTTCTGCCTACCTTAATAGATGGAGATATTGATACAGAATTGTTTAGGTTGGAAAAGATCCCTGAGATCAAGTCCAATCATTAATCTAGCACTGCTAAGTCCAAGACTAAACCATTTCCCTAACATGGTGGTATCCTGTTCAATGATGAGCTAGGAATCACAGTTTTTTAGGAACTAGTAGATTGCAGCATGGCAGAAAATGAAGCAGGTAAGGTTATTTATTTGACTCAGTATTATGTTAATTTTTAAACTGAGAGATTTACTAAAGAATTTTGAATTCAAAATTATACATTAAGTGTTATAGAAACCATGTAATTATTCCTAGAAAATCTTTTGAAGTCTAGTGGCAAGAAGCCAAAGAAATATTTCTAATTACATAACTGAATGGATGTCTTCTCCTGGAAATCTCAAAAGGTTTTTGTTTAAATAAAAATGAACAGTAATTTTTATAGTCAATTAGTTAATATGAGAGCAACAGCTCTCTGGAATCACCTGAAGGGATCTTCACAATTAGCCAAATCCAGCATGACTAGGCTCCTCAAAGATACTCCACTGACCTAAAGAAATGCCCATGACTTCCAGTAGTGAAGTCCTGATTGTGATTTCAGGTGGCTTACAAAGATGCTTCTACTGGCTCAGTGCAACTCTGCTTAATTAGGATAAATACAAGACCAAGGATTGCTGCTCTCAGGAAATAAAAATATATCAGACAACTTTTTCTTTATTTGCACAAAAGGTGCTTAACAAAGATGTGATGGGAGTTGTTTGGTACAGTTTAGACCATCTCTTGATCAGCCATTTTGATCTGATCAAAAAGCACACTCAAACAGATCTCAATGCTGAAATAGTTTTCTCTGAGAATTCTACTGTAGTGAATCCTGTACGTCCAGTAAGGTTTATCAAAAATATCAACAGTGACAATAAAAAGATCCATTAAAGATAAAAACAGTGGTGAGTGAAAGATATGGACAAAGGTATGGGATGAAAATAATCTCCATGAGCAAAAGCTGGCATAAGATTTCCATTACACTGCTCTGTCATGCACATTGTTTTAAAAAAGGAAAATGACTGCCAAGTGCTGTATAGTTAGTCTGCACAAACCCAGCACAGCTTTTCCTGGGCATTCATTACAGATCTCTGCCATTTTTTTCTATCTGAAGTCAACAAATTAAAGGCAAATTTATGTACCTGTATTAGCCCTACTGAGACACTCGAGTATCTTTTGCTCTGCAATTTTGAGGCAGAGCAGGAACAAAATTTTCAAGTTTAAGGATCACTTTTATTTCCACCAGGTGTCCATGAGTTGAATTCTTGATTACCTCTTGCTATGCCAGTGCAAAGAATGTATTTCCCTTTTCCTGGGCAAGTGAGTTAATTTGAGTAATACTGTATTTAAACTAATAAAATATTGCAGGGATAGATATGAGACTACCTTTAAGTGCATTTTCTTCACTTACTTCTCCCACAGTACACATATATTTCACTTGATCCACCAACTGCCCAATACTGCTGAGAGGCAAATAAAATTGCAGTGAGGTATATATACAGTCCCAACTCCTCCCCTGGAAATCTCTTGTGGAAAGAGTGACACCTGAAGCAATGGATTACCAATTCAGAGAGACACTGAGAAGCCAATGTTGATGCAAGGAACTATCTGTGAAGAATAAAAATACCACAATATCAGTATCATCTACCAAAAAAATTTGCAAGGAACAGATTAAAGAAAAAAAGGCTCTTTCAAGTACTGGAATTGTAAAATATTTTTCTTTTTAATTTATTACTGTGGGGATAGAATAGTCTATTAGAAATGTCATTTTGTTTTCCTTTGAGAACAATGCCATAAAGGATCTTCAGTGATTTTGCTGTCATCTCTGCTAGATATGGAAAGACACACTTAACCATCAAAGCATACTTTCTGAATAATCCAAAGTGTTAAATCCTGCATGCAGACAAAAAAGATTAAAGAAAAAAAGAAAGACTAAACTATAGAAAAATGTTTCTACATTATACAAAAGACTTTCCCTATTGTTAAGAATTCAAAAATTCTGTTTCTAAAACCTGTATTAAATAGCAAATTTGTTTAGACTGGAAATAAAAACATGGAGAAAAAGATGTGAAGTGTGTTAATTCTTGTATAGAAGGGCTCTGGAAATAAATTTATATGAAAATTTACGGAGATTATAAATGTAAAAAATTATTCTTATCATTTAATTTAAAATTTTACTTTGTAAATGTGAGAAAGATAAATATTTTTAATGTATAATTTAATCACATCCTATTTTAACTTTTGTTTCCATAAAGGGATAATTCCAGAGGAGGCGATAATACCTCTAATTCAGTGGAAATGCTGCAGAGTGAGGATTAGTAATCTTTAATCTCATTTACTCAAATGGAGCAGCCTTGAATGGTAGATCTGCCAAAGTAAGGCAGGATCTTCTATTTTTTTATTTTTATTATTTTAGGAGGATATAAGTAAGAAAAAGATCACCAGATAGAAGACTTTGATCACTGGAGGAGTTTACTAAGGGGGATATCAGACAAGGTGGAACTCAGTGGAAGGCATTCAGAAAGATAAAGGAAGATGAAGCAGAGAAAGGAATAGCAGAACATGATTTCATGACAGAAATGTGCTTTTGAAAGCAACAAGAGTGACAAGTAGAATAGACTTTCAGGTAGGCTGTTCATCTTAAAACTGGGGGAAATAATCTTTTTCCGGTGTTCCTGAAAAATTGTGCTTAATTTTTTTTCACAAAAAAATAAGCCAACAAAAGCCCCAACATCCATCCTCATTTCAAATTTCCAAAAACTCCTATTCATCTTTTTGTTAAACACAAAACTTTCTATATGTATTATTTCCTAATATCTTTTTTACATTTTTGCATTTTTGACTAATTTTGAAACTAGTAATTCATATATCTCCCTGACTGTTTTATGAATAAAACTTCATGGATTTCTGGATCTCAGTAGTGTATATTTTAAGTAAATTTCCTGTTTGCTGAAATTATTTCACTCAGCTATAACCATATATTTCTATTAATTATTTCATTTTTACTCTGTATTAATTCTTTACTTTTCATTCTAACATGTTTAAATCTATTTTCTTCCAAAATTCCTATAATGGTTGGGGTATTTTACTGTCAAAGTACCTTATATTGCACCCTTCCAGGTGGGTAGTTAACAAATTAACATTATTTATACTTTCTGTAAAAAACACTCAGGTGATTTATTTAAGGTAACTTCCTCACAAAATTAAACAATTTAGTACAACTTGTATTGGACAAAAAAAAATACCATCATTGACAAACCTAAAATGGGAGCCATTACCCCCATACATCACAAAAAAAACAGATTACAAATCAGTAAATTTTTTTTGGCAGACTTGAGGTCATTATAATACAGAAGCACACAGCTGGAGAGCAGCTTTTAAAGTTCCTAGGAAGGCTGGCAGTGTCACAGAGGGTCAGCACCTCCCGAGAAAGAGGAAGTCAGGCAGCAGAAACTGCAGATCAGAAAGCCAAGGCAAGGCAAACCAACTCTTACCTTTGTTTCCCATTCACATCTCATTTCCAGTTGGATCTGGGAGCTCTGTTCACAGCTACACTTGTCTAGAGACACAAAACAATGTGCGCTGGAGGACCCTTTGCTACCATGCTGCAATCAAAACAAAAATGCAGTTAATGCAGTTTCCCTTTTGCTCTCTGTTTGGTTCTATTAAATCACCTTTAGCAGATTTGACTCAGGAGGCATAAAACCAAATATTTTGCCTCTGGAACAGGAAAATAGTGGATATTTTCGACAGAATTTCTTGTGGGGAGTAAAGTCTTCCACTCTCAAGGGCTGGACATTACTCTCATTAGCAAATTATTTTGGGTTTGTTATTTGATAATATAAAATTATTTTGTTTGAAACTTTCCTTTGTTAAAGAAAATAATCTGAATTAAAAATAAAACACTTACAAAAGAGAACTTCACTTTTGAGAAAATACAGTCTCCTTGGAGGAAGCAGAAGGAGTCTGCCCAGGGTAAAGGTAAATTGTCACAGTTTTGCACCTACAGTAAAAAGATTTTGCATAAACAATCTAAAATTTTTTAATTCTGTTGAAACCAATTTTACTTATTAGCATAAATAATTTTGCAGGAAAACAGTTTTCTGTGCCAAGAATTGGTGTAAACATTTTACCTTATACCATAGTTATGCTTGCTTTCTGAGGAACATAAACTCAGAAATCATCCTGAGATTTTTAGGTCTATGACAATGAATTTCAGTTATTTTAATATTTCTTTGCTGATTTTTCTCCTAAGCTTACTATGGAATTCTAGCACTCTTAAATGAGGTGCTCAAAAGTTTTGCAGTATTAGTTTCCTGAGAAGCGGTGTTAGGCAGAGATATAAGTATGTCAATCTCAGAATAAGATCACAATTTTTAAAAAGTGCAGTTTTGGGCAGACAAACCCAACAATCCCAAAAGTCAAATTTAATATTCTTGTCATGCTTCTCTTTATTTTAAACTGTTGGGAAAAAAATTAAACTCATTCCTCTATTATGTATTTTGAAAACAAGAGCACCAGGTTTATCACAAACTAGTGACAAAATCTTGTGGAACCTGCTCGCAGTAACCCTGGGAGAACCAGCTCTTGCACAGTCTCCTTTCTACCTCTAATAATATGACTTTGACTTTGAAAAGTCATGGAGCAACAGCTCAGCATATTTTCAAGTATTTCATCCAGTCTTGAACAGCAATCCACTTTGCATTACCATAATCTGATCTCAGAACCAGATGGTGATCTCAATGCAGTTTTCTTATGACTATCACTGATTTACAAAAATAGAAATGCACAATATAAAGATGAGATCTTTCCCTTTCACAGTTCCTTATTTTATTTCCCACAGCGTATTCCTCAAACCATTCATTTATAAAGAGTCTTGTATCTCGTAGTTCTCTGTTACAACTCTGCTTTTTTTTCTCATTTATCATGTAGTTATTTCTCTCCTTATCTCCACAGCTTCTCAAGACTTCAGTATCTCATTAAAACAAAATTGAAACTGTTAATCTCCCTATTCTCAGTAGTTTCTCAAGGTTTTTGAAGGACACAACAATGCAATCACATACCCATCAACTCTTAGAAGCATCTAATAACTTTTTAGGAATATTGAAAATTTAAAACAGCATCAGGCAATGCAATTCTTGTCTCCATCATTATCTAAATAGTCCCAGAACACAATGTTCTAGACTCAGGAACAGAGCTAGAAGAGGAACTTTGAAGTGAACACAAGTATGCAAACAAGACTGGGTTTACTTTGCCATTCAGCACAATGCCCAATAAATCAAGGTGAATTTGAGAACTGTATTTGCATAATACTCATAAAAAAGACTGTGATGTACCTACCATATTTCCATGGAGAGGATGCTGAATTGCACCTTCAGTGAACTGACAGCAAAACTGCGTATCTGGAAGAGACTGAAATACCCCTTCTCCACCACATTGTAGGAGGCCCATTCTCAGGCTGCCCCTCAGGACATAATCAGGATGTCAGGATGGACATAATCCTCTGTGCTGATCAAACTGTAGAGATACTGATTACCCAGTCCCAAATCAGGCTGGTTTGCAGTATAATCTTTTGAGACTCTTTATTCCAGAACTTCACATGATGGAGTTTTTGTCACCACTTTTTTGCTGAATTCTGTGAAGATGTGCAAAGTCTGCTCTGAGGTTTGGCCCCTATGTCTCCAGGAAGAATTCACTACAGGAAAAAAAAAGAATTAAACACTCACTATGGGAGAAAAATAGCATCAGTCAGAGAGCAAATAGGACAAGGAAGAGATTGAGAAATTATCTTCCTAACAAAATACTGAAACAAATATTAGAAATTAAGATCTATGACCATTCAAAGGTTAAAAAAAAGTCAAGAATAATAGCCGGCGTAAATGTTTGAAGTATAAAAATGGAAAGTAAATTTAAATTACTTTGCATAAGATTACATTTTCAGTTAACAAAGGGAACTAAATGAGATAACTTCAGTTTGGTAGAGCATTTTACACAATGTGTAACAAAATTAGACTTAAAGAATTAAACAAAATGACATGTGTAAGGTACATTTTGGAAGAAACCTCTGAATGGGGTCCCTACAGAAAGCAAATTCAAGTGGCCCCTCCCCCAGCTAGTTCAGGAAAATATTTCCTTGGAGAAAAGTGGAAAAAAAACTATCTAGTTAACAAGCAAAGTGTTCACACACATAAAAAAATAATATTAAACAACAAAACCTCTCTCTGTTCTGAAGAGATGGCAAATTCAGAAAGTCCTTGCCATGGGCTGTATCTTGGCTTGCTCAGTCTCTTATCAGTCCTTCCAGCGCTGGAAAGTGCCAAGCCCAGGTCCTGATGGGCCACAGGCCTGAGCTCATGGTGTTTTATGGGTTTTCAGTCCAGAGCAGGTTTGAACAGATCCAAGAAAACAATAAACCACAGTCCAGGAAACTTCTCTGCCCCAGCTAGCTAAAAACTAACTGAAAGAAAAAGAGCTTTCTCTTGCTGTCTGTCCGTGCTACCAACAACACAGACCATGAGAACGAATGCAGGGGAGCAAGTACAGTTTCTGAAAACAAACCCCGCACTTCTTCTATCCACCTTCGCTCTCAGAACCAGTCTTAAAGGCACAGAACTTAGTATCCAGCATAAACAGAACAGATGACTGGGGATACAAGCATCATAAAGTCACCCCAGGAAATCTCCACTTCTTTCTGCTTGGTACCAGCCTCACCAGCGTGTTTTAGCGCTCCACCTAGGGTTGGGGTTATGCCTTGGGTTGGGGTCCAGAAAACCATATGACATCTACATCTGGACTGTAAACTGCACAGATAAAATTGGCCATAACAGATCCCAGGTTGACTAGCCTAGATTGTTTAGGAGTAGAAGTAAACAAGTGCCGGGGTAAGACAATGATAGGTTGGATTCAATATGAAATTCAAGACTGAAGGCAGACATCTAATTGGCCAGGGAGCTGAGGGGTGTTAAGACCTCAACCAGTCAAATGTTGAAGCACAGGAATTTTGAAGCCCCTATAAAAGCAGGTGTCCATCAATAAGCTCTGGCTGTTGCCTCATGAAGTCGGTCTGTTGAGTCGTGTGACTGTCTCCAAAGCTGCAACAAAAGGAAGGCCTATGAAGAAGAAATATCACAAAAGAACAGTGCAAATATTCTAGAAGAGCAATTGTGACCAGAAAATAAATATTTTGATCAGTGGAGTGTCTTGTAAATAATCTCATACAATGAAAGTGTAGGTAATGTCAGCTCAAGTTAGACAGTTTCCTAAGCAGTTTACTCCGAAGTAAAATGTTGCCTTTATAGCAAATGCAAAAAAAAGTCACAAATAATTTATCTGGTAGTATTGTAACTAGTATCTAGATCAAATAATTTTCAGTTAAGCTTTTAAACAATAATATGCTTTAACATGATTGATGTAGTTTTTAAATTATAATTTTATGAAAAATTAAATTAAATTAACAAGCAGAGTAAAAGTCACAACCAACCTACCTCACAACACAAGCCAACAGCAGTGAGGTTCCAGCCCTAAGCCCTTGAATATGTTTTATATTATTCAAACCTTCCTGATCCAAAGTTGCTTATTTATTTATGGTACCTAGGGACTCCAAAACTCTCCCAACATTTACTAGGAATAGTGATTCTGCAATCCTGTAATTTCTCTAAACAATTTCTGCCTTTCCCAGCTGCAAGTTCAAAATTAAACTTGCCAGTTATAATTGTGCAATTGGCTTAGCGGTACTCTGCTTATGTGAATGTCTGGTTGGGTGATATATTTTTAAGAGAAGTTTGGTGGCTTCTTCAGTATTTTAGTATGGAGACAAAACATAAATTGACAGGAATAAATAAGATATTGGAGTTTTCTCCCCTTTTGTAGTTCTAGAATAAAGGTGATCTTGCAAGTCACATTCAAGTATAGTCTCATTTATTCTTATCAAACTGCCTTGTTAGAGAGCTTCCCTGTATGTTTTTCTGACACAGAAATAAAAGTTCAGTCAATGAACTTGAGATATGTATTTTTTCAATTAATTGATAGGGAGGCATTTTTTTACCTGCAATACAGAGCTTTTTATCTTCATATGGGAAAAAATATACAGTCTCTCTACCAGTCAACCTAACAAGAGACAAGGATTGAGAAACCTTGTTGAGTCTGTCTACATGGGGTTTTGCACACACCTGAATGTGAGTCTCATTTTTCACTCCAACATGAGTGAATGGTCTTACTGTTGCTGAGCCTGAAACAATATGTTGAAACACCATGGACACCTCCAAATTACATTATACATTTCACATTTGTAAACTTAAGACTTTAAGGATTAAGATCTCACATTTTTGCTAAGAGACTTGATTGTTTACAGATATTATTCCCTAAATATGAGTCATTCCTTAGTTGTGTGCGGCCTTATGGAAAAACTTGTATCCCATTCTCAAAGAGAATACTTCCCGGTACAGAACACATAGTGATAAAAAGATTGGCTTATAGCAGCTTTTTAGATTTGGATTTCTTTTTCAGTTGTTATTAACATACTATTTCTTAACTTGCAATATCATTCAAGAGACAGGGGGAAAAAAACCACCAAAAAATAATAAAGAAAATTGACACGACATGTTCTCTGACCAGAATAGCTTCTTTTCCCTTGTTAGCACTTTTTAATTAATTTAAAGATAAACCAGGTGAAGAAAATTGTGTGACTCTTATTTACAAATATTTAGACATATTTAAAAAGAATTTTAGTATTTGTCCAGGTGCTGGTTTTGTCTGTGACCGTGCATAAAGATCTCCCATCTTTTCTGCATTGTATTCTACATGTTTACAAACAAACAACTTCATTTCTCCAGTAGAGAGTAACATAAAATCAAAGTGGATCATAAACTCTGTAAAGCAACAGTGGTGCAAAGTTGCTCTCTTTTTTC
Organism: Pseudopodoces humilis; assembly: GCF_049639895.1. NCBI lineage: Eukaryota > Metazoa > Chordata > Aves > Passeriformes > Paridae > Pseudopodoces > Pseudopodoces humilis. The sequence goes on along the minus strand of NC_142204.1, from coordinate 50,010,924 downwards.
TTTCTTTTTCCCCAGATGGAAGGTAATTAAAAGGACCTTTCTTGCTTTATAGAGCATCTTTTTTTCTTATTAGGCTGTGAAATTGAATAAGCATTATCCCCATAATGGCTGGCTTTGGTTTTGTTTTATTTTGCAAATTTGTCCAAAAAGACTTGATTTTGAATTATCCTCTGAGTCATCTTAGATTAGCTGCCTTTCTCCATCAACTCTGGCCAACAGTGTCTTTAGCTTCTAGAGAAAAGAACATTTATGGGGAGAGAAGGATCATTTGTTCTGTGAGATATTTTTGGAGAGGTTTAACACAAATTCTGAAGAACAGTATGTACTAAGCAGCAGAGGGTACAAGAAACTTCTTCATTCTGCACCTCAGACCACTACTTTGGGTGTATGTAGATGTCTTTTACACAACTAAAAGTGGAAAGGCTGATTCTCATCCAAACTGCTGCTAATGTTTCAGAACATTGAATTTTATAGTGCATTAAGAGCCAGCAAATTTAGTAATCTTCACTGCTGAAGAGGCCTACTTTTGACTTTTGAGTTGTCACTCAGCCCTGCAGCTCTGGCAAGAGATCAATATCAGTGTAAACTGAAGTTCTTTGTGTATACTCATAAACAATCAACTCTGAGGTTGAGTATGATATTCCCAGGTCTATATTTTTAGGTATGTATTTAATGAAGAAAAGTTGCAGGAATACTGTTTAAAGGCAGAAAGATATGATGAGCCACTGATAGTCCTCAGAAAGGACTAAGCAAAACCTAAAGACAGGCCTTCTTCTAAACAGTAGTCTGAGTACTATCTTCTAGTTGCATGATGTAGATAATCTGAATTTTTTGTATTATTTTATCTGAGGTTTTCATATTATCTAATAATCATTGAGGCTTGAAACCTGTGAAGGTGAAAGCAGTGATAAGCTGTTATTCCTGTTTTCTCAATAGAAAAGCTGTTTTAGGAAACTGAATTTTCATGTTAACACTAAGCTAATAGTCAAACATAGGTCTTCTAATACCTACTCCTGTATTTAATCCATTAAGACAGTATTGCTCAAATTGGGAAGGACCGAACATGAAAAATAGGATGGTTCCCAAGACCTGCACATTTCTATAATCTATGTTTTTCAAAATCAAAGACAGCCATTTAGGGTCCTACTATAATATTTTATGTCCTGAGCATAAGGTCCAAGGCAAAATATTGAAAAATACAGCGTAGGTTACCCTACTTTTCAGCAAATTTTCTGTGCAAAACAACTGGATTATTTGGTTGTCTTCCAGGATCCTGAGAATTAATTAATACTTGATTGGCTCTTTGAAGAAATAAAGTATGTAGTCCTTCCATAGTTAATGCTGTAGCTATGTTTCCTTTTAAAATATATTATGGATTTCTGCACCTCTTTCTATTGTATGTCATAAATGCCAGATGTTCTGGGTGCACAAGGTAGCACTGATGTGGGGATGAAAGTAATATTGTTTCAGTGACTTTTATTGTTCATTCCCTTAGTGGTAGCAATAGTGAGGATTTGTTAAGTGCATTAAATTAGAATTGTTTGACACTGGAATACTGGGGTACTGTATTATAAATGTTACCATGGTCGTTGAGTTCAACCTTTGATTAAATACTGTCATAGCACAGCTGGACAGTAGCTGGGCAAATAATTCTGTCCATACAGAAATCAAATTTGGCTAGCCTAGTTTGATAGAGAAATAAACAAGTCCCCGGGTAAAGCAATGATGGCATAGATTTGAATCCAAGCTACTGCCATGTAATCCTTAATGCAGACATATCATTAGCCAGGGGGCTGGGCAGTACTGAGACCCCAGCCAATCACTTGTCCAGGTGTGGGAATTTTGAATCCTGCTATAAAAGGAGGTTGCCATAATAAACCGTTCCTGTTTGTCTCATGATCATTGAACTCGAGTCGTGAATCTGTCTCCAACCTACGACCGCACATACAAAATACCACCATGTCAACTAAACCACAGCAATTAGTGCCGTGTCCAGTCGTTTCTTGAACACCTCCAGGGCTGGTGACTCCACCACTTCCCTGGGCAGCCCATTCCAATGCCTGACCACCCTTTCAGTGAAGAAATCTTCCTGATGTCCAACCTGAATCTCCCCTGGTGCAGCTTGAGACCATTTCTTCTTGTCCTATCACTGGCTGCCCAGGAGAAAAGGCCAGCTCCCACCATAGCCTTCTTTCAGGTGATTGTGGAGAGTGATAAGGTCCCCTGAGCCTCTCTTTCTTCAGACTGACTGATGACAACTCGCTCAACCACTTCTCATATATCTCACTCTCTAGACTTGTCAGCAGCTTTATTGTACTTCTCCTGACTTGTTCCAGCACCTCAGTGTCTTTCTTGTACTGAGGGGCCAAAACTGGACACAGCATTTGAGGTGTGGCATCAGTCAGTGCCAAGTACAGTGAGCATTGCCACCCCCACACCAACTAAGTTACATCTGATTTAGACCAAAAACACAGATCTTCCCATCATAATACATGAAAGTGGGAAAGTGCATATATAAGAATTAAAAAAATTACTGTTGATGACTTGGAAAACTTCATAGTATAACTTATGCTTCCATTGATAGTACATGACTGACTTTTAAAAAACAGTGGTAACTAATTTTCACAGAGAGAGAAACAATTTAAGTCACTGCTTGTAGTGTATAAAAGAATGGCTTTTATTAACCCTAGAGGATACTTAGGTATGTATTCACAAAGCTGTATTTCCAGTTAATATTTAGCTGCTAGTCAGTAATGTAGCAATAAAATGAATAAGTTTTTCAAGCAAAAGAACAGAATAGATGCTTGAATTTTCCAGCAAAGCTATAATGCATCTTTATTTTCTGAGAAGGAAGCTTAAGGATATCCAATAGGATTATTCAAAGGATAGCAATTATGACCTGCTAAATCAATCCTCTAGAGCTATTAAAGATTCCCAGCAAAATAAATCTATTTAAGTGAAAGAAAGCAATTCCTGCTCCTTCATGTGGGCAGTTTCAAGGCTGAAACTTAAGTCTTTCTTTATTGCATTCCAACTAAAACAAGATGAAATTTGTCGTGTTTCAGCTTCCGCAACCTCAGACCCAGGCCAGCCAGGAGCAGTGTGGCAAGTAAAGGGAATGGGCACGATTGGGTTACCCCAAAAGTAAAATCAATGTAATGCCAAAATAACAAACAGCAAAAGGTGAACACACAGAACAGGGTCAACCACAAAAGGCAAAAAATGTGTGGGTAGAACAGTATATATATGGAAGGTTTGGGGGTTGGTCTGAAGGCAGGGATCCAATCACAAACCGGGATTAGGATATGAAAAATAATGTGGCAAATGGCAACCAATCAGGGGAGAGAACTAGAACATTCTGGAAGCATAATGTTATATGAACAGGGCTGCTAACGTATTCATCTTCCTGCCTACAGGCCCAATTCCCACGGTCTTAAGTTGATGCCCAAGGCCAGTTCATTATCAAAACCAGTTCTATCCTCATAGAAATTAGTGTAAATATACTGTTGGACATTTTGGTGTCCTGTGGCAAACCATGATCTCCAAGTTCACACCTGCTGTCACTCCTGTCATGGGATGGTTACTGAAGCAATGGATTCCAGCTCTGATAGAGAGTACTCTAAGAGCAGATGCAGTTCTGCATTGCAGTGTTATCACATTTATATTGTATAACTCTGAAGCTTGAAGCTTATCAAAAGGTTATTTATAGTACATCAATGTTCTGACAGGTTTTTCTGGCTATGTTATCAATAACCTTAGAAAAGCTTGCAAGCCTGGAAGAGCTATTTGCATACATGTGTCCACCGCTGATTCTACTAATTGTCAGAAAGAAAAAAGCCATGGCTATGTATTAGTTCAGATGTTCTGCACTGGGAAAAATGTGCTTAACTGCACTGTGTGGGAGACATCTTTGTGCAGAGTTTACTTCTCTGTCCTTTTTCCACATTAAATTCTCCTTCCATAAAAATATTGATTTTGAAATCTGCTTTAGTTGGAAATCTCACTTTAGTTATAAGGGGTTTTTTGGTTGGTTTTTTAAGGGATGATTTTTGTAGACAGCAGACTACCAGCTAGTTCTTAAAAGAACAATAAAGGTTTTTAGTTCCTCCCCTGATTGTAATTACTAGAATGGTTTTTAATAACACACAGTATATCGAGTAGCTGCATTTATTTTTGCTTCCTTCCTATGAGGTAAGCTATGGATTGTCTGTAAAATTGTATGGCCAGTGGCCAGGTGTGACTATATTTAAAAGGTGAAGGAGGGGGAAATGCACCAAAAAAACATTTCTACTAAAGTGGCAGATGTGATTCTTCCTTAATGATGAAAAATTACTGTAAAATATAGTGCCAGTTAAAAGCCTGAAATTGATTTAAACTCAAAACCACCTTGATTTACATTTTGGGTAAACAAAGGGCTTGAGAAGGTTTCTGATAAGACTGTCAAATATTGAATATTTTAATTTTAAACTAAACATCTCAAGTACAAAAGACCTTGATAGAAAATACAGAACTGTGTTTGTCTAAGCAGGAAAACCTGTCTGTCAATGAGGTGAGAAATGAAAACTGTCAGGAAACATAAACTTGACAACTGCTTTCTTGACCTGTCTTGTTAATGAAGGCCAAAAATGGACTCAGCTGACAGAAAGAAGATGAAAGTATATCCATGAGATAGTCAAGGTCAGATACCCTGAACCTAATGTGAATCATAGAGTAATTGTGAAGATGATTATTCTCTTTGGCTGCAAAAACTTCTATATGTCCACAGATTACTTACATGTCTCTTGAATTATCTGATAAGAGAAACTTTACTTGAAACAAAAAATACTCATTCCTTACAGCACCCAAAAGCAACTATTTTATGATAGTACATAGTGTCTACTGATTTTTTCCTTTGTATCCACTTCCTACATAGCAAGTATTCTTAGGTTAACACTCTTTTGAGATGCTTTTGTGCTTTGTGAAGAGGAACTTTCTATATATGTCTTGGAGTAATTCTGGGAGTTATTCAAAGTAATCCTACCTTTAGTTTACCAAAATTCTCTCATTGATTTAACTATTCTGCTGCACAAATTCCTTTTTGATATTAAGAATATCTTGTGAAGGGAAAAAAGAATTTGAATACAGATTGGAAATAGATATAATAAATTGGAATATATATGTATACAGTAATACATTTTTTTACTGTCCCCTGAGAAAATGATGGGTTAAGCTTAGTGGGGATGTTTGCAAATCTCAAATAGTTAGCTTTACCGGCTAACTGAAATTAAAGCTCTAGAGGGTAAAATGCAAATGATTTTATGAAGGATAAGCAATTAGCTCTACTGTGTATGAATATTGTTTAGCACAGACAGTTCAAAGTTTGGCCTATCACATGAAAAAGATTCAACACAGGATTGAGGGCTGTATTATGATTGGAATTGTATGGTATGGTATGACGATAGGTAGAAGTGAAAAATTTACCCCAATTTTCTAAGAAGCCTTCTCCACCTGAGGAACTTCATTACTGTTTAAAAATATTAAATATTAATAATTAATGTTATTAACATTATTAATATTTACTATATTAAAGAACCATTATGAAGCTGAAAATTTAAGTGTTAGAAAAATTATAAATATATTTTAAAATGTGGAGCTAGAGAAAGTAACTTTTAACATATTTTGTTGTTGCTCTAAAACTGAAACTAAGTGGAAGTAACTGCCTATACAGTATCATTTATAATATAGGCTTGATTTTTCTGGTATGGACAGGATCAGACCATGCCTGTGCATTTTCAGTCTTTCAGTCTATTCCCCTTAAAAGCCATCAAAATAGTGTAGGTAAGATTTTACCTACAAATATTTGTAGTATATTTATTTTAATCACTTTATTCCCAAAGACAATCTCTTCACTAACAATCCATAAAGAAGAAACATGCAATATTAAAATGGATGATTTTCTTTAATTTTAAAAAAATCTCTTGAGTAGGGGTATTAAAAGAGAGCTGCTTTTGAGTAGCTTGATAAGGGGGAAATCGTAGATATTTCATTTTGCTTTCAGTTTCTGTTAATAGTAGTGGATCTTATTTTCATTAATTTTAATTAACAGTTATTGGGTGTCAAGTTGAACTCAGTTTCTTCAGCTTCCAGTGCAACTATTGGAGAAAGATAAGGGCTATCAGATGACAGTTCATGTTACTGAAACTGTTGCTGAAAATAGTTGCACCCATTCTGTTTATTTCTCTGTATTGGCAGGGATAGCTGCTTGAACAAGATACCAAACTCTTCCAGGACAAGCTGAGTGAGGTATCATGTCATACGTGGTGAATGAGAGTGACTTAGGCTGTATTCAACTGCAAATGAGAGGTGGCTGACACAGCTGTTGTGGCAACAAAGCATAGAAATTTGAGAAGTGTAGAATTGCTGTTACTGTGGGCTTCCACATCCAGACTCCCTATAGCAAAGTAGTTGTGATCTCTAACACAGAATCTTCAAATAGGCAGTTTGCAAATATTTTTTTATGACTAGGTTACATATTGAAGGTATAAAGGGCTCTGAATTCCTGATAATTTTCTTTAACAGGAAAGCTATGGCAGTTAAATAAAAGGGAGACAGAAAATCACCTTTACCATGGTGAGAGGGAGTTACTAGTAGCTTAGAGTCTGATGATTCTATGATTTGTTCAGGAGCTTCTTTGTCAGTATACAATACAATGTGAAAAATCAAAAAGGCATGCAATATAAAACAAAGAGATGAGTCTGATAGAATTGTTTTATAATAAAATATTAACAGAATTTCTAATATTGGCTCATTGCTGAGTCAGTGTGACACAGATCTAGTCATTTGAATTTCTTTTTACTGTAAAGCCAAACTGGAAGCAAAAAGCAACTATTCATATTTCATATGTATATAAGAACTTCTCTATTCTATGCATATAGCAATACATAATTTACAGCAGGATTGAAGAAAAGTTATCAGTAGAATGCTTTAAATCTACTGTATTTCTGTTGGATTCAGAAGGTATTTTGGCTCTTCGTTTTTCTTCCATAAAATAAATATTATTCTTCTGGTATTATCTCTTAGTTCTCTGTTTCCTGACACTGATTTTCCTTCTTCTGTGGATCTTCAGCCTAATTCAATGAAATATTACCAAATTTGCATTATTAGCAGGAACAAGAACACATCATTTAGTTAGAGGCATTGATAAATTATGGGGATTTTTGCTTTAATAAAAAAATGTTAATTAAGAGCAGTAGCCTTTTCATAGTAGTGAAGACTTTGAAAGGAATTGTTTTCACTCATGCTCAAACCTTATTCCGCTGAACATACACAGCTTTGTAACTCCAAAACATTCTTCATAGCCAAATTTTGCTTTTCAATCCCATACATTTCACATGCTTCTTAATGATTAATTTGTTCCTACATTGTCTGTTTCGGTAGTGGACCTGCCATCTGATTCAACTGATTCTTTGCTGCCAAATCATTCCACATTTAGTTGTACACTTGCTGTAGTTCAGGTCCTATGCTCCTTCTTGTTCTGGAAATCCACCTAGAATTTCTCCAGACTTTTGCATCTTTCCTGAATAATTTCCTGCTGTGAGGAAGTCTGCTAGGCTCTGGCTGGGGCTGTGCTTTGGTGACTGTTACACAGTTGTGAGGAATTTGAATTCTCACATGAAGGAAACTGGCCTCTGTCAAACTCCTGGGTTATGAGAATCTGCCGAAGAGTGGAAACATCACTACTGAATTAGCAAGAAGTGAAAAGCATATTCACTTCCATATGAAATGTTTCTTAAAAATAATGTATGTTAAAATGAAGAGATGTCAAAATAAATGTGTGAGGACCTGTGTTCATTTTTATTCTTCTGAAACAAATGTGATGGTTTATCTCATTTATTATTTTGGATTTTTAAGAAAGACCTGACCTTGCAAGTTGCCTATGTAGCAAAAGTAGCAGATTCTTGGCTTCATGTGGAGACACATCAGCAGAAGCCTATCGAGTTGATTTACTGCAGAGAGGCTCATCATCATCACAAAATCTTCAAGCCAAGATTTGTGCTTTTTAATTTCTTTAATAAAGAACCAAGCATATAAATTTTTCAGAATAAATAATAATGTCAATAACTGCAGAAGATTTTCATGAACAAATCCTGCCTTACCATTTTTTAAAATGTCATAGCTGGCACTACGTTATAGGTAGTAAAGTTTTGATTGAACATGCTAATCTGAGCAGACCATGTTCAGAAGGAATGAATAGTCTTTATATATTGTTCTCCACTTTGTCTAGCATTGTCTTTACCGTACATTAAACAAGCATTCTCTTTCTTCCTTATCTCTTTAATATCACACAGATTACTGAAATAAATCCCAAATGTTCTTCTATCACATCTCATTTACATCTATTCTTGACAGATTTCTCACCGTTTTCAGAAATGGTAACGTAATGAAAATTACATGAGTCATGAGAAACTGGGAGAGAAGATTATGGACAACTGACAAACAAAAAGGAGAAAAAGTAGGGAGGGGAGGTGGGGTTTTGGTTAGAGATATTAAAAGATATATAAAAGTTCAAAATTTATCTAAATATGATGCAATAGGGTAGGTGACCTAAAGCCATCGAGAGGATTATTCTTTCTTGTTCACCTGTGCATGGAGCTGAAAGCTAAATAAATCCTTAGCAAGCAGAGATGAATGTCTGCTCTTTGATGGCAGGTGTCTGTGCTGCTCTGTTCAGAAAGGACATGGCTGCACACTTGTTAGTATTTGACTGTGCTGGCATACAGCATGCAGCAGGAATACCGGAAAAATGGTTTGTTCACATGTGGGATTAATTTAAGCTATTCAGGAAATAATGAAAATGAGTGCAGATTTTCAGAAAGATACTTCACCTGTGGGGGCCCAGGGGCCTGTTAACAAAATGACTCAAAGTCAACTAGTCAGTGTCAATGGAGGGGCAGAGGCAAAAGGGGAGAGATTCCCCTCAAGAAAAGAGTAAGAAAAGGCCTCCCTCCCCTGGGCCTTTTGCAGCCACATGTTGGTGCCTTTTGGGTTCTAGCATTATGATAGTGTGTGGGGTTTGATGTCACCTTTATTCAGCCCCCATTTACCATTCATGTGCCCTTCCTAGAATGTTTTTCCTTCCCTTAACCCCCACTGGCTCTGTTTTGTCACATTGTTCTGCCCCTCTTATCCCCTTGGTTCTCTTGGTCTTCAGCCACTCCCCAGCACCACTTTCCGCTATCTCTGTTGGACCTCAACCCTCAGATCCCTTCTTTTACCCTTCATTTAACCCTGTGCCCTGAGCCCAACCCTTAGTTCTCGTGCCTGCACCTATTCAAGGTTGATTAAATAAATCAGCTGTTGGATTGCCAAACGAGAACCCATCCCTTCATCTAAAATTGTCAGCCTTTTCCACGGAGTGCTCCAGGCCCTGAGAATGCTGGTCGCTCTCTGGGGTCTCGTTGCAGAACGTGCAATAACATTCACCATCTTTTCCTCATACAGAATTTTTTTAAATTTTCTAAAATTTAGAAAGTGTACAAAGTGGGTGAATAAATTATTTTTTTTTCAGCACACAAAAAATATTTCATATTTTTGTGTTGGCTGCTGATCTGGTTCATGGAAATTTTCTTAAAAGCAATGAAAAAATACTCCACAGCCAAAAAAACTTTTTTTCTCTTATTCTTATGCTAAGTATCTTGCAAGTGCCATGTCAACAACCTCAGTGGAACTGCAGTTACCTCTAGTCACAAACTCTAAGGTAAGATTGGCCAGACCTGCACAATCCAAAGGCCTTGCATCTTGCCTGTGATGAAGACTGAGAGCAGATAACTTGCAAAACATGAACACAGAGCATAGAAAAATTATCTTGGGGCTTTACTGAACAGCATAAATGCTGCATTATTTTTCCACAAATTTGTGACTAGTATACACCTTAGTTGCTACCAGTGGGCTGGAGTCTGATTCAAACTATGTTGGGAGATTTATTGATCAGCCACAACTTAATTGTTAGGGTAGATGAAACTAGAGTACTAAGGAGTTTTGAATATTGTTCTGAAGAAAAAAAAAAAAAATGCTGAGTTGTATTTTTCCCAGATAGCATGGATCTGGGAAACCTTATCTCCATTTAGTCTGCTGAACAATGTTAATTCTTCAGTATTCTTCTTTGCACAGATCTCTTAGTCATTTAAGTTTATCTGCCCCCTACTATCAACTGAATATCACACTAAGTATTGTGATTAACATATAGCAAGAAAACTGTTTAGATGTTCCTCAGGTCCATTTTACTTCTACCTATTCAAAGGCCATTGAAGTTCTCTTTAACACCATAATTTCAGTATTTTATAAATTTTATTTTTGGTGAGAGATCTAAATATTTTCATAAAAATAAACCCCCAACCATTTCCTTCGGGGAATTTTCTAGGAATATTGGTAATTTAAAGAAGTAATTTGTGTCTTTAACCTCATCCTGTGAAATCTGATCCAACAGAGCAGCAGAATCCTCAACTAGAAATCCAAGGAGCTGGATGTTACCTAAACAAGTCTAAATCTAAATCACATCAATATTTTTTCTATTGAAAGCTTTCTGCAAATCAAGGGAATATATATAGGTTTTGGGGTGTAATTGTATTTGAGTTATTCCGTTATTATTACATCTAAATAGCTTATCTACTTGCCACAAATTTTTAAAAATAGTTGCAGAATTTAGAGATATAAGAAGATCTGATAAGAAGTATAGGGTTCAAAGATCATCTTCCAGAATGAGTCATCTTTATTAACGGCTGCATTTCTTTTCTGCCTCCTTTGCAAGTCAGATCAATCCTACTGAGAGTGCCAAATGTGAATGTTAAATTGCATTCTTTCTTCTCCATATGTGCCCAGCACTGATGCTGCTGCATGGGATCCTTGATCAGTAGGAATGACTATCTGTAGATAAACCATGCTGCTGAAGTGTGAAAAATGTATAGTGCAATTTTGCTAGGATTATTTCCAGAATAACATCACTTCTGACATTGACCATGGAAATCCTAATGGTTGAGTTTATACTGTTGTTGACTTGTTTGCAGCCACTATAATTAAAAAAAAAAAAAAAATCAAGTTAAACCAAGCAAAAGTGACAAAACCAGACTCATATTCTTTTTGCAGTGTCATGACATAGGAGGGAAAAAGTAGATATTCAATTATGTCCTGAAGTTACTAGAGTTACTAGAACTTTTGTTTTAGCAGTATTTCATTAATAAGTCACCAAAGAATTCAGCAATACAAATGATAGAACAATCTCCCATTCTATTTTTAGCCTTAAAATATTGTAGTCATAAAACTTGTCATAATTAATTCCAAAGCTGAATCACAGCAAAGACAAAAAGGGCTTTAGAACAATTTTCCAGTTTTCTCTTGATGACTACTGTGGAAACTGCATCTGTGAGGATAGTTTTACTTTTTTTTCCTCTCAAGAGTGACAGGTTTTCCTTTTACATATCTTTCTCCAATTTTTTGCTTTCTCTTATTTCTAAATACTATGTCCCAGATTAAAATGAATTTGGCTCCAAGAAGCCAAAGTAAACTTGGATCAAATGGTATAAATATCTGATCCAGAACTGTGACTATCCCTGTAATTTTTGCTGACATATAATTGGAACTAAACAGGAATATTTTCAGTCACAGATGATGTTAGAACGAAACAGATACTATTCTAGTTTAACTTGTTCAATATTTTTCTGACAACTAGTGCTCAAGTTCATTTATGTGAACAGTTTATACAAGATAAATAAATGAAAAAGCTGTGGCCAAGGCTGTAGAACAAGTTACTAGGAAGTCACATGTTGTGAGTTCAAGTTGGGTGTTGTGGGTTCATAATGCATTAGCAATGACACAGTATTTGCAAGTTTTTCCAGCAGAGAAACACTGAGGTAGTTTGGTATCAAGCAGGTTAGTTGCTTCATGCTCATTGTAGTGCTGGGTCATGGACCTAGCAGAGCTATTTTGTGGGATGGCATCCTTAGGAGACACCACTCTGAGCACTGCCATGGAACAGCAGACAGCACTAGCTCACAGTATAGCTCCCCTAAAAGCTGATATTCAGTTGCCTGCTTCCTCAACCACCATTCCATCAGCTTCTCGATAGTAATGTGGAACAGCTAGAGAAATGCCTCTCTGGAATGAAAGTCATTAAGGCATTTTACTTTCTGAAGTTTTATTTTTTCTTCTCCTGTGATAAATTCAATATCTAAAGTAGTGTCACTGACTGTTGGATGCTGTCTTACAGAAAAGAATCCAGGTCCTCAAGCCTCAGTGCAGTAAACTGAGATAGGATGTTGGGAAGGGGGACTGTCATCTTTATAGAGAGATGTTTATTGCCTACGTTGTTAAGTAACCTGAAATCATTACATCTTCTTAGTACTACCTTATGTAGAAGATAAAGAAAACTGTTTTCTTAGCAAAGTTCTGTATGAGACAAGGGCATGCTGATAAAATCCATGGTTGGGTGGAAAGGATAATACTGACTGAGACAGGAAATTTTAATTTCAAAAGCAGCTCTATGGACGATGTTGGTAACTACTTTCCATGACTTATAGTAAAAGAAGAAACATCAATCACTTGACAAAATTACTCCCTCTACTTTCATTTTCCTATTTATTCAACAGTATTTTGCAGTTACAATACATCAACAAATCAAAATAGCTTTTGTGGTTGCCATTCTAACTAGAGAAACCCAGGTTTTCTTATGCTTTTTTAATTTATACTGTCTGCAGTGAAGAATTTATTTACAAGAAATTTATGACCAGAATAACTCTGGAGTAGTACAAGCTACTACGAGTATGTGTAAATTAACATGAACAAGGAAGATGTTTCATCAGTCCTGGCTTCATCAAAGATAAAATTCCTGGAACTAAGAAAGATAAGTAGAAGAATTTCAAGGAGCCATTTATATTAGTAGAGTAACAGATAATTTGAAGGTGGTTTCATGTTTCATAACATCCTTAAAAACTGCTTTTTCTAATTATTTTTTTCTTGTTCTTAAATTTCTCTGCTTGACTTAAATTAGATTTTTGTTATTTAAATGTGAACAGTGATGCACTCCAGTTACATATGAGACTTCCAGGTTACATATTTTTAACAATAGAATACAAATAAATATAACCTTTTAGAGATTTGTCACTGCAGGATTTTAATAAATCTGGACACATACTAGAAACAAAACCTTAGACTGGAAATTAAAACTTGGGCAGAAGATTTGAACCAGGCCTGTATAATTATTGCTGCTCAGCAAATTATAACAAGCATAAGACACAGCCACCATCCATTTTAGAACAGAGCACAACCTGAAGCTCCTGGGAAAAGGTGAGAGGACCTGGTCTGACACATGCTGGTCAGAATTGCAAGCATCAGAAAGTACACATAGCATAGACAGGAGCTTGTTGATAGCTTTGATGAAACCCATTATATAATCTTTGTGGAGATGAATGGTCTGTTCACCTCTGGGAAAATTGGATAGTGATTATTTTAATATGGAAGCTGGTACATGGATATTGCAGCAAGCACTAAGAATAGGCACATAGGTCATGAAAGTGAAGAAAAAGGAGTCATGAGCTGAGGAAAAGCCAGACAGTGCTTTTCAAGAGACACTTATCTTAGCAATGAGGGAGAACTGAAGACCCAGTTCATCCCATCATCTATGAGTTGAAACAATCTTCACTTAGTCTAAGGGAGAAATTAAAAGAGTTATGACTACGAGAGTTATATTACAACATCCTTGGGTTTGGTCACTTTAGAAAAAAAGGAATTAAAAAAAAAAAGAGAAACCATTCACTTATATTTTAGTCAAGGCAATGCACATGAATATATGAAAATATATTTATTAACCTCAGTGGGGGAAATATTGTAAGATATTTTTGATGCCAAATAATTTTTATGTTTTTTTAATGAGCAGTGTATGATAGACAAATTTACACATTTATAAACATTTATACTTCAAGAGTTTTCCTTAAACTGTCGTTTTAGCTGTGCTCACTTTGTGTTTTAGAAAAATCTAAGTAATTTTAGGGATCAAAGCACAACCGGTTTACATAAATTAGCTTTTATTCCAGAGAAAAGTAGATAAGCATGACCAGAAAACCGCAAGGAATAGACTGAACAAAAACTATTGAATTGTTTGGTTAAAGATGAGCTGCTATAGGTAGTATCCACAGAATGAAAATGGTGTCACTGGAGCAGGAGACAAGATTTGCAAGTGCATTTCCCTCACATGCACTGCAGTAACTTAACAGGCAAGAAAGGGAAAAATACATTTGTCAGCAGGAAGATTAAAAAGATTAAATTTGTACTCAGTGTACGTAATGAATTATGGTTAAAGCACATGTCTACAATGATGTCCACTTTGTGTAAGGGCTAAGGTGAGTAACTAAAAATATGGACTGAGAAACTGAGGTTGGTACTTTTTGATACCCAAGTCCTGAAGCAGGAAATTGTTGTATACAAAGATTAGGTTGTCCACAGATGTTTAAAGGCAGATATTTGATTGGTTTTTTTTTCAAATAGCAATGTCTTACACTGATAACATAAGGTAAGTACCAGTATGGTCCCACAAAGAAGGAAACTTCAGAATTAATATGTGGTTATAAAAAGATTCTTTCTTGAAATATGCTGAAATGCACAACACAATAATTACAGATGCCAAAAGGAAGATATATCACCTTTCTCATGAATACAGGTTTTTTTATAACAATTTGTTATACATATTTCCAGATATTTTCAGGTATTAATTTCAGTGCACTTTGCTGACTGCAGCTGCTGACTGAAATATTTGTCAAATTTTAATAGAGTAGAGGTCAGATGTAGGAAATCAATGTATTGATCTGATTTTTTAAAAGACTATTTCTAGGCAAAATGTGGACTATATTAGCCAGAGTAGAAGTGTCAGAGGGCATGAAGGATTTTAAACCACAACAGAGAGAGCATATTTCCAGACTCTCCCAGCCATGTAGGGAGCTTTGTTTACAAGTAGATAGAGATTCAGAAAATGTGATAAAAATGGGAGAGTAGGGTAACTTACACAGGATGTTTATTTGAGTTAGCTCTGGCCTACCTGATAGCAATCTCTGTCTGGAGGGTTTAATTCAGAATGTGTGAATTTAAGTAACTTGCATTGAAGATTAGTTTCATGGCAACAATCACAGACTAGATAAGTGTTCACATTTGATACAAGAATCACTAATGAACCAAAGGCATTAATCTTTTTTGTGTGGCTGAGTAGCATGTGAGTGGGAGACTAGTAAGTTTTATATGAAATGTATGATTCAATGTACTTAAGCTATGACTTATCTGAACACAGTCCTTGCAGGCAGAAGATAATGCTTTTTCCTCATAGCAAGCTAATCACTGGAGAATAGTTTAGTTAAGGACTAAGTCAGTCAATAGATGAAGACAGCCAGATCTCTAATTTTACATTGTCAAAACAAATTATTTTAACTTCTTCCAGAAGTAGTTCTTGTGTTTCAAGGAAAGACACGGCGTAAAGCAACAGTGCAAGCCATGCCAGAGGTCAGTTGGATATATTTTGTCAGTCTATCAAGGACATGTATTTCAGTGCCTAGAAGAGTATTTCACATAAATGTAGCAGGAAAGGTATAACAAACTTTGCTTGGAGAAAGATGGCTGTCACTAACAAGCTCAGTTTTAGGAAAAAAGGTGCTCAAGCAAGGATGTGAGAAGATCAAGACCCCATAGGCAGCTGAAGTCTGAGCTGAGTTATCGGTGGGAAAGTATTAGCTAAACATCCTGAACACCATATTTGTTACCTCATTTGCTTCAAAATACTTTTTTTTAGACTTTCCCAAGGAAGCGAAATTTTATTTTGGTTTTGTTATCAATATTATCATAAAATAATGAAAGCAAGAGATCTTTTCCAGGGCTTGATTGTTTTAAAATGTGAATGTGACAGAGGCATGTTCAACTCCTTAATTGGTTTATCAGAATGCCTACTTTCAGAGCCAGACAGCAGTTGGTTTTGCCAAACTTGCAAGAAGCTCCCAGGAGCCTTGCTTAGAAAATCACTTGCCTGTCTGCCTTATTCAATTCCCACCAAAAATCAACTAATGCAAAACCAGGATATGAGTGAGCCATGTTGTGGCAGTCCTGTGCTCCTGGTGCCATTCCATTAGCAGCTGCAGTGTGCCTGGAGCTTTATGGTTTTCAGAACCCTAACCACAGGAGTAACCCTAAACCTAGGCGTAACCCTAGCCCTAGACAGAGCATTTTAAGCTGCATGGTAGTGAGACTACAACCAAGTAGAAAGGTTTGAAGAGAGCCATGTTGTGACAGTCCTGTGCTCCTCTTGGCAGGCCTTTTGCAGATGCAGTGTGCCTGGAGCTCTGGGCTTTATGGTTTTTCACAATTTTGGTGACACACAACTGAACACACCAAGTTCATGTAACAACAGCTAGAGTTTGTTGACTGACCTCCTCTTTTACAGGGGCTTCAAATATTTGAATATTTGATTGGTTGAGGTCTGAACACCACCCAGCTCCCAGCCAAGTGGATGCCTGCCTTTAGTCTTGAATGGGATTGGCTGTTTGAGTTTGAATCGAACATATCAATGTCTTACCTGTGTACTTGTTTACTTCTACTCTTTAACAAATTAGGCTAGTTGACTTGGCATCTGTTATGTCCAATTTTATCTGTGCAGCTTACAGACCAGCTGTAGATGTCACACCTTTTACTTAATTTCTTATTTCTGTACTGTTGTAATTATTGATTGATGTTGTGGACTCTGCATCCTAAGGTGTTCAAGGCCAGGATGAGGCCCTGAGAAACTTGGTCTGGTGGAAGCTGTCCCTGCCCATAACAGAGGATGGTTGGAATCAGACGACCTTTAAGCTGCCTTCCAACCCAAACCATTCTATGAGTCTATGATTCTATGAGTTTGTCTTCTCACACAGCTAACCTACTACACTGTAATTTCAGAAATTCCTTAGGAGCTGATATTATCTCTCCTGGTAAATATATTTTTATTTTTTTTTTAATTTTAAATGTTTCTTTATTTTTTAATAAGACTTACCAAGAGAACACGACAAAAACAGGACACCTACCTGTCAAGAGCAACTTTATTTTAAGGGTGCAAACTGTTCTGGGGCTGGTTGGGAAGAATTTTCTTCACAGCAACCCATACAGTGTTTTGAATGTGTGACTGAAATGGTGTTGACAACAGAGCAGCATTCTGTCTGTGCCTGAACAGTGCTTGCATGACATCAGTGTCTTTCTTGTTTCTCACTTTGCTCCACCTGAGAGTGGGCTGTGGCAAGAGGTTAGGAGAGAACACAGGCAAAACAGCTGACTCATTGATTTCATCATAATTTCATCAATGATAAAAACCTGAGTAAGAGAACATAACCTTAAAAACAGGTGTATAACCTACTTTAAACCAAGGGAACTGTTTATAAAAAAAAAAATAATTGTAATTTATAGTATTTTAATTTAATTACTACAAATATTTATGATTTGAGTTTGATATCTGGAATATAGTGTAAGCTAAATATTTTTAATAGAGGCACTATGATTGCATAATTCCATTATTTATCAAGGAACTTACCAAAAATTTACAACAGGTGAATTTTTATTCTATTTTATCTCATTTATTCTTTTGGTTCTTCATATTTTCTTATGGCACTGATTTAAAAAAAAGATTTTGTCTGCCTTTGGGCTCTGCTCATTCATGGACATTTCTGTTATCACAGGTCTATAATCATCAACTTCAATTTGTTTTTTCTGCAATTGAAGAATTGATTCATTATCTAGATCCATGTTTTAAATAATATCAATTTACACATTAGCTGAATACCATTCTTGCACATAGATTAACTGGATAGATATGAATTAATTGATTTTGGGGTTTAGTGAGGAGAAGACAGAGGAATTCTGTACATGTAATGCAAATGTAGGCACTTAATTAAACAGTCATTTGGGGTTATATGCATGTAAATAAGGATGAATGGGATTCATTAAATACTCATAGAAGGTAATTCATTGGTTAATGTACTTTTAGTTCACTACAGAATCAGCTGGGGTAGTGGAATCACTATTAAAGGTATAAATTTATGTTCAGCTTTATCATCTGCACTAATTTCAGAGAATGAAAAAACAATGACACCATAGTAAGCTGGTTCTCTAGGTCCCCTTTATAACATTTGAAACGATTTAGTAAATCTGAAAGGATAACTCATTCCATTAAAAGTAAAATAATTATAGGTGATACTAATTCCCCCAGTAAAGCTTCTGTTTCATTGCAAACTTAGACTAGATGCCAGAAGGCTTATGTTAGTGAAAATTAATCCCCTCTGAAGCCATCTCTTCAGTTTCAAAACACACAGTTTTGGTATTTCAGTAGCTCAACACAGTGTTGTAAGAAGTGAAATGTCAGATAAAATCTTCAAATTTGGAAAGTAAAAATGTAGAATTTATAAATTATTAGTTAGAAATTTTTAGGCTATACCTGTTACCAGAGATTGGCCCTACTCATGACTGTAATCATGAACACACTATGAAATTCCTACTGCCTTCATCCACCCAGGTAGAAAACAGCCAAAAATCTCGACTGAAGTAGTCCATTGGCTCAGATAGGATTATTCAGATGTTTTAAGGTAAGTACATGTGCTGAATCATGGTCAAATCATTCTCCAGGTTTCCTGAGTTTCATTATCCTTGTCCCTGCCTTGCTGAATGGACTTTTAGATTTGGATTAAAAAAAAAAAAAAAAATCACATTTAATTTCTCTTTACCAAAACCAAATTCTGCATCTTCTGAGACTATTTAACTTGAAGCAGATATATATCTTTCTTACCATTGACTGTTCCTTTTCATCCTTCATTTACTATAGTGCTAAAAGGCATTTCCTATTTCCTAAGAAATACAAAGACATAGTAATAATACTTGTTAAGGACCTGCTATAACAGACTTTGAAAACAGTAAGAGTTTCTCCATTGATTTCAACAAGTTTTGAACTGAATTCTAAAAGATTAAATTTAGGAAAAAGCAATTAAAGAGTTCTCTCATCAACAGCAAAAAAGTTTAGAATGTCTGTGTATTAATTCTACTGAAAACAATGGTGAAATAACTGCTTACTTGTCTAAAATGAATTATTCTTAACCTCTGTCATGTAAACAATTCCAATAATCAGCATTTACATATACAAATATATAAAATGCACAAATGTGTAGTAACTAAAAATTAAATTATAATTTAACAGATGTAATGAGATATAAGTATTAATAACCTCATTTAAAAGTCTGATGAATACAAAAGTTCTCACATTATAATTACTCTCAGAAAGAAAAGAAGTCTTGTTAATCTGGTGAGGAGCTGATGACAGAAAATTATAAATAATGGAAACATTGCACAAATTAATTCTAGATTAAGACAGAATAGTTTATATTTAATAATAGAAAGACCATTTTTAGTAGAGAGTACCTATGATCATAGAATAATAGAATGTTTTGGGTTTGGAAGGAGACTGTTCCAAACATTAAACTTCTTTGCTCTCCCATGATCCTCAATTTTTTGAAAATAACTAATCTTTCTCTTACAACAGGTCTAAATGAAGCTAGATACTGGCCAGCAGTATCCTACATATACTGCATCAACTGAATACTAATGAAATGTCTCCTTTCAAAAAGTTTTGAGGCTGAAAAAGACTAATGGGAGATTTTTCAAAATGGAGAGTAACACAAAATACAAATGCTTAGGCAATTTTAGGGAAACGAGTTTGTGATATTTATATTGATTTGTTATGTATAATTAATAACTATTTTATTGGTTAAGTTAATTCTGGAGACACACTGGTTTTTTATTAGTCTGAGCTATTTCTCATCTGTAGAGGCATAACTGCTGGAATAGAAAACTAAGAAGACGAGGCTACCATAATTTTTCCTGTTTGGCAAAGAAAATTCATTATTGCCGTATCATACAGAGTATGTCACATTATTCTATATTTTCATTTTTAGTTGTTTCATTAATATCTGTATCCCCATCATCATCTTCTTATGTCTTTTAGTAACAGACTCAATCTGGCACATATTGAACATATTTTGCATATAAATTCTAGAAAGCATAAAATACAAGTTTATCTTTGCCTTCAATTAGCATCATTATTTCTGTTTAGTTGGCAGTTCCTTGAAGATTCAAACTGGAAAAACTGCTTTTATTAATCATGGCAAGAAATGCTAAGGCAGCCCATGGGAGAACCCTTCTTTTACTTATTGGCTTTTCGTGCAAGCTGTATTGGCAAAGTCATTTCACATGTTTAATAGATGACTCCAGCTTGTAAAATGTATTGGTCAAGGTAGGTCATATAGTGGAGTATTTACAGATATTGAACCAGACAGGTTCAGTAACTAGAGTAGTTAAATAATAATGACAAAAGGCTGCATGTTTATTCTTGTTTTATATGCCTTCCATAAATATTTTTGTGCCATAGGAAATTTAATGCTATAATGCAGTCAAAAGATCAGGCTTTAATTACTTTCTGGTCAAAATTGACATTTTGTTGTAATTTCAAAAACCTGTCATCTAAAGCTTAATTTTACTTGATAAAGACTGAAGTTGTGCCATCATGAAGGCTGGAATAATTTGTGTCCAAAAACAAGATGTAAGGTGTCCATAGGAGTAGCAGTAAAGGAACTAGGAAAAATCTCATCATTTTCAAATAAAAAGCATCCACAGTAGAAGCTTTCAGTTAGCAACCAGCTATTAGAACTGAGTCCAGAAGTCTGCTCTTGTCTCGAGAGTTGGGTTTTCTAGTGCTGTAGTGCTCCTGTAATGTAAATCTACTATCATGAAGGAAATACTGAAATTCACACAATGTCATGTAAAGTTAAGAGGTTATCAGTAAAAGATAGTTTGGTATCCAACAGACAGCACTTTTTTTCTTTAACTTGGATTAGCTATTTACACTTTCTATTTTGAATTAGGATTTGGTCATTCACCATTGGTATTTGGCACCATTGGCATTGAGTGCGCACTAATCCTGAATAGTTTGCTGTCTCACCTGTGGTGGTTTACCTTTAATCTGTCACTGATTTAAAGCTCACTAATGTCATTCAGTATTTCTACATAGGCAGCAGGAAGAGATATGTATGATTGTTCTTTCCCTTGCATTGATCTGCCCAAAACTATCCAATTTATTAACATTCTCACGGTACTGCAGTGAAGCTACCGAATTCTTTAGAGCGGTCTGCATTAGTGCACCTACATGTCTTCCCAAATTTTCTTCAGTAAATTCACAGTTCATACAGTGCCTTGCGTCTGTCCTTTCTTTTCCTATGCAAACACTCTCTATCACTGTGCTTCCATAGCCCTACTCTTCTCTACCATCCTGCCATCTGCCCTGGATTGCAGAAGGACAGAGATGCTCTGGAGGGGAAGTGCAGACAGTGCACCCATGTAGATGTGCCCAGTGGCAACTGGGAGTATCACACTGAAATGAACTGGGAGCAGGGTGCCAGAACTAGCAGCTGACAAGGATCAAAGTGCTTTATCTACTTTAAGGTAAGAACCTTCCCCTTGCCATTCCTGACTAGTGAAAAAACACTTAACAAAGCAAGACTTTTCATACAACAACTAGGAAGAAAAGATGAACATACAATAAACTTTTTCTTTTTATTTTTTTTGTGCTTACAGGAATAGATTTTGAGCACCAGGCAGAGCAACACACTGAACTCTTCAGAAAACATTTGTTATGCTGTAATTAAACACAATGGCAATTAATGAAATAAAGCTCTTCATTTTATAGAAAAGAAAACTGTAATTTTGATAAAAAGGGATAAACAGAATAGTATTATATTAAGGTGCTCTTCAAATGCAGAAGTAGTTACTTCACAACAAATGAAAGGACTCTGCCAACAAGGCTTTCAAAGTTAAATAAATCTACTTGTTTGTTGTTCTAATTTAGTAGGTCAGTATTTCAAAGAAACCCTAGAGATAAGCAAGCTGGCAGGAAAACGAGGAAAACAGTTGTGGGGAAGGTAGTGAGAAAAGGTTTTGGACCTGAATTACTCTTGGCATTTACAGGTTGTGAGTAATGTTAATAAAAATTACAGCTGCAACAGTGATGACTGTCTGTTATAATACATACTGTCAGGAGCAGCCTCTTCAGTGACCTCTGGTAATATGATTCTGCTGGTGGATGCTTGTGAATCTGCTGAGGAAGCAAGTTAGAGCTGCAGAAATGGCAAGCCATCCCTCATTCCCCAAACAGGAGTCTGGCACTGAACTGGAGATTCAAAAACTACAACATATAATGTGCAAAAATAAATAAGAAAATAAAAAACCCTCTTTCCTACATAAGAGGAACACTTCTATTCTGTTGGAGATAAGGGTCATGATAGCACATAACCACAGACCCTTTATCTAACTGATCAATGGCTATTCTTTTGGCTGTGTAAAAATGTCTTTTGTCCACAGGAAAACTGCTGAATGAACAAAGCCATTGGAAAAAGTGTTACCTTTTGCATGCTGGAAGTAAACACATTTATTGCTCATATCTTTTGTTATAATTTCTTCAGATATAGCACTCTATATTTCATCTTCAGCACACCTGTAAAATTACAAATGCATCTATTATCTACAAGCATTTGCTAGAAAAATGCAACATGTAATTACAACAGCAAAAAGCTACTTAATTTGCAGTTCTTCTGGAGTTCAGTTTTATCATTTCAATAACACTTTCAAAAGAAAAAAAAATGGCATGTGCTTACCTTACCCACTAATCCTGGAGAAAATGGGTTTTTTTTGTCAGAATAATACACACTAAAAAGTAACTAATCATTAATGCTCCACCAGTCTAGTTGCTAGATGTGTAACTACCAATTTCCTGGAGTTTCTGCCTAATAGAACCTGCATTCATCTTTTCCTGGAGTACAGCAAAGTAGTTGAAGAAGCTCTGTTTATGTGTAAAAGAGAGTCAACTCCCTGCTGTGAACTGGCTGTTTCTTGCCTGTTACAGTAAATAAAATAGCTAAGCAGTGTTTAAAAACTTATTTTAATATTGACATTTTTTGTGCTGTTTCTTTTTCTTCCTCTCTCTTACACAAAAAGAAACCCTTGAGAAAAGTATTTTTCATTCTATGTGATTGTGGGAAGTAATGTCGGGAGATAACAAGTGCAGTGGGTTAAACATTATTTGCATCCCATCTACTTCTTTCATATAGAGCTTGTCTCTTTGTGTTGCAATGAAACTATTAACAAAAGTTTTGTTCTTAGAGCTAAAGCTATCCAGATGTAATTTTTGTTTCCAATATTCTTGGCAAATTTCAATTGCTTTGATATTTACCTAATACTAAAGTTTTAAGTGTTTAAAAAAAAAAATCACTGATTAAACAGACTATATTAAGTCTCTAAAACTGTCCATTAGGTTTAGATATCAGGAGCCTTTCTCATGTTTAATGTGAAACAGTAAAATAGCAAAATCCACCATCTTGTGACATTTAGTGCATCTATAATTTCTTGAACTAACCAAAGCGTGCCCTTCAGAGAATGTTTTCCCAAATTTTACAAGTGTTATCTCTTCTTTCCCTGCTGGAAATCCCTACATTATTTTGGTGGGGGAAATAGAGAATACTGAAAAACAATTGACTTGGATGTGTAGAAGAAACTTTTAAAAGGTCATGGAGCCTTTCTTAATAGTCCTCAGACATTTAACACAATCAAATTTTTCAAATGTCTGTTTCAAACTCTCCTATTCTGGCATTAAAATGCTATAGTTCTTTGCCTAGCTCTTTTGGAGCACCGGAAAAGAGACCATATAATTAATTGCCAAGTGTGAAGTCTTATATGCATAAAGACAAACACCAGTGAAAAAACATATTTCTCAGGCAAAGTACTTAGAATCATTTAAATTACTTCTATTTTGCTGAAATAGCAAGAGCTTCCAGCTTACTCCTGCATGTAAACATCTTTATTAACATTGGCATTATCAGTCAAACCTATTACTTCAGTGTCTAAGGGCCTTTCTCCCTGCAAAAAAACATTCACTCATTCAACTACAGAAGGCACTGTTAGAGCCAAAAATAGTATGTGTTTAATCTGAATGAGCAAGGCACTTGTCAGGAGTAAAAACTTAGAATGATAGCAGTCACATCACAGCACTTCAGAATTTGAAGCTTGAAGTCTGTAGTCCTTGAAAAAATAATCCCCATGAATTCTGGGAGAAGCTAAACAAGATGACATGTGAAGGGAAACAGTGCAAAGTAAGTAAGGCAGGGATGAATAGGTAACTGGGGCAAAAAAGGTGAGGATCAAGAAAAGTGGATGGAGAAATCAATTCAGAATTGCAGGAATTTTTAAATTGCAAACATTTTATATATGAATTTCTTATAAGTCTTTTATTATAGATTTCCAAGCCAAATCACTTCTATTCTTTCATGTGTTAGAGCCAACAGACCATGAGAATACTTAGAAAACAAAAAGATTTCTTCAGATATTTGATTGCTATATTTTTGTAAGTTCATGCGGGCAAACAGCAGCAACAAGAGATTATGCATATGCATACATACAGCACCATCTCAGCAGCCAGTGGAAGTCAGAGTGCTTGTTCCCATGTCAGGAATGCACAACTGACTCATTTTTTTCAGAAACTTTACTGCATTAAAAAAAAATGCCACATTATTTTTTTGGATTAGTCAGGCACATTTTCAGAGTTGAAATTTCCATAAGTACCTGAGGAATAACAACCTTGGGATTTAAACCACCATCTATATTTGAGTAAGTTGCCTTAGACTGTCTTTGCAGTCAATGGAGAGAAGTTGGCATTTCTGGGGCACACTTTATCTCATCTTAAAAAAGCTGTCTAAAGCAGGTCAGACAAATTGCCCCCTTGCAGTGCCTTTTACTCCCCACAGACAATAAAAAGCATGACTAGCCCAGAGGTACACGTCTACATTTACAGATAGGTGATAAATTCCATGCTATATGATTTATGATGAGCTGACTTTGATGGCCAGGGAAGGATGAGTTACAACTCAATTTTCCCCTGCTCCACAGCTGGGTTGTTTACAGGGACTCTCAACAAAGTGGATACCACTGTATGTCTAAGAAATTGATCTTGTGTTGTAGCCTTACATTCTTGACACTTAAACAGACATTCAGACATTACATATTCATAGAACTGGTGGACATGTGTTCATCTCTGAAACCATCCCACCCCTTTGAAAAACTCCTTGGATATTTGGCTGATTGAACTGATAGGTTGAAAAGTTATTAGATGAAGACCAATTTGCAGCTAGCACTGCTAGATAACTCTCTGAGGGGAAACCATAATAAAAATTTCAAACAAAATTAGGCAAAAGGATTCTCCCTTTGCATTTATCCTTAGGTAATTAATTTAAATGAAATACAATAATAGCATAAAGAAAATCACTCCTCTCTAACTATGGTCTTTTGCTTCTTCATCTCCTTCCTACTCCTTTTACTCAATTCAGTCTTTTATTTGTGATAAAAAAATACCTCCCACTGATTCCACTGAAATAAAGCTGCTATTAAATATGAATAAGTTTCATTATTCAGCAATATGCTGTATATGCACTATATATCTTTGTCTTATAAACTAAAAGATTTCTCTGGTTCAGGGACTGTTTATTGTTACCTTCATAAGTGTATCATCTAAAAACTATCATATATATATGATCAAAAGAGTAGTGTTATTTGCAGAGAGAGAATAATAAAATCATTCTAGTTTAAGCCAAAGTCATCTTAAATAAGGAAATATCTTCTTAAGAGATGGTCATACTGAATTTTAATATGTTACACTTTCCAATTTTGTACTGCAAAACCAACCTTTGATTTGTAACCTCTCATGCTCTGTACATGGCACAAGCATGAATGCTGCTTGAAAATAACCTATAGGTTAAGTTGCTATTATTACATTTGCTTTTTTGTTCAAGGAGAGAAGTGGGAATTTTTTTCCCTAACAATATTACCATAAAGGAGAAACCCTAGATATTCTCTAAAAGAGTTTCTCCAAAAGAGTTAAATGTAAAAATCATTGAATGCATTGAAAAATCTTACATTGGATTCAGTTTACTTTGGTTTTGATCCTTGTAGAACTCACTAGTACTTTAAGGATTAGAGAAAAATAAATTATTTCTGTTTCTTCTTCCAGTTTTAAAGGATGTTTTCCACTTGATTTTGCTTTAATTCCATTGTTCTATGAGGCCTTTAATGTGATACCCCATTTCTTTGTGATAGCCTAGCCCATTTTAATACAAACTCTTGAAAGAAAGCTATCTTTTTCCAGAAGCAATAATTTCTCAATTTAAGTACCAGAAGTTATTATCTTGAGTTAAACTACTTTACTACGATACTCTGACTATAGATAGAAGAGTCAGAAGACAGAAAATTCTAGTCCTAAATTCCTGTAAGGCAATAATTCTCATTTTCATACAATTTGTTTAGCCTCACACAGCATGGAAACACCATATGATCAATATTGGTCCTCCACAACATCCCTCTCTCTAAACTGGAGAGAGACGGATTTGGTGGATGGAGTGCTAGATGTTAGAAGTTGTTTGGACAGTCACATCCACAGGGTAATGATCAATGGCTCAGAGTCCCAATGGCCATCAGTGACAGGTGGTGTCCCTCAGGGGTCAGCACTGGGACCAGTGTTACTGAACATCTTCATTAAGACTGACAAAGGGCTCAAGTGCACCTTCAGCAAATTTGCAGATGACACCAAGCTGAGAGGTGCAGTTGGCACACCCAAAGGATGGGATGCCATCCAGAGGGACCTGGACAAGCTCAAGAAGCAGGCTGGTGGGAATGTCATGAGTTTTAACAGGACCAAATGCAAGGTGCTGCTGCTGGGTCAGGGCAAACCCCAGAATCACCACAGGCTGGGGGAGGAACAGATCCAGAGTGGCCCTGCCAAGGACTTGGGGTGCATGAGAGGATGGACATGAGCAGGAGAAGTGCCCTCCCAGCCCAGAAAGCCAATTGTATCCTGGCCTGCATCAAGAGCAGTGGGGCCAGCTGGTCAGGGGAGGTGATTCTGAGACCACATCACAGGAAAAACATCAATCAGTTGGAGGCCACCAGATTCAGTCCAAGGGAGGCCACCAGAGTGGTTAGGGAGTTGGAGCACCTCTCCAGTGGGGAAAGGCTGGAAGGATTGGGACTGTTCATCATGGAAGAGAGAAGCCTTTGGGGTGACCTATTGTGGCCTTCCAGCACCTGATAGGAGCCTACAGGAAGGATGGAGAGAAGCTATTTACAAGAGTATGTAGTGACAGAACAAGGGGCAATGGCTTTAGATTGAAAGTGAGTAGCTTTGTATTAGACATTTGGAAGACATTTCATTACTGTGAGGGTAGTGAGGTGCTGGAACAATTTACCAGAAAACTTGTGGATGCCCCATCCCTGAAATATTCAAGTCCAGGTTGGATGAGGCTCTGAGCAACATCTGGTCTAGTGGAAGGGGTACGTGCTCATGGCAGGAGGGTTGGAACTAAATGATCTTTAAGGTATCTTCCAACCCAAGCCATTCTATTATTCTATGTTTACCTATAGGAATTCCTAAATGTTGTGTCATGTTGGATAGGGATTGAAATGCCTCTATAGGCATCAAAGCTCTTCTCTGACTTCCACAGGCCTTGCTATACTATGATCAATATATAAAATAAAAAATTCAAGCAGGCAAGATACCTAGAAGTATATCTGGGAGCACAAAAGATTATGTGGTGAGAACAGGTCAGATCCACAGTTCCATCAATGTTTGACAAACGAAGGATATGCTTTCTTAATAGGGTTAGATTAATTCTTTTTTTAAGGTTTTGAATATTTGCTGTCCGTTTGCTGCAAGTGCTTAATGTATCAATTAAATGTCACAAGGAATATTCTGTATCCTATTAAGACACTAAACTTTTGCTTTGTATTCAGGTCCATATATATGGTGCCATATATGATAGTTTGTTTTGTACTCAATTTGAAAGGTTTCAATGGGCTTTCTTCTTTAAGGATTATGTTTTGTAAATATGAAACTGAATTTCTAATTAGAAAATTTATCAAACAGAAAGAAAAGACAAAGGATGTGACACTTGATGATTAAATATACTCATCTCAGGACTGAAAGAGGGGTTCAGAAGATAATTGTTGTTAATTTAAAAATGGCCTGAAGAAGTAACATAAAATGTACTCTAATTAACTTTGCCAGTTAGTGAAGCTATACATTTTTCACTTGAAAATACTTGTATTTCTTCTGTTCCAAAAATGCCCATAATTAAACATTAATTCAATTTTAATTGTGTCCCTAGTGAACACTCCTATGCCGTTTTGTCTTTTAAAACTTTGGCTAGTTTAAAGCAAAAGAACTTGTACTGGAAAATAAGCCAGAGGCATGATGTTGTCTTTGATTGACAGCTACACTAGTAACTCTTTTAATAAGATGGCAATGATATGGTTGGTATAGATAATTTTTCTCAGTGTGGGTGACAGCCTCAGGCACAAGTAGTCTAAATCAATGCTCGAAACCCTATGCTTTTAAGTAATCCCAGAGGTACAGCCAATCCAACACTTCCCTAATCAGGCTATTACATATCAAATGTTCTGAAGTATCTGTCCAGCAACAAAGGAGAGGTAAGAACTGACATATCTAATAAAGTGTAAGTGATTGGAGTTATTTTGTGTGTGTGCTTGAAAAAGAAGTTTAGTTGCAGTAATTAATTAGATGATGATAAGTACTTCCTGTGTATGCATATGAGCAGTGCCCACAATGCTGCTTCAAATGAAGGCCCTACTCAGGAAACTTAAAAAGTAGAAAGTGTGGAGCTGAGGATCTAGTTTATAATCATGAAGAAGACAGTCTGAGACTGATGGATATGAGTTGCAAAGAGCTTTGGAAGTAAAATAGAAAAACATTGCTATACAGCCAGGAAAAGGGAAAATTTGCCAGTTTTGGTAAGCAGCCAGGTTTCTTCCTTGGACCCTTTTACAGTAACAATAAATCAGCTATTTCAGCAATAGACTTTCTTGCTGCTGTAAGTAATTTCCATAGCAAAATGATATTGCCTGCGTAGTCCATGGTGTCCCTCTAGGCTCTCTGGTTTTGCAAAAGACTTTTGTGTGGTAAGGTTTTGGTAGAAAAAGGGTTAGAGTGGTGGCTTCTGTGAGAAGCTACCAAAAGCTCAGTGTTTGATAGAGCCAGAACCAGACAGTGGCAAGATGAACCTGACACTGGACAAAGCCAAGTTTGTCAGCAATGGTGGATGTGATCCCTTCAGCCTCTGGGATTACATATCTAAGATGGAGAAAAGGTTATTGTGCAGGAGAAAATTGAAGACTGAGAAGAGAGAACTGAGAATATGCACGAGGGGCAGCTCTTCAGACACCCAGATCAGTGAACAAGGAGGAGAAGGAGGTGCTCCAGGTGACAGAGCAGAGATTCCCTTGCAGCCCATGATGAAGATCATCATGAGGCAGCTGTGTCCCTGCAGCCCATTAGGTCTGGTGGAGCAGAGACACACCTGCAGCCCACAGAGGACATCACACCATGTCACAAAATGAGTGAGGCTTTGCAACTGATACAATGAAAACACAACTCTCTTTCCTGGGACAAAAACAATTTTTTTATAAGTGTATTGGTTTAATGTAACATTAATGGTTCAATTCTTTAATCAGATAAATTGCTCTTCTCCATGCAAACAAACAGGTATACTGAAGTCAAATAAAATATTTCAGCATTCTGTGAGAAAACCACCCAAATTTCATCAGAAACCATGCTTGACATACAGCAATGGTAACAGTACCAAAGTGAAATGCAAACTGCTGACAAAATCAAAACAATGCAACTTATGAAGCCAAATGTTAATTTTCATCTTAGTTTTATGGTGGGATAGTTATTTATCTAGTTTTATTGTGTGATGCTCTACCTAAGTATTACCCCTGCACAAACACAGAGCTCTTCCCAGTTGATAGAAAGACTCATAGTGATGAGAAATAACTTCACATCAGATAGGTAGGCCACAACTCAGTAAGGCTTTTAAGAACTTCTAAATGTTATGCATATGTCTAGATTGCTTTAATAAATAAGGGTTGAGTTAATCATGTATAAAAGTAGCTTTGTTATTCAAACACTTAATGTGAACATGCTGAAGACTTCTGAACAGGATGACTTAAATTTTGGTTATGAAGAATGTAAATTTCATTAATTAATAAATTTCTTTTAACTTTATTTCATTGTGTCAATGTATATATTTTTTTTCATTACCAAGACAGTAGAGTTCCACCTTGCAATGTTTTGTTCAGCCTGTGGATATCAAAGATTCATCATATATGGTACCACCATTTCTCTTCCAGCAGTGGGTCTGATTCCTTAACCAAGCTGATTTTTTTGTATTAAAAAGTTTAGCTCAATTTTCTCTCTTAGAAAATTTTATTCTGCTTGACTACATTAATTTTAAAGTATGTGTGTCCATACATGCACAGTTCAGTGCCTAATAACTGTATTATGTGGCCAGGAACCTCTCAGTGTTTCTGTAACTATTCCTTGCTTCTTGATATTTATCACAAGGCAACAAAAATTCAGCTACCTCTGAAAACAGAGCTTCTGTGCTTTAACATACTTTACTTCATTTGGAACAAAAAGATTAAAAAGTTCAATTTCAGCAATAAAATTCCAAGGAAATAAAAAGAGAAAGATAGTAAGAAAAAGCTTCCCATGAAGGCTGTATAGTTTTTGTCTTTCTAATAACAATTTTCAGACCATTAATTAATAACAAAGGAAATAAACGCCTAGATAATTCCAGAAGAAAATGCATTTTAAAAGGTCTTCTGACACCTATAATACATAATTCTAATTGTTGCACAGGGTGATATTTTGGGTTTTGCTTTAAGTTCACTCTCCTTATTTCTCTAGGCTGGATATACT
This sequence comes from Pseudopodoces humilis, assembly GCF_049639895.1. Lineage (NCBI taxonomy): Eukaryota > Metazoa > Chordata > Aves > Passeriformes > Paridae > Pseudopodoces > Pseudopodoces humilis. Next base: position 49,980,041 of record NC_142204.1, on the reverse strand, counting down.
TTTTGTTCTGTTATAAAAGTTATAGGTTTTTTCTTCAAATAAAGTTAATATGAACTGTGTCCTATGTCTCTGTTTTCTCCAACATTTTAACGTGTGGTACTACAGCTGCGTGGCAAAAAAATCAAGAATTAAGAGTCAACAGAGCTTAAACACAAATGCAGCTCAAAAAGAACGTGTTCTTTTTAAAATATTCCTTTTCTACAGCAGCATGAATCTGAGGACAATCAAACTTTGCAGAGTATTAAAATAGATGAGTAACTATTTTACATGACAGAGAAGAGAGTATCAAGTCCCATCTGGGAAATTTAAATGGACTATGAATCTATGATCCCTTATACCAATGGGATACTTCTGGATCCACGGATGGTGATGTCTTCTGCTTGATCTCATTCTGTCTCACTATTTTTTTTTTTTTTCCTTCTCTTTCTATCTCTCTACCTCACTTGTACTGTTAAATAAAATCCGCATTTTTTACTTTGGCATATGGTCTAATTTGCACCTTAATTTGTGCAGAGGCATCTCTCAGTAATCAGACCTTAACAATATCCTTCGGCTTTTCACATTGAATTATGCTACACAATCTTCAATTAAGAACTCACTGCAGCCAAGACATGAATTTGCATTTTCCACCTCTCTATTGACTCTGTTCTCATTTGGTTTTTTTGATCATTGGGAAACAGCAGCAATTCATAGTTCTGTGTCTGCTGCACTATGATTACAGTGAGAAATAGCATAATGGAAAGCAAAGGAGATTAGATGAAGTGCAGATATTAATCACATGAAATTGGTGGATTAGGTTTTCTGACGTAGTTAACTTCTCTGCTCCAATTCCATTGAAACCACTTAGGTTAAGGTAGCTGAGACTAGAACCCTTTCAAGGAAACACAGGAATTAGTCTGCAGACAGCAAACCTCTAGACTGCTTTGATATGCTATGTTCAATGGGTTCACATATACTTATATATGAAGATTTATTTTTCTAAAGAGGAAGTCTGTGTACATAATATCAATGCTAAACTACGTACAGTACAGTGAAAAAAAAGCTGTATAAAAATTTATTTTCTAATGACAACTTTTAGTCATTACTGTGTATGAAAAATTCCTAATAAATTGAGTAACATCAGCTTTAATAAATATTATGTTTCCTTGCAGAATAAGAGCAGGCTTCATTCTAGGGAAGAATATAATATTTACAGTACTTTTCAGATTCTTGAATCAGACTTTGACTACTTGAAAAGACTAAAAATTGAGCAAAAATTATAAAATTAGGTTGTTTCCACAACAGAATGCTGCTCATTTCCTGTTGTTTGCAAATGATAAGAACACTTTATTTTGTGGAAAGATTTTTTTTTCTGAATATTGCCTTACCTGTAATCCATTTCCAATGGTTTGATTTTTTTCTGATTTGTTTTGGGATTGTTATAATATCTTCTCTAATCATATGTAAAATATGCACTGATGGTAGTACTCTATAAATTACTGATTTATGAATGTCAAAATAATAAAGCAGCAAAGGAATAAGCAAAGCTACGAAGCTACATTCTGTGTATATACTGACCAAGCTGTCAATTCAATTCAATGTTACTCTGCTTTAAAACTCTAAATGGGTAGAAACAGGTTCCAGTATGCTGAACTGAAGCAGAATTGTTTTTGACTTGATCATCCTAATCTTGAAGTTTAACTGTTCATCTTAAGTTTGAATCATGTTACAATGCTCTTTTTGCTTTTCCAATACCAAATATGTGCTTTGAAAAGCAACTGTTTAAAAGACAGTCCATACTCTGGGATGAATATATTTATTCTATTTTCAATGCAGAGCTCTGATTACACAAAAGCAGTGCAAAAATTACAAGCTGAAAATAGCAAGTTTTCATTCATTTTTAGTAGTATTTATTATGTATTAGGTCTGTGTAAGTATTAGGTATGTTTCATTTTGATGCATCCCAGAGATGCACAGCTCTTATGTGGATGATACAAAATGCCTCCTCAGAGCTCCTTGGGATTTTGAAAGATTAGGGTTATGTTATAGTCATGTGACAACCCAAAAAGTAATTTTGATTCTGTTGTAAAGTTTTATATTCGTTCAGCTGATGCATTACAGTGATAAATCCCATTTTTATTGTATGTTATATTGTGGTGTTCTGTTGTAAAGACTTTATTGAAGTCCTCTATTTGTTTTGGCTTGATGGATCGAAAAATTGTTTGAGATGTACAGGTCTGTTCACTTAACATGTATTCATTTAAATGGGCAAATAAGATACAAGGGTTGTGTAATGAGATGGAAAATTGCTAACCATATATTAGGTAATTACTATGAGTTTTGTCCAAATCAATTTTGGCAGAAAATAATAAATCTAGAAAATGGACTTGGAACCTACATTTCAGGTTGGTAATCAGTAGGTCACTCTTGTGAAAATATTTTCCTATTTGTTCTTGTTTAATGGGGAAAGAAGCCATTTAATAGCAATTTCATAGTGAGATACAAGAGTCCTATAAAAAGGGATACGCATCTGAGCTAAAACTTCCCTCAGACACAGAGTCTTGTCTTCTGTCTTTTTTTTCCCATTGAATATTGAGATTTTCCTGATCATCTCCTAAAATAAGTGGACTCCATAATCACCAAAAAAAAGGAAGGACAGAAGCAGAACTTCTACGTGTGATTAGGAGACAAGAATGACAGATCAAGCCTGGATTTACTAGGGAAGACTTGGGTCATATTTTCCCCAGCCTTGCTGTGGTCTCTCCCAGTGTGGCTCTCCCTCAGCGCTCCAGGCCAGAGTCCATGGCAGAAGGAAGTTTGATCTGTCTCCCAGAAGACATACCTTGACAGCAAAGTGACAAGAGAGAGTCAGAGGAGTCATGAAGACATTTGAGCCTTCCCTTTCCTGATGCCCCACTGGAGGCCATTATCACACTTTTCTCAAGGTGAGAAATCTCATTCTCTCCATCCTTTAGGATTGAAGTCACCACGTTTTATACATATCTATCTATGTTTTTTACAATTTCGTGTCCTTCTACCTTGGGTTTACCACAACCCAAAATTCAAAAATGTCTACTTAGAATTTCCATGCAGTCATTAATTTACTTGTCCTCTACTATGGCCTGTTTACATCAGAATTCTTGTTTTGTGGGCAAAATACACTGACTTGGTACATGTTACAATGTATGGACAGGTTTTTATGTTATCAAGTACTAACCACAATAACCAGGACAATGCAGAATTAACAGTTGTTCAATCACACACTGTGACGACATGCTGTAGTCCTATAATCCTGCTTTTTTTAAGACAAGAAGGTCCTGCACTACATCTGCAGGATACAAGAGCTACTGTAAGGCAAACAGGAAGAGTTACAGCAGTAATTACTTGCAACATAATTATTACCTACACCTGAGCAAGGTCAGGGTCTATTCTTACTACTGCCCAAAGCCTTGGAGTTATTAGCACATTGCCCCATGGCTTACTCTGAGAAGCTCTGAGGGTTTGTGCAAATAACAGTCTATTTTGTACAAGTGACAGGTGCATTATTTATGGACCAATATAGTTAATTTACTGTTAGGTCTCTAACAGCTGAGTTAAGCTGAGTGTGGACAGATGCCTGCATTTGCCCAAAACCCTATTAAAGCCTCTAAAGTTTCAAGGAAGCACAAGACTCAGAGGAAATGCAGCTCACTCCAAGCTTGGGGATGTAGTATGGTCTCACAATTACATTTAAATAGAATTAGTTTTCTGTGCTTCTATTTTAAGAATTTTGTTTATCATAACACTTCTTGAAGTCAAAACAAAACGTGTCTTGTTCTCATTCTAGCTTTCAGAGTGACTTTGCAAAAATTCTCTTTTCTTAAAAAATCATACCTTCTAAACATCTCAATTCCTTATGCAAATTGAACTGGACAGTAAGGTCAGTTAGCAGTGAAATAACATTATTTAAAAATAAATCCCCATCATGTATCAGAACTATCCATTAGGGAACATTAGTGAGATAAAAATTTATGTTTACCAGCTTACAGCTTCTGACTGTTTATTTTAATTCTGTTCATATGCCACTGATTATCTGCAGTGGATTTAATATTCTGCAATGCCAGATTTTATGTGATCTCTCTGGTCCTTTTTGTCTTGCTTTCCATTTAATACTCCATGTTATTATTTGGTTGCATGAAGCTTGAGCTTGGCTATTACTCTTTTGTTTCATTTCTGCCGCCAGAGTAGTTTTGATCAATACATCTTGTAAAATATTAGCTCGTACAATGCAGTACATTTAACAAAACTTTTTCTCAGCTGTTCTGATAACTTTCATTTCAAATACAGAAAACTATAAACCTATCTACACCTCACTTCTGGCTTTTTAGTATATTTTGCACACTATTAAATATAAAATACATATGAACAGTTAGTTCATCCTTGAAGAAGAACATTTAGTTTTAAGGTTTTTAATACTACTGTATACATTTATATTTCAAGATATTTTCAGTTCCAACATGAAGTGTACAAGATAATGGGGCAGAGCTAACAGGATGATTTAGCACTTACCTCTAGCTACAGAATTTTTCCATCAATAAAAGGGCAATAATATAAAAGGGAGTTGCATCAGTCTCACTTTCTGGGGACTCTACAGGGTTACAAGCTTTTATAATGTATATAACAGAGTTCACATTTCTATTACTGAAATTATTATCCCATAAAACCACACCAGGGTGTCTTTCTAATGATACTTATATGTAAAATGTTTGATTCAACAACAAGACCTATTCACACCATTAAAACTATTTATGCACAGTTTAACGAACAATTGTTCCTCTACACAGTCAGTAACCTAATCATTTTAATCTTAATAAACCACAGAGAAAACTCACAAGCAGTTATTATATACTGTGTGGGCTGCTTTCCTTTCACTTTGGAGATTTCTGTAATAAAGCTCTGCCTGGAAGCAGAGAAGTTGTCCACCCCTAAAGGCTACAGGCTAGAGAGCCTCATATTTGTAAGTAAGAAAAATTCTTATTTGCCTTCAAATAAAGTCAAACTGAGTATTTATCAAAATCAGAACTATTAAAGTAAAATACACGAAAGTGTGAAAATAGTAACTTAGGAAGCTATCACTAATTTTGCTCAAGGAAGTTGTCTTCTCTTCTGAAGTACACCTTCACCAAATTGTAAAGATCACTTGTGACTTTTCAGATTTCTGACTACCTGCAAATTTGTTTTCACATTAATTTTGAAAATATATAAGATACTTGGATGTTAAAAATGGCATGTTTACAGTTCCAATTAATAGTTTATGGTATATCTGAGATATCATAAAGACTCTGGTTTTGGTTTTAAATATTTTTCCTAAACATAATTCAGAAAAATACTTATCAGCAGAGAAAACAAAAGGAAATAATGCTTAAACACATACAGTCAAACTTTACCTCTAGAAATCAGCTTCTGAGTAAGCTTTACCCAAATGAATCCTCTGTGTTCTGTTTATAATAGAACAAAATGTTTATTGATTAGAGAGTTGTTTGGTCAAACAGAAAATACCTTGTATTGTGAACAGGGGATTAATGAAGCCCGTTTTCTTATGTATTTCCATCCTACACGCTATGTTACATGGCAGTTCTGCAATCTGCATCCTCAGTAACTTCACATCAGTCTTCTTCAGTGTTTGTTGTTCCCTCTTACACACACACCCTCTAACTAGTGCAGCAGCAGTTCTCTTCCCTGAATGTGCCTGGCCTTGCAGCTCAGTGAGAGGTGATGCCAGCACACAAGCATGCTGACCTGCCCGTGAGGTTTTGCATATCTGGCTGAAGAGCAGCTGTAATTTGTTGGGATGGCCTAAATGAGCACTAACATTGCAGCCTTTCTGCTGGGTATTTTCATAGTTCTCCCATCTATGTCTTCTACTCAGTGTGTGGTTTTCACCATGCTTGTAGGAAGCCATTATGTTCTAGATCTCTATATCTCTGTACAGTTTTTTGAAATTGCTTCTTGCTTAAAAACCAGTCCCACAGAAACCAGAATATGATGTGCAATTTCAATTTCTCTTGCACCATGATATCTCCAGTTCCTCTGGTGTTTGCTTGCATGCAGAGACAGCGGGCACAGGGGAGGACAGTTTGTGAGCTGGTCTGGTTTGCATTACTGGAGTTCCTCTCTACAGAGGTTCTCAGGACCAATGAAAGCCTCTTCTGCATGCTGAGCTGTCCTTTCCCCTCAGCTCAGGGATACTGTGGATATGAGTTTCATTACCCTTCCTTTCAGCATGAGTAGTCCTTCACACCTATGCTAAGCCATTTATCTATCTTACTGGAATACTACTGGAAAAATATATTTGCATTGAATGGCTTTGAAATTACTACACAAGCCACAGACCAGGGAAGAATCCAGTTCCTTCGTGACTAAATGTAAGTGGGAGAATCATCATTAGTCTGCTTGCCATGGTGCTGCTTGTAGATACTCTTCAGTGACGACTCGCCACTAAGCCAGCTTTCATAATCAGGAAGCGGAACTCATTGCTTGGTTCCTACCAGTTTGTATAGCTCCATTGCTTCATGTTTTCCATTTCTTATTTTGGAATGCTCTTCTAACTGTACACTAAATTATGTAAGTGTTTATCACCCTCAGAAAACACATATTTTTAAAAATATATTTTCTAGAGTGTGTTCCAAAAATGTATTTTTCAGGGAGACTGAAATATTTAGGGCATCAGCAAAGCAGTATTGAGAATTTTCTCTCTAGGGTCAGAGTGAAAATCTAGTCTTATTATTAAAACCCTTTGCTCAAAATAGAGACTTCTAGCTCTGCCATAAGGTATTTTGGTAACTCATACTATCTTTCCATGTTCATACTTACAGAGGAATGGAAGAAAATAATGTTTCTTATTCACATTCTCACCCCACCTCTGATTTAAAGTCATTCTGTGCAAATATTATAGCTAGTTATGGAGCTGAAAATAATAAGAATATCAATAGTATTGGCATGGTCATAGCTTGCACTTTCTGATCATTCATTGTGCTGTTTCAAGCATCAGAATTTTTACCTATAATATCATGTCTACTGTAGTTCCAGCAGAAAGTCCAAGCACTCCCTCAAGCTACAATGTTATAGAGCATTCCATAAAGCTGCATTTGTATTTATGTTTGGTGTTAGCAAATAGATGAGATTAAACAGATGGCACACAAGTGCATAGCACAGTTTTGATCTTTGTAGGATAAATTAAAAACTTCTGCAGAGTGCCCAGGGTTTCTTTTCTGTACATCTTTGCACGAAGCACTTCTATTATAAATCTTAACTGTTAATTTTCCAAATCAGCACTAAAATGCTGGATAAAGCTGTGAGGACTTAAAGAATGCAATTGCATGTGTCAAAGCAGCTTCCCCATAAGATAAACCACCACAACAGAATTTCAGATAAGCACAAACAGCACAGCAGGAAGGATTTAACTCCAGACCTAACAAAAGTGAAGGTGTAGAATGAGCACACCAGAAAAATTGAACTCTGCAGACTGGGGGAAAGAAAACCACTGCTTACACCCATGCCAACCTAAGCTGTGGGAACTTCAGTGACCACCCTGTGAATATCCAGGACCTGGCCTGTATAAAAGTGGTACCTCCAGAAGAACAACTCGGGAACTGCCACCCCAGAGAAGACCAGGGTAAAGAAAGACCAACAGGACACTGCAGGAATCCACATGGTGGGGACATCTTTTGCTTAACCCCTGTCACTCATGCATTCTCTTTCTCCCTCTCCACAGCCCATTCCTATTTCTTCCTATCTCTCTACTTCACATTTCCCGTTAAATAAATCTGTACTATTGATTTCAGCATATGGTCTCATTTGCACCTTAATTTAGGCAGAGTCACCTGTTATAACGGGATCTTAACAAGAGGTTAAGAACTGCTGCCAGCCCTTGTGTGTATATGAGGTATTGCAATCCAAGACTCACAGGCTAGTATCTTTAGTACAGGTTAAATTCACTTAGCAGAACTTAATACAAATATGTTTGTAATAAATAAAAATCAATGAAATTAGATTCATTGTTCAGCCTGCAGATTATGCAAAGTCAGCTTCTTGACTTTAAAAGGAAGAGCCGGTTGCTATCTCCCAGAGCAAACCAGCATATTAAAAATTTTAAAATAAGTATTCAATCAGCCACACCAGTGCTGCTGAGGAAGGCCGCTTAAATGCAAGCAAATCATGACTGATGAAGTTCCTTGATCTGCTGAAAGACACATGCTAATAAAGGAACGTGGATAACATATAATTATTTGCTCATTTTTATGTATTCAGGTACATATATAATTAAGGGAAAAATTGCAGATCCTTTTCTGACAGAATTGTACATAATACAATACATAATGACATACATAATGCAATACCATTCAGCAGTACAACCCACATTCGTAATAGTACAACCAGTTATATATATTGACTTGAAAAGCATAATCCTGCTTAGCATTTCGGCTCTTAGTCATTTCTGTCATTCTTGACACCTTTATAAATTAATCTCATCATCTTTCAAAAAGTTTAATTAAACTGGTCTGTACATAGTCTGGTTTCAGAATATAGCAAATTTCTGCATTAAAACTTTATTTCTCTGAATTGAGTTAACATTAGTTCTCATCAGAAATGTGACAGCCTTGAAATATAAACTTCAGGTAACTTGGGATGTTGAATGTTGGATTTTGAACACACATGAAAATGTTCAAACAGTAAACAAAACAGTTCAAACAGTAAACAAAACGTACAGCTAGAAATGACATTTTGTTTTATGCAGATAAGCTGTTCAATATATAAGTTCTTATATTCATAGAATCATAGGATCACAGAATGGCTAGGGTTAGAAGGAAACTTAAAAATCATCAAGCTCTAACTTCTCTTCCATGGGTATTATATAACAGCTTTTATTTTTCAAAATGATTACCACTGATATATCTTCAGAAAACCATGAGTTCAGCCCTGTTAAGATCCCATTATAACAGGTGACTCTGCCTAAATTAAGGTGCAAATGAGACCATATGCTGAAATCAATAGTACAGATTTATTTAACGGGAAATGTGAAGTAGAGAGATAGGAAGAAATAGGAATGGGCTGTGGAGAGGGAGAAAGAGAATGCATGAGTGACAGGGGTTAAGCAAAAGATGTCCCCACCATGTGGATTCCTGCAGTGTCCTGTTGGTCTTTCTTTACCCTGGTCTTCTCTGGGGTGGCAGTTCCCGAGTTGTTCTTCTGGAGGTACCACTTTTATACAGGCCAGGTCCTGGATATTCACAGGGTGGTCACTGAAGTTCCCACAGCTTAGGTTGGCATGGGTGTAAGCAGTGGTTTTCTTTCCCCCAGTCTGCAGAGTTCAATTTTTCTGGTGTGCTCATTCTACACCTTCACTTTTGTTAGGTCTGGAGTTAAATCCTTCCTGCTGTGCTGTTTGTGCTTATCTGAAATTCTGTTGTGGTGGTTTATCTTATGGGGAAGCTGCTTTGACACATGCAATTGCATTCTTTAATCCCACACAAGCCCTGACCTGAGATTAAAGTTAATGGCAACAAGCTCCCCACCTAAAGCAAACTTTCATAGTCTCACATCATTAAAATCCACTCTTCACTGATTTTACATTTATTTAATGCCCAGCACTAATGAACTACTTGCAACACTAGGCTGAAAGTCAAATGACATACTGTGCTTGGAAGGACAACACAGTAAGACCTCCAAATACGTTTCCCAGTCCAATAGCTTCAGACATATACTTTTCAAGTTAAACCAAATTTTTAATAGGTGTTCCATTCTTTAGTAGGACATTTAATTGAACAACTGGACACTATATGGTTGCTATCATCATATTTCACTATAACTCATTTCCATCAGTCCTAGATTATCTATAAAACATGAAGAAAAGATGAAGCTCTCAAAAAATCCAACCTGAAAGACCTGTAGGTAAAATAACGGCAAAATATTCCATAACATCTTAGTGAGACTAAAATAATGATTTTCTTAATCAACAAGAGTACAAGAAAAAAATGTGTCACTTTTGATACTAAATGATAGCACAAAGAAACTGTTAGATCCAAGAAATATTAATGAACACTCATGATAATTCGTCATCATAATACCTCTCTCTTCTGCATTGTATCTGTCTGGAGGGCAGGAACTTAAAAGTAGATGCATGTAAGGTGAAAAAGATAATGTAACAAGACTGTTAGGATAAAAAAAAAAAAAATAAACCCCACAAAAACTTAGGATAAAAATCCAGGAGGAGGCATGTAGGAGTAGGTTAATAAAGACCAAAAAAATTAACACGAATTTCACAGCTAGAACCTACAGCCCACACTGTTCTATTGTCACAAGCACCCAGTGCAATGTCAGAAATAATATTCATATCTTAGTGTTTTGGGGAAAGTGTGTGTGTGAACTTATGAATATATGTAACACATATCTATGCATTTTGTATTTGTGTTCACAGAAATGTAGCAGTCTAAATCAAATCAATTCAAATGACACTTCTAAAAAAAAACTACCAGAAAAAGATAAAAGGAGATGAAAAATCCTGCCATTAATGCATTTTAAGTTTTTTCCTGGTGCTTCTACTTTTTATAGTCAGTAGATGTTCAAAAAACTGCCAGATACACAAATGCCCTCTGAAATTTCATGGAAACACAGCATAAGATAATGGGACACTGCAGATGTAATTGCTTCATGACTGCAACTCTGAAGAATTTAGAACTTGGCTTCTTATTTTAGCCCCTTAACAGTATTAGATTCTAGTACAAGCTAAAAATATCATGTAGGTACTGATGATGTCACTTCTTTTGTATTCCTGGTAGAGCTGGAACTGTATAAAAGCTGAGGGATTACTGTGTCATTTGAAATCAAAATTATTACACTTGAATTTCTGCAACTGTAGGTTCTCACAGGACTACTGGCCTACAGGCTTATGGAAATGAAGCACTGCTGCTAGCCAGAAGAGATTAGTAAACATATTGCTTGTGCTTCTGGAAAACTATCACTGGGTACTCTCCCAAAAGAAGTTCTGCTTTGTATTTTAAGTAGCAGCTGCTCAGCATGCTAAAATATCCTGTACAGATTTATTCTGTTTTGCTTTCCACAGAGTTCTTTTCATCTCAGTGACCAAAAAGAGTGGGACAGAAGTGGAAATTTGACATTAATCTGAGTGGTTGCTGGCACTTTCCAGAGCAGAAAACAGCCCTACAAGAATTAGGTTATATTTAAGAAGTTACTTGCTTTATCACTTCTCCCATATCCATATGCACACATATGCTTTCTCACTTTGTCCCACTGAAAACACACATATGTACACAAACAGAATCACAAAATTACAGAATGTGTAAGGGAAGGGGCCACAGCAGACCACCTGGTCCAACCTTCCTCCTCTAGCAGGGGTCATCCTAGAGTACACAGCATAGGATTCTGTCCAGACAGTTCTTGAATATCTCTGGTGAGGGAGGTTGCTGTGGCAATCTGTTCCAGTGCTCAGTCACCCAAACAATAAGGAAGTTCTTCCTCATATTTAGTTGAAATTTCCTGTGCATTACTTTCTGCCCATTTGTCCTGTTAACCTCACCAAAAAGAGCCTGGCTCCATCCTATTGACACCCTTCCTTCAAACACTGAGGTTGCCTCTCATTTGTCTCTTCTTGAGGTTGAACAGGCACAGCTCCATCAGCCTTTTCTTGTAAGGCAGATGATCCAATACCCTCATCACCTTTGTCATCTTCCACTGGACCCACTCCAGGAGCTCCATTTCTCTCTTGCACTGAGTCCAGAATTGGACACAGCACTCCAGATGTGCCATACCACAAATGTATGATAAAGTAGAGGGGAAGGATCACCTTCCTCAAACTGCTACCTCTTCCTAATGCACCACAGGCACTGGCCTTCTTAGCCACAAGAGCACTGTTGGCTCATGGACAACTTGTTGGAACTTGCTGGGAGGCATCTGCCCCTTCATCCAAGTCATTGATGAATAAGTTAAACAATACTCAGCCCAGTATTGAACCTTGGGGACATCACAGGCCTCCAGCTAGACCCTGTGCCATTGATAAAGACCTTCTGGGCTCTCCCATTCAACCAGTTCTCAATGAACCTCATTATCCACCCTTCCAGTCCCCAATTCCTGAATTTTCCTATGCATATGTAGTGACAGGCTTGAAAGATTTGAAGATATCAAGGCAGACAATATTCACTGCTCCCCCCATCCTCCATCCAGGTAGCTGTTAAATCACATTAGGCAAGCAGGTTGGTTAAGCATGATTTACCTTTCATGAATCCATGCTGACTGCTCCTGAACACCTTCTTGTCATCCATGTGGATAGAGATGGCCTCCACAATTCCATGAGCTGTGAGGCTAAATGTGCAGATCTGACAATGGCATATAATCATCTGGGGACAGTTAGATGGTTTCCAAACTGGAGAGATATTGGAAACCCTCCTACTTGTTTCCAGAGGACAGCCATAGGGTTTTAAAGGATTCCTTCTGAAAAGATTTTTGGAACGTGATTCATATGACTAAGCTGCTTACTAAACAACTGCACATCCCATGTAAAAAGCATGAAAACAAAATAGTCCAAAGTATTATGCCCTCCTCATGCTTTAGGTTACAGTCCTACCGAAAGATTTGAAGAAAATGACTGCAAACATCAACTCAGAATACAAAGGAAATAATAACTTCTTACTCATTTATTTTTTCTTTGCTCTATTCACCATTTTATAATATATTCCTATGTTTGAACAGACTAGGAAAAGTTTCTGCTATATTTGACAAGTACCTTTCCAGTGGGGCTAAAATGAACTGTGATTTACCTTTATTTTCTGCACATATCTCACATAGACTATGGGTCTGGATAAGCTGTAACAGTAAGTAATTGAAGAGAATAGTGAAGTATGCTTTGATTCTTAAGGGAAAAAATCCCTCTCCATTTAGGAAGGTACACCTGAGAAATATGTTGGCAATGCTGCTTGTGTATGAGAAGACTGATGACCATGAAAGAAGAAACAAGATTAAAAAAAACAAAACAGCAAATGTATGTGATACAATCAAATAATCATTTAAGAACTTTAAAAGTCAAAGGATGCACTTTAGAATGTGACTTTTAAATAAAATTTCTTTTTAATTAAGAAGTTTTCATCTCTAACATCCATCTGCTAAAGACAAAATATTAGAATGTGGGAAGGAGAAATTGAGACAGAACAGAACTGTGGATAAAGATGAGGAAAGATGAGAGATGTGTGAGATTTCAGACTTCTTGATAAGAGTTATACAGGAAAATTAAATTAAAAGGTAAAAAGCCAAAGATGACAAATCCAGAAAAGAAATATTTTGAGTTGAGAATGAAAACAATTGAGTTGAGGAGGCAACTGAAAACGCTCCTCTCATACAAGAAAATTTGAAGATTAATTTCACTAAAATAGGTTTATGAAAGCTAGAGATGAAGGTGTTAAGCACAAATGAACATAGAAGTTGCTACAAGATTTAAATTGTGAAACTGTCCCCTTGGCCTGCTACAGCAAAATAGCTGGAGAGTAGAAGAAAGAAAACCATGCTATCCTAATTTCATATATGAACAGAAAAGATTAGACAGGGAGAAACAAGTTGTTTTGAGAAATTTATCCTGCAGACCATGTTTCATGGAGGATGTAAATAGAGACAAAATTAATCTGAGTCCAGAAAACAATGGTTTGCCATTACTTCAGGAACAGAAACCATGTCTCTAGATGGCATGTCTATATCATGTGCATTACACATAGCTCCTGGGTCTTCAGATGCTTCATCTAAAAATATCTTTGGCCCTTTATTTACATAAATATAATGAAAAATATGCAAACAACAATGAATTTTAAGAAGCTGATGAAGTCAAATAACAGGAAATTCCATTAATGTTAATAGGTTAAATTGGATTAAAAATTCACTAGTAGTAACCAAGAATCACTACCTGAGAAACAGAGCAAGTGACATCACATAACATAGACCACTTTTTTCTGCAAAAGTATAGCTTCCTCTAAAATTTTTCCATATATCCTTGACTTTGAGGAAGCAGTCTAAATTACTTGCACCTAACACTTTCACATATACAGATAAAAAGTACAGAGAGCTCTAACAAAAGCATAGATTAAATTCTTCAAAGCCAGTCATACATCTCTGTTGAATTTTCAGGAGAGTCCTGGATGAACACTTCTTTAAATGGGCATTGGTACATTAGTGCATATAGAAATAGGGATTTCTTAGAAACATTTACATGTATTTTTATTTTCCATTGAAATTAACTATATTTATTGTCAAATATTTTCTTTGAAAATATTCCAAATGGTATTTTGCAGCTATATTTTGGTAGCTGAGATATAAATAAGCTCTGTGCAAAATGTAATACTCTTCTTTTCTCCTTCTTCCAAATCTGGTAGCTGGGGAGTTAATAGCTCTTGGAAAAAAACAAACTCTATTATGCCAAATTTTATAACACTCTTGCAGCAAAAATGACTTTTTATGTCAGAAGTGTTAGGGAAATGGCATGGTCTCAAACATTACTCATGGCACCAGTAAATTACAGAAATAAATGCTGTCATCTGCTATCCTAATCCTCCAGTTCGCTGTCATTTTAGAAGGAGAAATTATCATTATACAGGATCCAAAAAGCACGAATATTATAAGAAAAAATGGATTAGGTTTTCTTATTTACGTGCTGTGAAGATGTGATGGCAGACAACTAGAGCAGATGGATGTGTCTCATTACAAAACTAGCGGTTTCTTGGAAGTTCAAAGTACAAATTTGTTTAAAAGAGGAATAAAATGGAAAGGAATGCAATATATAACATTAAGATTCAGTCCCCATGATAAACAGCTTAGAGAAAAAGAAACTAAATTAGGTATAGAATTATTTGGCCTCATCAGTCCATAAGTAGTTTGGGGTGCAAGTTTCTTACATCTCCTCATAACAAATATAATTCAGTTGTACGTATCTTCAATACGAACACAACAAAATGTGTGTCAGGAGAAGAAAATAGTCTATTTTCCACTTTTAAACCATATGCATAATCCTAGACATAGGAATAATTGCAGAATTATAATTTCAGTAATTGCTCACTATTGTTAAAGATATCTCAGAGGTAGTAAAGTATCAAGAAGATGATGTGTTGGGCACATTATTTACAGAATCACAGAATATTCTGAGTTAGAAGGGCCCCACAACGATCGTTGAATCCAACTCATCAGTGAATTGCCCATACAGGGATTAAAAACACAACCTTGGTGTTATTAGCACCATGCTTTAACTTGAAGCTTAATGACATGTTTTTCCTAAAGGTTTTCTCTTTGTGTTATACAGACAGCCTAAACTTGTTAGATTTGCAGCAAAATCTACCAGGAAGCTGGAACAAGTTTTATTGAAAATAAAACAAAACAAACAAACAAACAAAAACAACAACAACAAAAATTCTCCCAAAGGTCTGGTAACATGGTAACATGGTAACTTGGACTTTTAACTACTTTCTCAGTTTTCTTCTGCAGCATGTACCAGCATGAAGGACATTTATAGGTACTTTCTTCACATTTTTTTCTTCAATTTTTTTTTCGTCAGAGAACATTTTTCTCTCTGAAAAAAACCAGTTCAACAAAACACCCTTTAGCTTATCAGTAATTGTGTACTAGTCAACAGTACCAGCTTTGAAAGAAAAAAGAAAAATAAAGAAAAGAAAGATAATGTGGGATAATTTCAGGGTCTAATCCTGAAGGGAACTTTGCAAGCATGGATCTTTCTTGATATTGTATATTTTGCCAAAAATAATAGGTTATTAAACTATCTGTATCAAAATCATTCTCTTACTATTTTGCATGCTTCCCAGATCTTTAAACAAATCCTGTGGATGTTTGGACTTTACATTTTTTATTATATTTTTTTCTTGTATTATTAGTTTGAAAAGCTGTTTTAATTATAATACTTATTATGATGAAATGGAGTTGGTTTAGCCTGTTAGGAAGAAGGGCTGTTGTGTAATTACAGATGCATAAGTGAACTTTTCCTTGAACCATGCAATTCTTGCACTCTAATTAGGTCTCCATATCTAATTTGCATAATTTTTTAATATTCTGATGGAACAGAATATTCTGTTCTCAGGACTGGAGAACAGTTCATTAATAGCACTAAAGGAATTAGAAATTCATTGTGAAGATAGCTCTCACTAGCACTAGTCCTTCTGCTGCATCACAACTAGTCTGTTCTGTTGAACATGAAGTTTTGTTCTCTCTGGCCTCTTGCTTCTGAATATTCAAGCTGCTTATCAACAACAAATTTACCAGCTCAGCTTCTCAAATCATTTACAGTGTTAGAAATATTCTAGCACTCAGCTGAATGAGATATGGAAAAGTGTGATGAGTGAAGGATGTTTAGAAGTCTATGGGCTATTTTTAGTTCATCTCCACAATGACATATTATTTCCTGAAGCTTTCTCTTATCCATGTCCTTATATTGAATTCCTTACCATGGTATCTCAGGGTTTCTGTTTCTTTGGGCATTATTAAAAATGAGAGAAGTCCTGATCTAGGCAATTCTAACCTGCAGGCACAGAAATTGGTATCTGTACCTTGTACCCTTGCCCAGAAAGAGGAGGTCCCGAGGGCAGAACGAAACAGGAGAGATGTGGTGGGCATTTTAAGCACATGGCAGAGTGGCAGCAGCGTGACTTAGCTTAAATGAACCTCCAGGGTTTCTTCCTTCAGTCTTTCCCTATCTATTAAGGATTGCCCCATTCTTTTAGCACCTGACAGATTTTTTTTTGTTTTCTAATCTTACCTGAAGTTGCCATTTTTGTCTGAAGTCTGACAGTGAAGGTTCATGTCTCCTTTCAATTACAAATATCATTTTCTTGGAACATAGAAGCAAATAATCAAAGCTGTTAAATCCAGTACTCTGATATTTCATTTAGTCTAGATGCTGAGACAGTTAAACTAGTTATCTAACACTTGAGAAAGGAAATTTTGTATACAAATGTATTAATCAAGCCTTTTGCTCATTCCAATATCATATTTAGAGATATTTAGAAACATCCAAATTCTTTTTTACTAAACTCTCCACCAGAGCAAAACCTCACATGTCTGTTCCCAGGCATTATTTGCCCTTCCCATTACACTATAAATATCTTGATACTTCTAGATTTCTTTGGAAGAGGCCTTTTACAATGCATTTTTTTTTTAATTTATTTTTTTACTTATAATATTAAAGCCAGATGGGTGCTGTATATCAGAGATAGCCTGGCCAGCAGGACTAGAGTAGTGGTCGTCCTGCTGTTTTCAGCACTGGTGAGGCTGCGCCTCAAATCCTGTGTTCAGTTTTGGGCTCCTCACTACAAGGACATTGAGGGGCTGGAACACATCCAGAGAAGGGCAATGAAGCTGGTCGAGGGGTTGAAGCACAAGCCTGATGAGGAGTGGCTGAGGTAGCCAGGTTTGTTTATCCTGGAGAAAAGGAGGTTTAGGGGAAACCTTTTTGCTCTTGGCAATTACTTGAAAGGCAGTCATAGCCAGGTGGAGATCAGCCTCTTGTCCCAGGTAACAAGTGACAGGATAAGAGGAAGTGGCTTCAAATTATGCCAGGGGAGGTTTAGATTAGATATGAAGTAAAATTTCTTCTCTGAGAGGGTGGTCAAGCATTGGAACAGGCTGCTGAGGGAAGTGGTAAACAATCCCTGGGAGTTTTCAGACAACATGCAGATGGGGCACTTTGGCTTAATGGTGGACTTTGCAGCGTTGGAAAAAACTGTTTAGACTTGATCATGTTAGAAGTCTTTTCCAGCCTTAATGATTCTATGAATAATGGCCTCAAGTAAAATTGTGTAACTCGGTCTAAAGTTCTTAACACCTGTGGAATCATACCCTCCAGCAAGGGAAAATTATCTTTCTGTCTTACAACACTGTGGAAACTCATCCTGCATTGCTGTAGAAGAGGACTGATTATGTGTATAAATATGATAACATTACTGAAATGTTGGATGCTTAGATTTTTTTATGGACTCTTATGCTGCTTTATTTCAGTACTTTACTATTTTACAGTGATGGTGATGAGCATTATTACCACTTTTTAAGACTGTGCTATACCTTTAATATATTTAAACAGTACATACATTATCAGAGACCACCAATGCAACCAAAGTCAATGAGGAATCCTTGTTAATCTCAGTGATTTGGGGTCACACCGGGACAGAATTACATTTTCATATACACGCTTTCCAAACTGAAGTAAGACTTCTTCTCAATGGTCTTGCTTCATGGCTCCTAAGCACAATAATTTGCAAAGAATGGCTGCTATACTTATGGAAGGAAATTAAACTAGTTATTACCTCTGGTAAGTACTTTCTATTTCACACAGCTTCAGAAACGTAGTGTCCATTAAAACCTTTTATTATGAACCTGACAATTAAATACTTTGCAACTAATGTTTATAATTTATTCATCATGAGGTTGATGCAAATTTGCCTTTGTTTCCATTAATGCTCTTTAATGGTAAGGCAGGTCTATTGTCTGCATATATCTGACCAAATTAAAATCTAAATTACTCCATGGTGTTCTCCCATTTCAGTTGTTTGGTGAAGCAGATTATTTATATGTGGATTTGAAATGGTAATAAAATAATTTAAGTGCACCAAAATCATAGGAAGGGAATGCATTCTGAGACATTCAACCACAGAGAGGTCTTGTGAATCTCTTAAAAACCTGTTATTGTCTGCAAACAGAAAAAAAATGCCATTGTATTAAAAGTGTTGATAACATAAAATAAGTTCATTTCAATTATCTAATAATTTGAATGTCCTTAAGCCTTTCACATCTGTAGAGAGTTTTACGGTAGTAGGCAGTCACTGGGAAAACAGCTTCTTTTGATGTAGGTACATGCATGCTAGAGAAAGCTCTTCATATAAATGAGAGAGGAAAAGAGACAGTCAGAGAAAAGAAGATAAAGGCTTACAAACCTGAGAAGAAATCTGAAAACATCTATGCAAAAAAGTCTTGTGAAGTTACATTAATTAATGTATAATTTTGAAAACTGAAAGTTTTCAATTATCAAAAGAAAATGTGTTTAGAAAGAGGTTGACATCTTGGAAAGAACAATGGGGTAATTTAAACCAGTTCCCTGTAGTCAACTATTTTCATCATTTTCATAACTTCTCTGAAATCCCCCCTTAAACCAGTTCAACATAAAACTGTAATAACAATAAAGTGTTCAGAAAACTTATTTCTCAGCTTACTAGAAACCTTATTCTATTTCTCATCAGTCCCCATACATTTTCCAGATAATATTTTTCTTTTTCATGAGCAGATGTCCTGCCTCCTAGGTGTTCGCCCAGGTAATCATTTAGCAGAGAAGACTGGGAATTTCAGCTTTCCAGTAGCTCCTCTCTCCAGGAAGCTGCTTCTCATCTCCCTTATTCCATGTACCATGTTTACAAGCCAGGAAGAAGTTGTGGTGCTGACATGCAGAGAATGCTCTCATGCAAAGGAGAGAAAAGATGGGGCTTATCACTTCTGCTCACGCCTTCTCCCTCCACCTCCCCATGGCATGACTTGTGTGAAAGGAGACCTCAACAGGAATCACAAGTGGCCACCTACTTAATTTATATTTTTTTAACCTGTAAAGGTGAATAATGTCCTCTGGAAGCCTTCACTAGGCTAAACCAGCCTAGATCTTTCAACCTGCTCAGACAAGAGCCTCTCCATTCCTCATCACCCTCTTTGTTCTCCAGAGGAACACTCATCAGCACCTGATGCTGCACTTAACATGTTCTGGGCATAGGAAGGACCCATCTTATTCCATCAAAATATGACCACAGTGAGAGCACCTGTTTGTATTATCCCACCCAAAACTAGACATTGAACATGGCCAATAATGTATTCCACATAATGAAAAGAGCTCCTTGTTTTCAGTATCCTTCAAAACAGGTTCATTGTCCAGTAAGTAATATTTTTAAAAACATTAATTGTTTTAATTGTTTAACATTACCCATGACCACAGTAACCCTAGATAAGCATTCAATATTTAAATAGCATGCAAATAATAAAACGCAACTTTCTCATTTTCATAATAATGTACATATCAGCCGTAGCCTAATTGTTATGACAGAACAACTCTTCGAATTACATCCACTGTGAATTTTTGCTTTTGGATAGTGTATGAAATGGCAATGTATGTTTATAAATTGCTGGATCCAGGTGAGCTTCAAATTTCTATAGGTTGATCTCACATTAGTCCTTTGACCTGTACTTTTAATTTGGCATGAAACTACTGTAAGCTACATAGTGAAACTAATGAGGCTGTTGCAATTGTGCAGGGCAATAATCAACAGCTAATTTATTATTGAAGAGTGGATTAAATCTATGCAAGTTCTGAATTGAGAAAAACTTTTTGTTTCAAAAAAACCATGTGATGTGTGTACACACATTTTCTCAGAAAATAATAAAAGATTGTAAACAGTCATGACAAATTAAAAAGTGCTAGGATCATCAGTTATTTTAATCTAGTCTTTTGAAAATTAAAAATAACAATTTCCACATTAAGTGCAAAGAGACATTCAGAGCTGAAGTATAATCCACAGTAACAAACAGCAACAGAAAAACAGCAACTAGTCATCTGTGTAGTGGCTTTTCACCACACTAAAG
This sequence comes from Pseudopodoces humilis, assembly GCF_049639895.1. Lineage (NCBI taxonomy): Eukaryota > Metazoa > Chordata > Aves > Passeriformes > Paridae > Pseudopodoces > Pseudopodoces humilis. The sequence goes on along the minus strand of NC_142204.1, from coordinate 49,959,416 downwards.
CAGAGCCAGAGCCTTTCTCACAAGCTGTGATTCCATGCACTGTAAAACAGATGTCTGTCCTGATACCCCCATAGACTGACACAGGAAAAATGTGCTGCAGTGTGACAGAGAAGCCAAAAGCCTCCTAGAAGACACACTCAGATGCATTCCCCAGTGGCATGAGGAGAATAATCAAAGTGAAAGGTTTATGTTGAGATAACAGTTTAAAAATTGAAATTAAAGTAAAATAGAGTAATAATTGTAAATAATAACAATAATGATAACCAAAAGGTAAAAAACAAGTGATGTACAATGCAAGTTTTCACCATCTGCTGACTGATGCCAGATCCCCCCCTTCCCAAAACCACAATAACCCTCATTCTGGGTACCTTCCTCTAGTTTACATACAGGGCATGAAATTTTGTTGTGTGGAACATCCCTTTGGTCAGTTTAGGTCACCTGTCCCATCTGTGTTCCTTCACAGTTTGTTTTTTTGCATACCACCTCACTGGCACAGAATGAAACAATAAAAAAAATGTCTTTGACTTAAGATAAACACCACTTAGCAAATGTTGTCAACACCATTCTCATTCTTAATCCAAAACACAGCACTGTAACAGTTACTGAGAAGAAATTAACTCTACCCCAGCTGAAACAGGACAGTGATGATGAGCCCAAAGAGGTAAAAAGACTGGCTCCAGTTCCTTCTTTTACTGGTGTTTTACCAAAATATCTTTGTTCAGTAGCATTTTAGTTAGCACATTATATGTGGCAGCTAGAAATATAATTTTATTCATTACAGTTATTTGACTCATCACTCAAAACTGTTGAGATCCATCTTTCTTCTTTCACAGGGCAGGAAAATGAATTGCTAGAAGTCTAAGTTCTTGTTATAAAAGTGCTGATTTATAAATTACCTCAGTGTAATATGATAGCATTTTGGTAGTATCTAGATACACAAAACTATCCACATGGATTATTATAGGGCTGAATAAATTCTTTGATCCTTACTGTCCACATAAGCTATTTACTAGACATTTCATTCTCTTGAATCTAGGTGCTATTCTAAATTGTTCTTCCCTGTCCTACTCCCTTGCTCCTACACACACTTTGTTCCTATCCATGGAAGCAGTAGATGTTGAGGAGCATATAGGCAGTGCTTTATCATCTTTAGGGACTATACCCATGAAGTCGAGTAATTGAATTCACACACTAATGCGATCAAATATTCTCATGCAGTGCTTCTAAAAAGTGTGGTGACTCTCCTGGCTCCAGAGTTTCCAACTCATATGGCACACAATGTCTTTCACTTCTCCTGAAGCGCTGTGTCAAGCAATCGTGTTCCCAAGCGCTTAATGAAAGGGGCAGACCAAGCTTCAGCTGAATGACAGGGGTTGTATCAGCTCAAAGGTGCAAGTCACTTAACATTCAGCATTTCAGCCCTATTCATTGCTCTAGGTAGGCTCAGACTTCAAGGAAACTTTTTGCAAAGTCCTATGTGCTCATTTCAATTTGCCTTTCAAAGCTAAGTTTCAAATTAAAATTAATGGTGCCAAAAGAGTATAAATGACCTACCCCCTTCATGCTTCCCCTCTGTGATCATCACCCACTGTATACTGAGTGTACTGTACTTTTAAACTTAGTGGCCCCTGTAAATATATCTCCCTTTATGAGACTAAGGCACAAGGTTGTTCAGCTACTAAGAGCATTATATCAAAGTTAGTAATAAATAAATGATGTACAATACAGTTGGATCTGTACAGTGTTTCAGAATGACTCCACTACCTAACAATACCTGCACACCATGTTCACCTTCTCCTTCACAGTGTCTGCATTCTGTAACTATTGCAGTTAAATGCAAAATCACACAATTAAAGTATGTTTGCAGTTTTGCCCTTTGATCCCAAAACTATACTGACCGAATTTTTTTGTTTGGTTAGCACAGGTTTTTTCAATCTTCATTTTTTTACAGTGGAGGTTAGAGGCTCTATTTAGTTACATATATTAACCATAGCACTTTAAAATGTATAATGAATAATTTCTTTTAAAGATTTTTTTAAATCTACCAGATGATGACAAAGTTTTACCCCAAGTAAACATATTCTCATTCTCTTGTAAATCTATACCTATATTTCTGTTCAGGACTGGAAAAGGGCAGCCTTTCATCAGCCTTTTGAACTTGTGGAAAAGAGTAAGATAGAATTACACATAAAGAGCAATTAAGTTCTCAGGTCTTAAATAATATTAATTAATTAATATCTTATTAAGCAATAAAGTTTTTAAGTATCTTTTATCTACACCAGAACAATGCAGAGGAGCTTTAGGAATCTCAATGTTGTTCCAAAAGCAGTTTCCTTTTTTATGACCACTTCACAACGTTATTATCTATGCTCATCATATTAAAAACCTGTTAGAGAGACAGCTAATTAAAAAAAAAATTAAAAAATACCTTAACAAATAGATAAAGCTAGATATGACACCATCTGGTGAAGACTATAGAGTACATGACAAGAAAAGAAAAATCATTGTGTTTCAGAGATTTTTAAAAATGTCTGGAGTTGGTCGGCTACAACACCTAAATTGTACATTAGCATACACTTATTTAGTCAGAGTAGTTTGCACTTGAGCCATGACTGTCAAAGAGCAGCATGTCTAACACAGAAAACGTGTTAAAGTAGCTGAGGAGGACTGACTTATGTGTCAAGCGTAATTATTAAACCACAATGGTGCGCATTATTTAGTTATTTAAACAAGATTATTACAGGCAAAAGGGTTAACATGCAAAAACAAAGGAGCACAATGGAGCTACACATCACCTGTAACTGGAATCACTGCCCATGTGAACAGCTCTCACATGTGTTGCGATTATTTCTGAAGCACAGACGATATGTAACAAGATTATTCATTCAAAATGAACATTAATTTAAACATGGTACTAATCTTAGCCTTTTCTTGTTTATTTTCACTGAGCATTTGAATGAAATAGATGATCACAGCAGATTTGCTTTTACTGAAATGTTCAAATACGTGCTGTAAAGTGTATGTTCAGTCACACATATTTCATATTTTCCATTTTAATCATATGAATGACACAATGTAGCTATACTGAAATGAGCCAAACTTACGGACTACCTCAGACACAAAAGGTGGCTTTTTTGGTGACATAATTGTATTCCAACACTGACTGTCTGAAAAAGATTGAATTTAATTACCCTCACCTTTCTGGTGTTAACTAGAGTGCACAGTAAATTTTTAAAGGATATCTGAGAAGTAATACAAAATTAAAAACATGGAATAGTAGTAAAACTACTTTCCAAGAAAGCCTGTAGCTTGCAGGAAGTCTATGTGTTATTTAGTATTAGACAGAGTGCTGGGGAAGAAATGAATCAGCCAAACAGCTTGCCTGTACAGATTTATAGACTACTTTTGAGTAATATGTGGTTTGTCCACTTTCTCTTTGCCAAGCATTATCTAACAGAGCTAAGTTTTCCTAATTAAAGATATAATCCTTTAACTGTGACATCTATATTCTATTATTTTCCTCTATTTATTGTTCATGCTCTCTTTTTTAATGATGAGTCTTGGCTTTCACTCTAGGTTGATGATTAGTTTCATCAAGGGAACTCTTTCAAAGCTTCTCTCTAAAAAGGAAATATGTTAGATAAAATTAAATAACTTCTCTAGAAAAGGATAAATAGGCTTTTTAATATTAAAGTAGATTGACGTAGAACAGTAACACAAATACTAATATAAATATAAAGCATAGTAAAATTTTCTCTACATTCTGATTTGACTCTTTTTCATGTATGTTTTCAGGACATATATATTTCTGATCAAATATATTTTCAAATACTGATTATTAAAATTCTGATTTCATGTTCTTCTTGGAGCTCTATACTGACAACATAGTATAATAACTTTGAACATTCTGGTTATTAAACTCACCCTTCAGGGGCAAGTGAAGCTAATTCTAAAGAAGAAATAGCTGGTGTCCAGCCTTGCTCTAAAACAAGGCCATTTTCTGAGAGCACTGAGTTGCCATGTGGCAAGACACTCCTGTGCTGAATGCAGCAGGAGATTCACAGGTTCTTCACACTCTCATTTGTGGATGCTGAATGTGAGCAATCAGACAGGTAGCAGAGAGTCTGTGTGAAACTAAGTCACATAACTTTCTCACAGTGGCCTGAGAAAATGTGGCCTGAGAAATTGTGAGGAGGCACTCAAACTTCCTTAGAGAAGGAAAACAACCTTTGCAGGTGTTGTTTGTCTCCTTGTTGCTTTCTTGCAAGAAACGGTCAAGGGGCATTGTTCCTGATTGTCCAGTATGGCGATGTGTTGGTTTGATGACCAATGGAAGTTTTACCTTTTTGGACCCTCTCAGAACTGTCTATAAAAGAGGATCTGGAAGAATCAAACTAGCTCTCTTTTGCAAATAAGCTTGAGAGTTTGTGTCATCACTATCACCGTTCCTAATACAGTGCTACACTCATTCACTGTGCAGGAACTTCCAGTTTTAGTTAGGAGTTTAATTAAAGTTGAGACTTACATGCTATCACAGAGATACAAGGGTTGTTGTGCCACCACCACCGCTTCTCTCACATCCCAGGGACACATAGCATAGTGGCTGAGCAATAACATGTAATCCTCATTCATTGAGGTGAGGGTAAAGCTCAGGCAGTGACAGTGTTTGTCATGGCTGGAAGCCAGAGCTATAGGAACAGGAAATGTTAACTGACTTGACAATTTGCATTTACTCAATTCGCTCATGAAGTTAGCACAGCATGTTTCAACAGCACTTACCAGTCAGTCAGCCAGACAGCCCATTAAAGCACATCTATTTTCTCTCCTGTCTGTACCAGCTGTTTGCTAAAATAATACTATAGTAAGATAAGGCAAAAATAGTACTTGTAAGTAACCCTCACTAGGCATTTTTGAATGAAAATCCTTGCTATTTTTAATTTAGAGTATGTGTTAAAATCACTAAAAATAGATCGCAACTCCACAGTGACAACCTCAGGGGCTAAATAAGTTTTTTAGAGGAAATCTTTGTGCTTGCTGCAAGGCAGGAAGAGAAAATCTTTGCACTTGCTAAAATCTGTACATTAGCCTTACTCATCCATATATTTAGTCATGTCTTATAACAAGAGCATATATATATATATTAAGGCCTACAAAAAAGACATATGTCAGCTTTTTATTTGGGCAGGACAGAGAATGAGAAAAAAATAATATCATCCCTGTTGAATTCTGTGTTTGTATGATTGAACTGATGAGGTAAGGATACATTAACCTTGCTTTCTTTATTTAGAAAGTTATTGTCCTTTGTCACTTTTCTTGTTTTTTGCCATGGGGAATGAGTTAATTTTAGTTCATGAAGCCATAGTGAATCTCATCCTTGCAGTTCCTTCTTTTTGTTTTCGTGAGAAAATATTTAGAAATAGGTCTCCTCCTTGCAAAATAAAAGGCTATGGGTTTCTTTTAGTGAAATTCACTTTCTTGTGCCCTGCCTGTTCCATCCTTCAGATTCACAGGTTATTTCACATCTCAACTAAGCTACTAGGCCTGTTTTGTTCTGTGCATTATTCCCTTTCTAAAGAGCACTGTAGCCAGTTGCCACTTCTTTTAAGTTCTTAGTCTTTTGACTAGTTTTCCTCTTATTTTATCTCACTCTGAATCTCAGAAGAGTTTAATACGTTGTTCTAAGGTGATGACCCCTTATGAAAAACACTGTAGCCTTCAATAGGAGCCATTATTACAAGATCAGATACATTAAGTGTATTTTTACCCTCCTGCTCTTTTTTCTTCATTTTTTTCACCAAAAAAATGTCTGTTATGTTTCTGAATGAATTGGTAAAAAAAGTCCTGGCTACTGCTTTTTTCTAAGGCAATGTAACTCCACCGGGATTTATCTTTTGCTTATGAGCATCCCCTACTGTCCCTATTAGAATGAGCTGCTCACCCTACCAGGAGTATTGCACACAGTAATAATGCTAATTAAGACTAATTCCATAATATACATATTCACCATAAGGACAACAATATTACATCATCTAAATCATGTAATATTAAATTCATTTTACCCAAATATATGATTATGGACCCAAATGCCAAAGCTGTGAGAGCCAAACTCTTTAAAAGGATTAAGAAAATGTTCAGCAAATGTGACTAAGGAATTTATTAATCAGAAATTCAATTCAGAAGCACTGTGAGTAAATCTTTCTGTAAGGAATCAATAAACAGTAATATCTGTGCCTTTCAGGTTTATACTTTTACAGTAGTTGCTGTGAGATTCTTTAAATAGCCTTAGTTGTATTTCTTCTGTTAGTAGTACCTCGCTCCCCAGATGGCTGAGATACAGCACATCAAAACAAACTGCTGCCTTCTGGTGCTTTTGCTCTGTCAGCTGCCTGCTTTGCAACACTTGCATGTATATGCCAAATGCCTATCTAACACATATGAGATATGCCAGTACAATACACTGAGATCTGCAATAAAATTTTATTAATGGGTACAAAACCTGTACTTACATTCTGAAAACAGATATCATTAGGCATCAGGGCCTATACATTCTTCACTTCAGGTTTAGATTTATAATTATGAAGATCCCTGAAAATTTCTAATAGACTGCTATAATATACACAAAATAATAAGTAGAGCTGGATCCTATAGAATGTTAACAACTCATTTCAATACTGACCATGCAAGAATACTTCAAAATTTGTTTCAGCTTCAGTTATGCCCTCGCTACCATGGGAAAATTAACTTAATGACATAGGAATCAGCAAATACTATTTGAATTAGTTTCTCAGTTTCCAGGTAAAAATATCTAGACCAAGACTGACTATGCTATAGTTGTATAATAGATGTGCATCACTTGAGAACTAAGATGCAGGTCAATGATTTAAAGAGAGTGATTGATTCCAGTGCAGTGAATGGATTTATTAGAGCACAGTATAAATGGCCAGGTGACTCTCATTTTCACAATTTTTCTTGACCTGTCAAGTTGTTGTCTTTATGAAGATCAAATATTTGTTGTTTCTCGTCTAACTCAACACTGCCTTCATGATGTATACTTCAGCCGAGATATTTTCATGTCATCCTTTGTATCTCAGAGGTCTGACAGGTATAACAATGAAAATCTGAAGACTAAATTGTTTATGTTGACATCAGTCAAAATCAAAGTGCATTGCTGTGCCTCAGACCAAGTCACCAAAAGACAACTATGAAGATGAAGGTACCTTACATTTCAATTGAATAAGAATATATAAGGACTTCTTTTCCTTTCATGAAATCTTTTGAATAATTGATCAAGGGAAAGTTTAACTAGGATTTATCTAAAGGACCATGCAAGATGCTTTGTCACAAAACAGAGTTGTTGTCAGCATTACTCTCTTTCACTGTTGCTATTATTATACAATATGAGCTTACATAGTAATAATGACAGTTTAAGCTATTAAGTTTCCCTTTTTTTTTTTCTTTAGACTTTCTGTTATATACATCATAGGGAAAATAAAGACACAATCAAAGCAGCTAAAATTATTTGAAGTGTTTTTACCTCCAAACACAGTAATAATTTAAAGCCTTTTTCTTTAAAAGTTTAAAGGTAATGCACTGGCACGAGATATCCCAAAACATAATATTGAGGTTATAAAGGTTTGAATTAGAATGGTAAACTGTAAGTTTACTTGATTTCCTTTCACTCTTTTTTGTATGAAATGAAAATATTTTCAGTCATACAGTGTCAATCCCCGTATTCATGTGCCCTAGTTTAGGCATTTAAAATCTTTGTGTCTAAGTCATCTTGGAAACTCCCTAATGCAGATAAACCAGCATTTTCAGAAGGTGATTCATGTTCTCTGTCTTAGACAGCTATCAGGAAAACCAGCATACTCTCACAAAGTGCTTTTTTTCTTGATAATTGATTAACATATGTCTCTGGCTGTGTTAGACATGAAAGTCTAACTCCTCTAAGTCTAAAACTAAGTGAAAATTATTATCAAACCATTATCTCTTCAGTACAATTAATTATCTTCTCTGTGTGCCCCTCTGAAATATCTAAAATATTTGCTAACGTATCTGCTAAAATTGATTTTAAACACAGTTAGACAAAACAATAATCCAGAACAATGTGACTGCCTTATCCATACCAGCATTTTTTTAAATTCCAAAATCTGCCTTTAAGTGAACTGAATTGTAAAGATTAGAATGGGAATTTGATAGGATTAAATAAATCCCATACGTATCACATGTTGTGCTGTGGGATTTCAGCTATTTTGTAAAATTGTAGAAATGCTAGTTGGAAGTTATGTCTGTACATGGCCTGGTTTGAACAATAATCAAGCAAAAGTTCATCTGCTTCTCCTGCATGGAGCAGGACTGTTGAGAGAGCTAGACTGGTTCAGTCATGGCTTCATGTCATGCAGTCTTGAAAACCCCAAGAATGGAAGACTCCCTGCCTTTCCCCAGGAACTTTTCCAAAGTGGAAATATAGTGAAGACTTTTCCCCTAATTTTGCATCCTGAACCTCCCAAAATACTACTTGTGGCTGCAGCACTCCCCCCCTCCATTAAGAGTTTGAGTCCATCATTCTTGTAAGTCCCGTTCAGCCAGCAGCAGTTTGTGATCAAAAAGATGAAGTCAATGGCAACATACATGCAGTTCACATGATTCCTATATACTAATTAAATGGAGGATATTTCTGCTTCTGCTTTCTAAATTTGGGGCTTCAAGGGAAACAGTAGAGTAGCCGTTGCAAACTTCTTTCATTTCTTGCTGAGTTCTACAATATAAAGTCTTTGCTGGAACAGTTTTACTTTAAAATTTCTGATTTTTTTCCTGATTGAACAGTTCAGACCAATTTAAAATTAAATAAATCCATCTCAGAAGTGACAAAAAGTGCTGAAGCATGAGTGAGTGAGTCAGTATCAGCTGGCTAAACTCAGCTATAAGCTCATTTTCTACAACAAAATTCAATCAAACTCCCTGTATCCTAGTAGGCCTGCTGCTATTACTGCTGTTAATTCAACTTCTGATGTAAATAAAGAAGATAAAAGATATGTTTTATCACTTCATAATGATGGTGCTTCTTGCACAGCAAGGAGAATTTATCCTGGTTCAAAGCACAATATTTCAAATGTACAAAATACTGCTTGTTATAAGAGTAAATCTATATGAAATGCTTTAGCAGATGTAGGTAGTATGTTTCTACAAGGCTGTCACACAGAATTACAAAAATCAGAACACTGAATAAGAAAATAAAGATATGGCTGCCCTGAAATGTAAGTAGGTCTTTAGAAGAACACACTTTTTACTCAAGAACTATTTTGAATACACAGGATAAATTTTCTATGTAAAAGGAACTTTCATTATACCCAAAATTTTGACTGTCTTTGCAAACATTGGAACAGTACTGTTTGTCAGAAGTGTTCACAGAAAGAGAGGTTTTAACTTTCATATTGATAAATATAAATTATTATGTGATTTTGTAAATCTTTAGAGTACAGAATCTTGAATATTAAACTAGAGAGTTTTGAATATTTTTCCATTCAAGTGATAGACATCATTCTAGATAGTTTATCAAACTAATAGCCAACAAATAATAAAACCTGCTAAGAAACCTAACAAAAACAGAAGCAACTATATATTTGTTTTTAAAATCATATTTCTTTTAAGTAACTAATTTTCTAAAAAAATTGGGAACTTTTCATGACATTTTATAAGGACAGAATACATGAACTATTGTGTGTTGTTTGAGAAAATACAGCTGTGATGTCATAGCTAAAAGAAATGTTTATTTTTCACCAAGCATGCTCCTGCATCCACAGATGGTGACAGGTATTGCTACTGTGTGACATGATTTCCTCTCTAGCCAAGATAAAGAGGAATTGTGTGCATGGTCTAGAAAGCAAAAACTGACTTATTTCAGCAGTTTGGGAATAAAGGCCGAACGTACAGTCCAATCAATCCCTTTGACTATAATCATTAATAATTGGCACTAAAATGGACCATGGACTATCAGCTGACCCCGAGGGCAAGAACCACACCATGGCTCATATCCTCATGGCTCTAGTCTTACCCCTGCCAAAACAACATGGCCTCATCTTTACGGATTTTGGGAATGCTCCCTGGTAAATATTTCTTAATCAAAAGACTCTAAAATAAGCAAAAATCAAAGGTGTGTGATATCTTTATGTCAGCACCCCATCTACCACTTGTACCCAAAAGACAAACCACATAGAAAGAAGCAAGTCTACTGTCAGAGTCAACTGCAGATGCTTTCACTGGGAACACAAAAACACACCCCTGCTTTTCTCCCTGAACCCCCTGAATATCCCACCACACTGTGTGAAAAGAAGGGAACCTTTAGTCGTTTTGCCAAGCAAAGCCTGGTTTTGAAAAATCAGAATTAGCAATTAGTGCTGTCATTGCTATATCATTCTTTATTAAGAATATGTCTTAGAGAAGGCAAAAAGGATGAAATCAGATTGCCAAGATCCTAAGTAAACCAGACTTGGTCAAAGAAACAGACTCTTTAGCCATGTAAGTTAATTGGTCACTTGAGTTGAAAACTTGAGTTGAAAAATGTGGAGGTTTTAGAATATTAATGAGTGAGATTTTGGTGAAGACTTTTCAGAAAAGCAGGAAGTTGATGTATAAACCTGATACCATTTCAGACAGGATTATATGATGATGTTGCCTCCTGTAACAAGGCATTTGGATTAGGACCAAAGAAGTCTCTCACACATCCATGTTTTTTTTCTTTTTCTGATTTTAAAATACACTTCTATTTCTGTGTAGGCCTCACCTCCCCTTCAGCATGAATAGGGCCTTAAATAGTAGCAGTATTTTGTCTTTGATTTTTCTTTCAGTATTACCCAATAATTTATGTTTTAAATGATATGTGAACAGTCTATCTCAAAATTTATGCCACTATTTTATTTCTAGAGATTACATTATATATAATGAGCTAAATTCTATAGCTCTTATAATAAACCAGGATTTGCATTAGAAAAATAAATTTTCTCTTACTGATGACTGACTTTTTTTCTGAGATGATTTGCACACAACTCTTTCTTCTAAGGAGGGGATGATGTACTTAGCTAACATAAACTAAAGCAGCTGGATTAAAAAAATGCACACAATAGTAGACAAAACTTCATTGTCACAAGGTGATTCATTCTATGCTTCATTTCCTTATGGCAATATTCTAATTAAAGTCTACAGTTTTAAAAGCATTTTTTTGTTCTGAAATTGCATGCAGTGATGGAGCCACAAGAGGTTTCCAAAGTGAACCCTATGCATGGCTCAAGCTTGCATAAGCTTGTACAGTCTCTAAACTTCCTCTCTAAACTACCCTCACCATTCCTCAGCAGTCCTTTGCTCCCTCTCCCTTAAGCCAGAAAAAGCACTCAAGGAGCCAGGTAACAGCCAGACTGAATTCAATTAAGCTTTCCACCATCACCACCTTATTTTTTGCAGGGTTAGTTTTAACCTAAATCTGTCCCTTACCTTGTTCTCTGTCCAGATACATGGATATCAATCAGCACTAATGACTATAGAAAAAAGAAGGAATGAGTACCTGCACTTATGCAGAGTGCTAATCCAGTTCTTTCAGTATCAGATTAAGAACCTCAATGAATCACAATTTAAATTTTACAGAGGATGTGTCTGTAAAGACATGGCACTGAAAACAAATGTCGTATGACAAATGTCACATATGACAGTCAATATTCTTCATCACAGAATCACTAAATTAATAATTAAGTTCATAATTAAAAAATAATAGAATTGCATGGCGTTCAAGTATTTGTTCAGAACATATTTCTCCCACATTATATTGCTATATTTCCTTGTACAACATATACTCTCCCAACAGAGATTTCTACATGCTGCCAAAAGAAAGTGTGCCTACTTGGTGGTAATCAGACATGAGAATCTTGTCTTCAGATTGTGGTAGAGTTAGAGCTTAGCAGAAAGCTTTGTACTGATATCCATACTACATATTTTGTTATATTTTTAATTATATTGTTTTAATTTTTATTACATTGCATATTCACATTTTGAAGCTTATTAATTTCTTTTTTAGTGTGTTTCCTGATTCTGTGGCCCATTCACATGTCAGATCATTTCTCTAAGCTAACATTCATTGTGAATTTAATTGACATGTATAATGAAAATGTCAATGACAGGGTATTTTTGACACATAGTGGCAGCTTCAGATTTACTCCTCTTCAGTATTAATTCCTGACAGTTATTGTCCCATTTAACTTAGGATAGAATTTTAAATAGAGACGTTACCATCTGATGACTAAATGTTCCTTTTTATCTCATTTGTATCAATTGTCAGTGCACAGAGGCATTACCATGATCAATCCAAATGTATGAATAGTTGTGCCACCCATGAAAACTGTCTCAACAGAATAAAGCACTGATGAAATGCCTGTTCTTTTGTTTTAATTTTTACTGACATATCCTGCTAAGGCGTCTTATCGGAAATTGCGTTTTGGATTGTGAAGTACTGGACTGTAAAAAAATTCAGAAGTTCTGATTGATTAGAAAGCTTTTTTAGTAGACTGGCATGGCAAGCTTTTGAATATTATATCTGAGACACATATTTCACTGAACCATTCTAAGGGAAGAAGATTAGAATTTTAATTTTGATTAATAGTAAAAAAGGTACAAAAGGAAACCTAAGCTAGTATAACAATAAAGTCCTTGAATTGCAAACCTGATACCATGATCTAATCTCACCATAATTATTTTAAAGAAATTAAAAATTCTCTTATTTGACACTTCTCTTTTTTTTTTTCTTTTTTTTTTTCCTTTTTTAAGCTTATGCAGAAAGAGATGGAATGTCACCATTCAAATTTTCTACTTTCCAGATAAGCTAGAGGTAAACTCCTAGATTCCAGTAAGCAGTGTGCAAACAGGACACATGCCAAGCATCTGCAGGCGTACCAGTACACAGCTCACACCTGTGCTGTCAGTGCCTGGGAGCACTCAGCAGCTGCCCAGCCCCTGCTGCCCCTCTCCCCAGGAGGCTTCGTCTCTCTTGCACTTGTGGAGGTGGGCAAATTGTATCCTTCAAGAGCTCAGAAACTGAAGCAAAGGGTTTTATTTAATCAATTTGTCAGATCCTGTCCTCTTACAAAAAGCACCCTTGTTGAGGAAAGTTGTATTTTTATTGGCTGAGATGAGATGCCTCTAGAACCAAAGTCTTCAAAAGAAACCTTGAAAAGACCCAGTCTTATGTCCTCACTCCACTATTAATTTATCTGCCATAGAAATCTGTCAGACTTTTATCTTCCTGTCTTCATTTTGAATAAAGGTTCTCTTACATTTGAAAGGCATCCCAAGTGAGCTAGGGAACTTCCACCACAGCATTAATAACAGGACAAATTTAGGAAAGTGCCTCCTTAGAAATGCATTCTCATGCACCCTTGATTTTAGGTGAATGCCTCAGGATCATTAGATCTCAGCATCCATAGTCATTAATAAAAGGTTACCAGATACTGGTTTTGCTTCTGTTTGGTTCTTCCACAATGTGGAAACCTCACCTCATGCTGTAAAGATGTTATTTCTGCTTAGGAAATAAAGATTTTTAAAATTATGTTGTAAACAAATAAAAGTAATCATTAAAAAAAAATTGAACTGTTGCTGTTGAAGTTCTACTTCTTTTGAAGCAAAGAGTTACTTGCTTAATTCAGAATATAGGAAAGAAGAAGGAATTTCATTCACAGATCCCTACAGTGAGACCAGCTTGAAATCTAAGTATGAAAGCTTTATTGCCTGGTTTTGGTTTTAATACTGATGTTTGGTTTTAAGGACAACTCCCACTCTCTGTAACTAGCTACTGTTATTTGAAAACATTTAAAAAAACCAAAACAGTACATATCTGAGATATATCGATTTATAGCTATTAATTTTAAATAGTTTTGTACATATAAAAATCTATCAATATCAACTGGGCCTGTCATAGCAAATAAACTAATGCAAGGGGGGATTGCATATTTTTGATGAGTTAAAATAATCTCTTTCCAAAGTATGACAGCAATAAATATAATTACACAGCTCAAAATTAATTTTGGGATTATAACCAAGTACACAGAACCAAAATTGTTTTCTTTGCAACAAAATTCCCAGCAAAACAGATTATTAAGGAAGTGACTTATTTTCCTATACTTTTTCTGGTTTTGTAAATGATGATTTTCAAAAACAAAAACCTCATTTTAAATATTTTTACAACTTTTAAAATGTTTTTCAATATATAGCTCATCATTATTGTTTTCTTTTCTGAGTACCCTGTATAAAATTGCTTCTGGTGCTTTTCCACCTATACTTTACGTATACAATTAAAATGATAGGGATTAAATAAAATAGCCTCCAATTATGTTTCATTATTGGTACTGAATGTTTTAGAATCAAGTAATTATATAATTATATATAAGTATATAATATATAATATATAATAGTATATATAGCATATAATATATATAGTATATAATATATAATATATTATATATAATTATATAATTATATATAAGTATATAATAATTGGTTTTAATTGCATAAAACTGAACCATTTCATGTTGATTCAAAGCAAATATCAGTATTGTAGTGATTTAATTTATTAATATACCCTAGACAGGAGCAGACTATCTCATCATTATAGTAATTTACAATAGATTAAGTTATGCTTTCTTATACTCTTCCATGCAGAAAGTAAGAATAACTGCACTCAATATTTTCCTTTTCCACAAGTGTGTGGGTCAAGGAGTATAGTCTCTGTACTACCATGGATTCAAGCAGGGTAGGTACTCCAAAAGGATGCATACTTTGCTGCAAGTGTGGATGGCAGTTAAGTTCCATTCCTAACTAATACCACAAGTCCAGAGCAAGGTGGGAACAGAGGTGTAGCCAATGGAGCTCAGGTCACCACCATCAGTGTACTTTGGATAGTGGGTTCAGCTTTCCCCAAAATAGAAACATAAGCTAAGCCAATTAGGTATAAGCTTTCAACACTTTTTTTGGTACAAATGTTTATATTTTTTCCTAGCTAGTCTGACAAAACATTCAAATACTCTATATACATATAACTGACAGGACAGATCCTAAGCTCTGAAGAAACCCAATTAGAATCTTCAAGCATTCCCAAATAAACCCTACCTACATTTTCCTTCCTTCTTGATGCTCCCAAATCATCAGTGTAGTATGCTTTGTCTGATTAATTAGTCAAGTCAAAGAATTTCCTAAAGTTATTAGCAAAAGTGCTTTTTTTAATATTTTGTGCATAAAAAAGACCAGATTTTAAAGTTTGAGGTTCTTTTTAAGGAGAGACAGTGCTTTCAGACAACCCAGCTTTTCATCAGTATAGGTTCACTACATTCACTTTCTCACCCACAAAAAAAAATAAAATTCCCTGTGCAACAAAGAAAGAAAGAGCTCCCAGCCTTTGGTTCATATGCATTTAATCACTCATGCTATAAGGAGATTATGAAAGATCTCATTTCATGTTATAAAGACTTGACCCTTCATCCTCAGATGGCAATTTATACTATGAATCCATTATAATTTCATGTGTTGAAGTCTGCAGACGACAGTTTCCCCTGTGCACAATAACCCTGCATATTCTATCTTCTCTGTATGGAGTAGCTAAAACTTCTTTTACAAGGAGTTTCCAGCACTTTAGAGTGTCACAGTGTTAGTGTACTGGATATAGGGAGTGCACCAAATCTCTTACTGGTCTATGAATTAACTCATAGAATGGATTTTTTGCATATAAATACATACATATATATATGGGGCTAATAAGAAGTACTCAATCTAATAAGTAGGTACTACCAAATGTGTTTAGAATCCTGTGTTCACCAACAAAGGAGGGAGGAATAATATCTTTTGAAACATCCACAGGTCCTCCTAAAACCAAAAGGAAATCAGAGTAAGAGAAATCATGTAAGAGTCAAAACAAAATATCCCCTCATTACTATCATGGGGAAAAATATATAGGGAGTCTGATTGTGTAGTACTGTCACTCTGTTGCTTTTGTTGAAGTTGCATTCTACAGCAAGGTGAAGGAGGATTAGGTCTTTAAGACTACGTAGTATTTAGCAGATGCCATAATCAAACAATGTCTTTATTACTTTAAATACTTTTAGACATAGAAATGATCATACAAAATATTCAAATATTATTTTTAATCTTGTCCCATTATTTTTTACAATCAAATATCAAATAGAGTAATTCCTTACATTTTATCTTTATTTCCCAGTCTTACTGAGAGGTTCTGGGGAATAAACTGAAAACAGATGGTTAAGTTTACAAAGCTTTACATTACGCAGTAAAATGAGTCTCTGTGCAGATGGACCTGTAGATACTAGTGCCAGTATCATACCTTATCCATATGGATCACAAGAGTTATGGCAGACGTAATTATTTTCAAATTCATCTTTGGATACAAGCTAACACCTCCCTGTTCACGTCTCTAGTCTTTCTAGTTTGTAGCATTGGAATAGCAGGAAAAAGCAAAATAAATATTGACGTGTTTGCATGGTGAGTCAGACACAAGACATTAATTAGCAGTTCAATATTTTTTAAGAAAGTACTTCTTCTCTGGGCATAGCAACATAAATCATTCAGGGAAGCATGCACTGTGTCAGATCAGTGTTTTCACATCAGAGGATTCAGGTTGCTGCAGACAAAGTTTTATGGGATGGAGTCTGTGGAGCTAACAGACAAGAGGCAGTCAGTTGATGACATTATCTAAGACAGGAAAAAGTTGTTGCAACAAATTTAAAAACTGAAATCCGTCTAATCGAAAGTCTGTCCTGCAGGACTTACTATACTCAATGGTATAGTGGGAATATCCTCTGTCCCCAGCCTGTAGCACTGGAGGGGGTTATTGTGACCAAAGTGTAGGACCCGGCACTTGGTCTTGTTAAACCTCATGTTGCTGGACTCAGTCCATCTTTCCAGCCTGTCCAGGTCCCTGTGCAGAGCCCTCCTACCCTCCAGCACACGAATACTTGCACCCAATTTGGTGTCATCTGCAAACTTGTAAATGGTAGACTCAATGAACTCATCCAGACCATCAATAAAGATATTCAACAGGAATGGGCCCAAAAATGATCCCTGGGGGATGACACACAGTACTGAGGTACTCTCTAATGCTAAATATTTCAGGATGGTGGTTTACCTTCTGGAATCAAAGTTTAACTAATTTCCATTTGTAAAGTCATTTAGAGATCCTCTGCTGAAGGGTACTACAAAAAAAAAATACTCTCATAATGAGTTACTAAAAAGTCAACTCTTGTAGTGTTTAACACATCAATTTACATAAATCAGATTATATTCATTATGAGTTTGGAGATTTTATATATTTTGTCTTCAGGACTGACAAAAATCCTATATATACAACAACAGAAGTATATAAAAATCCATCTGAACAACAATAAAAAATTCTGACAGAACAAAACAATATAGAACAATATAAATTCTCCTACACAAAATTTTACTTCGAGTATTTCAGACTAACAGCATAGCAATAAATGGTTAGCTTAAAATCCTTGCAGAAGTAATAACATTTTAGAGAAATTTGTTTCTGAAGGTATGTCAAAAATACACTGGTTTCAGATGAAGATTTTTTTCTCTAGCAAAAGAAATAATATTCAGTTTACAAATAACTTCTGCTTTCTACTGATACAATTTTGCCCTTGGCTACCACAGGCACAATTTGTTTAAGCTGAAGGGAAATAACAGCTGCGAAGTTGTTCATATATGATGAATGAGAGCATAATGTAAAACAAGGTACCTAAACCACAACAAGCAACAGGCTATTGCTCATCTTAAAGCCTAAATCCACATTACATCCTGATTATTTACTGAGGACAATTTTGTGTATTTGCCCTCAGAGGCCCAAGAATTTCTTGCTTAATGTGCCACTAAAATTGTAAAACCAAACTATCTTATGAAGAAAGTCACAAAGAAACAAGTAAGCATAATATTAACTGATAGATGGAATATAATGAATAATTTCTAAAAGTGGAACTAGCACTCACCTCTGAAGATTGCTAATCTGAATGTAAAGTAGCAATTAAGCTAAATTAAAATTAAGCAACAATCCCAGCTCCCTCAGCTGTCCCTCATGAGTACTTGTGCTTCAGACCCTCCCCTGGCTTTGTTGTCCTTCTCTGGACACACTCCAGCACATCAATGTCTTTCTTGTAGTGAGGGGCCAATACTGGACACAGAACTCAAGATGTGGTACCAGTGATGAGTACAGGGAGACAATCACTGCCCTAGTCCCTTGACCATACTATTTCTGATCCAATCAAGGATGCCATTGGCCTTCTTGGCCACCTGGGCACACACACCTGCTCATGAATAACTGACTGCCAAGGAGCATCCCCAGGTCCTTTTCCACCATGCAGCTTTCCAGTCACTCTGTCCCAAGCCCTTAGTGTTGCATGGAATTCTTGGGACCCAAGGGAAGGACCTGGCACTTCTTGTTGAACCTCATCCAGTTGCCTCAGAACATTGATCCAGCCTGTCCAGATCCCTCTGCAAAGCCTTCCTGCCCTCCAGCAATCCTGGTTAACTTGTCATTTTCAAACTTACTGAGCAGCCCTCAACCCCTTGTCTAGGTCACAAAACAGATAATAAAACAGGGCTGATTCAGGTACCGAGCCCTGGGGAGCACCACTGGTCACCAGCCACCAGTTGAATGTAACTCCATTCACCACCACTCTCTGGGCCTCAGCATTCAGCCAGTTTTTAATCTAGCAAAGAATGCACCTGTCAAAGGCAAGAGCTGCCAATTTTTTCCAGCAGAATGCTATGGAAGACAGTGTCAAAAGTTTTGATAAAGTCCAGGTAGACAACATCCACAGCTTTTTGCTCATTTACTAGCCAGTCACCTTGTTAATGAAGGTGATCAGGTTAGGCAAGCAGGACCTGCCTTTCCTAAATCCATGCTGGTTGGGTCCAACCCCTGGCTGTTCTGCACATGCAGCAACTTGGCACTCAAGATTATCTGTCACCTGACCCTACCCAGCACTGAGATAACCTGAAAGCCCTCTAGTTCCCCAGATCCTCCTTTCAGCCCTTCTGTAACAGCAACTGCTAATAAATCACAGAATCACAGACTCACAATATGCTGAGTTGGAAGGGTCCCACAAGGATCATCCAGTCCAACTCTTGGCCCTGCACAGAACATCCCCAGGGGTCACACCATATCTCTGAGAGCAGTGTCCAAATGCTTCTTGAACTCTGTCAGGCTGGTGCTGTGACCACTGCCATGGGGAGCCTGTTCCAGTACCCAACCATCCTCTGGGTGAAGAACCTTTTCGTAATATCCAATCTAAACCTCCCCTGACACAACTTCAGGACATTCCCTCAGGTCCTGCTGCTGATCACCACAAAGAGATGAGTTACTGCCCCTCCTCTTCCCCTCAGGAGGAAGCTGTAACTGCAATGAGGTCTCCCCTCAGCCTCCTCCATGCTGACCAGACCAAGTGCCCTCAGCCACTCCGTACATGGCTTCTCCTCAAGGCCCTTCACAATCTTCATTGCCCTCCTTTGGCCACTCTAATAGCTTTATATCTTTCTTATATTGTGGCATCCAAAACTGGCCAAAATATTCAAGGTGAGATCACACCAGTAGAGAGTAGGGCTGGACAATCACCTCCTCCTTGCCTGGCCATGCTGTGCCTGATGCACCTGAGAACACAGGCTCTCCTGGCTGCCAGGGCACTGCTGACTCAAATTCAACTGGCCACCAACCAGGACCACCAGGTCCCTTTCTGCAGAGCTGCTTTCTAGCATCTCATTCCCCAGTCTGTCCATCTGTACATCCAGAGCTGCCCCATCCCAGGTGCAGAATCCGGCACTTTCCAATGTTGAACTTCATGTGGTTGGTGACTGCCCTGTTTTCTCATTTGTAGACGTCTCTCAGCAGGGCCTTCCTGCCCTCAAAAGAGTCAGCAGCTCCTCCCAGTTTTGTACCATCTGCAAACTTGCTCAGTGTCCCTTCCTGTACAATGTCCAAGTCATTTATGAAGATATTGAAGAGCACAGGGCCAAGGATGGAGCCTGTGGAACTCCACTAGTGCCAGGTCACCAGCCTAATGTCACCCCAGTCACTGTAACCCTTTGTGCCCAGCTCACTCATGAGCCAGTTGCTCACCCATCGCATGGGGTGTTTATCCAGCTGTGGGATGGAGATTTTGTACTAAGAGTTAGCTCAAAACTATTGTGTCTTCATTGCTTACTGTGGGCCACTATTTGATAAAAAATTTGAATTTTGTTTTTTCTTAAATAATAGGATTTAAGTAGGTCTGGTTTTCTTCCACCCTTCCCCTTACATTTTTGTTCTTATGCAGAAGAAATGTATCATAATGTTTTAACATTAAAAGTGTTTTACAGTAGCAAGATTGACTTCATGCTAAGTAAATTTTATTCCCTTACATTAACTTTGGAAACTAAAGCAAACACATCAGTGATTTTATGTCATTCTCTGCAAGACAGAAAAGAAATGTGCAATTAACGCTGCAAGCAGCTTTAAAAGCTTTTCTCCTAGCAACAAACACAACTAATAAAATCAACAGCTCTGTTTCTTACAAACTTAAACATTTTCAGATTACGTTTGCTGACATAATTTGTAATAATTAAAATAATTCTGAAATTGTTGTCATGACCAACTCTGGAATATGATGTTGTGATACAACTGTGTCTCTCATGCTTCATACCGTAATGAGAAGATAGTCCAATTATTTTACAATCAAAGTCAAAGATCTTATTTACTTTATGTTTCCACTCCTTCCAAATATTCTGATGGTTAAAATTCTATAGCTAAAAGTGTATAGAACGCAGAAGACTTGATCAGATTTTCTGCATTGTCCAGTTAACGAACTTCCAATAAGAAAGATTTTTAGAATGTTTAAGACTTGAGGTATAAAATAATTATAACATGAAATAAAAATTGCAACCTAAAATAATAATAAAAACAACAGAAGAAACTAACATTTTAGCAGAAATGTTTCTTTTGTGTCCATATTGTCATATTGTCATGCATAAATATTATGTTTTAAATGGATACAAGAATTCAAGGTGGCTGCTTATAGAGATGTTCCCTTTTAAGAAGATCAGAAAAGTACAAGTTTCTCTCTTTTTTCTGGGGGGGGGAGGTGTGTTTGTTTTTTTTTCCTTGTTTGTTTTTTTGGTTGGTTTGCTTTGGTTTGTTTTCAAGGTTATGAACTCTAACAATTAAAAATTATTCACTGGAATGTAATGATATCTTCCATATGCATTAAGGGAACAGCATGCTGAAAATGTGGACACTACATTCTGTAAAGAGGAAAAAAATACCAGTACTTGCAAGCAAAATCTACAGTGATAAGGCTGAAGGAGACAGCAAACATGCTGCAAACAAGGCTTTCTGCAGAAAGGAGGAGACCCAGAGGCTTTAAGAAAATGATAAGGAAAGTCTGAACTTCAGATGCTCAGTATGAGATATATGTTGAGTAGAAGGTGGAGGGACATTAACAAAGCTGTGGCCATAGTTTGGTGATGGCTGGCTGTATTGTGGGTATTCTCATACAACCTGCATGGCAACAAGTAACTTTCAGAGAAGAGATATTCCAGGAAGAATGAAATTCCCACAAGAAAAAGTGAACCTGGACAAATCAAATGAATGTGAAAAGAAGATTCACCAAGTAAGGTTGTTCAAAATTCCTCCTTAGGGCTAAACAGGCTTTCTGCTTTTCTTATATGACCAAGAAATATTTGCCAAGTGGATATAACAGTGTTATGTTAATTCCTTATGAACTGAGTTAAGGACCTTTCTAATTATTGTGGTTTAACCCTCCAGGAAGCTGAATGCACAGTCATCCACTCACTCGCCCACAAGAGGGTGGGGGAGCAAATGAGAAAAAAGTTAAAACTCATGGGTCAGAATAAAGATAGTTTAATAGGATAGAAAAGAAAAGGAAAATAATAATAATAATGATAAAAGAATATTGAGGCACAATGCACTTTCTCACCACACACTGATAAATGCCCAGCCTGAGTAACATTTGCCACCTGCCACTCTGCTATGTTCCAGATCACTCTACAAGGGATTGTTACAGCTAAATGAGTTTGGTTACAGAGAAATTATGTGGAGCATTGTTCCCACACTTAGCATTGTGGTTAGATACTTGAGGTTACAGTTGGAATGGCTACAGCCATCCAGTTCTCACCCTAAGGGCAGGAGAGATATCAGCAACCAGTGAGATGAAGAGTAATTAACCCCAAGTATCCATATACAGATGCATCAAAACATGTCTAAAATAAAACTCTAATAGTGATTAGAAACAAATCCTCTTCCCAAGCACACTGTAAACCTCCATACAAGAAATTAAGAACCTAAACAAAGCCTTTAACCCATTCTAGGAAAGGAACGGCTAGAAAGGATCACAAAATTTATCAACAGCTCAGAAAAATTCCAGTTACTTGTTTCAGAGTAGCATTCAAACAAGTGGTAAGTTATTGTAAACTGTGTTTTCCATTTTTCTCTCTCACTCTAAATTCCTCTCTCCATGTCTCACAGGGCACTCTTTATTTGTGTCATACACTGTGTGATACTATTTATGTGTCCTTATGTCAGAATACATACGCATAGATTGCTATTCTCCATCACAGAATAATAAACAGTACCATGGAAAAGTTTTTCCCTATTTGTTTGAATTTTTCTAGCCATCAGTGCTCAACTACAATGGTTTCTAGTTTAGAAATGTAAATAGCTTTGTAAATAGATTTGTCCTTAGGGCTTGGAGGGCAGTTTATTTTTCCTGAATCACAGTCTAAGTGTGATGCAGTTGAATAGACATTGCAAATGTACCCAAAATGCTGTAGGGCCTTTACTATGCCAAAATGAGGACCATGAAATTTTCTTTTTTCTTTTCTTCATAATATGAGCTAATTTTTGTTTTAGAAGTAAAACTGACTAGAGCAAAGGGAATTATTTCGAGCTGGAAGGTAGAAAATAAAGTGAAGCTCACATAATTCAAGGGTAAAATGGTCAGTGACGTGCTACACCACTGAGACACATATAAATCTTTTGGGTCTGTAGGGATCCACTCAGGGACACTGAGGGAAGTGCCAGAAGAGGTCACAGAGTCACTTCCCATCATCTGCCAGCCAGGCAAAGGGAGGTGATTGTCCAGCCCTACTCTCTACTGGTGTGATCTCACCTTGAATATTTTGGCCAGTTTTGAATGCCACAATATAAGAAAGATATAAAGCTATTAGAGTGGCCAAAGGAGGGCAATGAAGATTGTGAAGGGCCTTGAGGAGAAGCCATGTACGGAGTGGCTGAGGGCACTTGGTCTGGTCAGCATGGAGGAGGCTGAGGGGAGACCTCATTGCAGTTACAGCTTCCTCCTGAGGGGAAGAGGAGGGGCAGTAACTCATCTCTTTGTGGTGATCAGCAGCAGGACCTGAGGGAATGTCCTGAAGTTGTGTCAGGGGAGGTTTAGATTGGATATTACGAAAAGGTTCTTCACCCAGAGGATGGTTGGGTACTGGAACAGGCTCCCCATGGCAGTGGTCACAGCACCAGCCTCACAGAGTTCAAGAAGCATTTGGACACTGCTCTCAGAGATATGGTGTGACCCCTGGGGATGTTCTGTGCAGGGCCAAGAGTTGGACTGGATGATCCTTGTGGGACCCTTCCAACTCAACATATTCAGTAATTCTGAGATAGCATAAATAGTTTGCTAGTTCTGCTCAACCAAAACAGATTAGTCATTGGCTGTACAGACCAGTACACAACTGTAAGAGTTAGAATAGGCTAAAAATTACAAAATTGTTCAGCTTTGTTCGTAAGAGACTGGGGGAAAATAATTATCAGCCATATAATAATGAAATCATAAAGCAGGAAATTAAGTGTATTTCCTTGTTATTGGTTGTCTTCCAAGCTTACAATGTGGAAAAGCTAGGGCATGTGTGTATGGTGAAGGTCAAGGTTAGTAAAATCAAATAGCTACTGAAAGAACCCCTTACTTATAGACATTTGCTCTAGACATTCAAGTTACTCTGTTTCTGTACCTGCAAAATATCACTACTGTAATTGTGCTGCTTCTGATGTGTGCTCCTGTGTCCTGTGTCACCCCAGGACATCCTGTAAACAAGGAGCACAGGAAGCTTTGACACACATGCTCCTTCCTTAGGCTTTCCATAATACATGTACTTATGCCCTAAATACAGAGTCACAAATGCTGTAATAATCTGTGGGTCATACCAGTCTGGGAAGTTTCTTGGTCATGTCTCTTACCTGGGCCCCAGGTAGGCAACAAATCTTCCTTTATTAATTATGGAATTATTCCGTAATTCTCAACAGTTCACTACAGAGGCTCTTCCCACCAAAAGCAACACCACAAAGGGCTGTGAACTGCAGCAGAATGGATGAATGTTCACCATATGGATTACTTGCCCTAAGTAGAAAACTTGAGAGACAGACTCCTGTCTTCTCAATCTTCTCCTCTGAAACAGCTGAAACCTACATTTGTTTTTTGACATTTCCATTATTGTCTTCAACATGATCTTGCAATGTATCAATTGTTTCCTCACTTAGTCTTTTCTCTTCTCTGTCCTTTTCCAGTATCCCTATGCTTTAAAGTTCTTTCCTTCACTTTATATAGGAGATTTTGTCTCTTTCAGATCTTCATTTTCATTAAAATTTTGCTAAACATAAGAATATAGGCCACTTCTTTTGCAACTCCACAATAGGCTAGGGTCTAGACATTGAACTGCATTGACATCAAAAACCAGATTTTGGTTAAAGGATATCTGTGATACTATAGTATTTTTGAAGAAATGTTGAGACTATTAAGAGGTAAGAATAAAATATCAACTTCAAAGAGCCTTCATTATTCAATAAACCTGAGACCCTGCAGATGAATACAGGTTAGCCAACGTACTGTAAAAAAGGAATTCTTGTGTATTGTGAGAACAAACCAGACTTTGAAACTTGCTGTGTCTCAACACAATCATGATATCAAAAAGCCAGTAACATGTGGGTACATATATTAAACTACAGTACTTCTATTGAAACTGTTTGAAAATAGCACTTTCTTCTGCCTCAGATCTGTTTCCTCTACATCCTCAGTGTTACACCTGAATGCTCCAGGGAAAAGCTAAGTTTGCTACTATTGGACTTTGAAGTGAAAACATAGCAATGAGGAACTGAATTAGATTCTACATCTTTATGGATCTTCAAAAGAATTCACATTTTATGTTCCAGAAATATGATTCACCCTTCTCTACTGTTTCATAATTTAACATCAATGAGACTATGCCTTGAAGGCATTTGCTGATCAATAGAACTGTTATTACAGTTTATAGTAATTGAGGAATAGATATATTTAAGGAAGTTTGCAGGCGTGTAAATTAGAAAATATTAAACATCTATTGATGACTCATTGTAAAATAGCAAAGACAAACCCCCAAGTTTTGTAATTTTCAGCCATTTTTTCTGCACAATCCTTCCCCTTAGAAAGGAAACAGTGACATGAATGGAACACTGACCCAGTTATTAACCTACTGCACTCATCCTACAAAGAGCAGCTGTTGTCTATCTCATAAAATAGAAAATTGAAACCACTTTAATTCCCATTGCAGTGAAGGCCTCACAGCTACTCTCTGAGAAATTCTTGTCAAATATAAAATACCATCTAATTAATCCAAATATTTTTGTCTCTTTAAATATGTAGCTGGCAATTTTTTTACAACGTAATAAAATAGCTTACTGTACACTGTCAGCTACTTGCCAAAAGAACAGACAATTCATAAACACTGAAAATAAAATTGCATGTGTCAAATCTGAGAGAAAAAAATATGTTGCTTTTCAAAACTGAATGAACACTTTATAGAAATGTAGAATGTTCTGCCCCAGCAGGTTTACTTACTCAGACTTTATTTTACTATATTGTGCTAGGGCAAAGATTTATGCCTCCATTAGAATAAAATAGAACTGACACCAACTACATTGGTTTTAAAGTATAAAAATGGGGAAAGTAACATATTGCCAGGGCCAATGTTGAATAGCACCAACAGACACAAATCCATTGCTAAACATTTCTGGAAGACTATCTAAGTACCTTGCTCAGTTTTGGACTCTATTGCAATGAATTATTGAGCTTTCCTCTTCCCTGTGACACAGCAGGGACACTAGTTCCATCAATTTTTTCCCATGTTAATTCTGATCCAGTGACTTCTCTTGTTTTCTCTCCCAGACAAGAAAAAAATGTTCTTTTTTCACAAGCAAGTTACAATTTATTTAGTGCTCTGTATACGTCCAAAAGGTCTTTGCATAATGAACAAATAAAAATAAGTCTGAAAAATGCTACTAGATCTTGTGGAAAAAGAAAGTATTCTCTCTAACATTCTTCCCAAAGTGGGAAGACTCTTGGAAGAGGAGAGCTTCCTTGCAGGTTATTTAATTTCAATGAATTTTAGCCAACTGAAATATAGATACCCAGGTCTGAATTAATTTTGCTATATTTTTCTGTAGAGATGACAAAAATATATAGGCAATTCTAGAGTATGATTAATTTTAGATGTCAACAGCAGGATAAGATGAAGTGCACCCCAGGGGTGACTATTACTCTTTCTGAATCTGAAGAAAGCCTGAGGTATCTATCCAGGCAGTAGAGACCTGCAATATATATTTAAATGTTCACTGAAATTATTTCCACCCTGTTTGCCTTACAGTTTTATCAGAAAAATTGTAACGTTCATTTTAGACAGGTTTCTATATATTTCCGTTTGTATCACTTATGATTGTAGAGGTGGTTTGCTGCATCATCAATGCCATCATCTGAAACTACCCAAGAACAAAAAGAAACAATCCAGACAGAGAATTCTTTGCTCTCCAGTCATTGGGGCTACGTATGAAGCACCATTAAGTGTATGGTTTAAAGCTGGAACCTCCAGTGTTTGGTAATCCTGTAGGAGGGAATGTCTGAGAATCCAGCATCTTTATGATTCCTTGTACCTAGAAGTTAAAGTTTGGGTACTTGTGATGTCACTTCTGAGCACAGACAGTTTACACAGTCATCCAAAGGCACAATTTTACCTATTTCAGTTTTGTCTTTTGTGGTAGCAATTCAGTATCAGTACATACTGGATTAAAGAACATGGAAAATCAGCATAACCATAAATATAATGAACATGATTACCAATAAAATAAAAATAAAGAACTGCGACAATAGTTTAAAAAACCTGTAGAAAATATAAATTCCCACCGGCTGAATATCATATTACTACAAGAGAGTAATTTATGAAAACCAAAATGAGAAAAAAAATGCTTTGTTTGAAATAATACAATTACTATATTATTTATTAAATGTGTTGCTGTATGCTATATAATATGTATATTATTTTTTAAAATGCGCTGTTATATGGTGCAGGCAACATTCAAAACAAAAATGGGGAAGTTTACATATAGAACAGATTTCTTTGCAGTACATACAAAGTTTTCTAATTTAGATACGTGAAGTGGCTACTAGACTGTCATTAACTAGTTCATTTTAAGCAGTGCTTACATATTTTTTTTCCACAGAGTCAGAATGCATTAGAAAGTAGATTTGTGAGCATGTTTTCTATGCTGGACTGGTTCACCACTTAAAGTTGGGTATGTTATTTAGGGTTTAACATATTACTTTAGAGTACCACATGTCCCTATTCCATTGTTTTCAGCAGATCAGAATGCAGACAGCAGAGGATGAAATAGGATGAAGCAAACAGCTTCTGACCATTTTTTCCTTGTGTGATGGCAAAGGCCCCAAGTTCACCTACTTAACCTCCCCTCTCCAAAGCTCTCCATCACATCTTCACCCTTTCTTTTCCTTACTGTTCTAAGATGGCCTTTATCTCTCATATTCATTCTGTGTGATCAACATCAACTGAAATTCCCAGTAATTTCATTATATTGTAAAATTTACAAATCTATTACATTATCTTTAAAGAAATATATGTCTTAAAAGATTTTAAGATGGCAATGGCGATTCAGCTGAAGAACATACATCAGTTTACTGGAAGGCTTCTCTTCTCTTCTTTTGCAATGCAAAGAGAAAATACCATCTTTAAAAGGATGTTGAGCTCATAATTCAGTAAGTAACACACTTCCTTCTGAGCCAGAATTGGAATACTGCCTCAACACACTGTTTTAAAACGTTTCTTTTTACTGCAGCCGCCATCTTTCAAAATTATTCTTACTGGTGACATTCTTTGCACTGATGGACTCAGTCTTTCCTCTCAAACTGTCCATTTTATCTTTCATTCATGTAGTTATTTATTTTTTAAGAAATTTTCTAACATTTCTTTGCCATAATTGCAATAACACATAGGAAAATAAAAACAAGCAACTGCTGGAACCATGAACAATTTTAAATCATTATCTATTTAGTATGTGCTCCATACAAGCACTTTGCAACACTGCCTCAACAGACTTGCAAAATTACCTGGCAAGCACTTCACAGTATGTAAATGGTATCGAAGGTCACTGTTCAGGTTCTTTCTTTGCTGTCTCTTCAGGAAGATTTCTTCTTCACAGAGGAATAAAACCTAGCCACAAGGAGTGGCAGAGGAATTGAAAAAGATTCTGACAGTGGACCTTTAACAAGTCGTAAGCACGGCCAAACTGACAGGTAACATTTGTTCATGCCAAAAGAAGGTTTCTGGTTCAAAGAATCACTGAAGTTCAGGGTTTGGATAGATTTGTGAGAGTGTTGTCAGTCTCTTCTCTTGTCTGTAAGCTCTCCCATAGCAAAGGCTACTGTGGACGTCAAAGGAAACATTCAAGTCAAGACGGTGATGGCCATTTGGGATAAAGGCAGAAGGTTAGAAATTATCTAAGCCCTGCTGACTGAAATACATAATTCTTACACAATAAAAATTGTCAGTAAATTATATTTTCCAGAATATTTTCCAGGCAGCTAAGTTGAAATTGCCTTGGCCAAGTTTTCAGTCTTGAATAGAAATAAAACACTAGACATGCCAGTTCAGCTGTACTTTCAAGTTTGGGGGTTTTTTGTGGGGTTTTTTGAGGGGTCTTGTTTTTCTGTGGGTTTTTTTTTTGTTTAGTTGGTTGGTTGTTGTCGTTGTTCGGTTTGGTTTTTCTGTTATACTGATTATTTTGGAAGTCATCTGTGTACATGCTTTGAAAGTCATAAGTTTGGACAAACATTCTGCCTTTTGCTTTCTTTTTCACCTGAGGGGTCACAAGGAGTTTACTTGTTGCTCTTGTATCCTATGAATGTACAGACATTTGAGATGTCTCCCCCTCCATCAGACAGTCTTGCCAGTGCTGCTGCAGAATCATCCTATAGAAACACAATGTACATGTTTCCTTCCCTTAGTTTTCTTCCCTCCTTCAGCGTCATCTGTACAACCCATTTTGACTCCTTTCCTGCATGTCTCTTTTTCTTTTTTCATTCTGTTCACATATTTTTATTTTTTCTTCTTTGTTCCTTTTTATTCACCCTCCTTTTCCACCAGTTCTATCTGTGTCATCTCCACGTTTTCTCAAGTATTAGTCTTCCTTTATCTTTTTTCTCACATCTTTGTCCAATTTTCAGTGTCAGGCTCTTCCTTTCTCTTTTGTCTTGCAATTCAGAAAGCTTTAAAAGTGCTCCTCTCCAGCTTACAGCTAACCTATAAGAGCATTTATTCCCTCCTAGTTCATTCAGATTTTTCACTGTTTTTCTTTCCAGAACACTCCTGTAAATTAAAAGGCCAAGACTAGCCCATTTTTCTCTTGGCTAGAAAAAGGATCACGCAGTCTTAGTCCATTTCCATCACCAGCAAGCTTACAGGGATCATAAGTGGAGTATAATTCTAGCAGCTGCAGCTGGCAGACCAGGATCCAAAATTTATATGAGCCCTGATGGACTCCTGATGGGGTGAGGTTGGCATGATAACATATATGTCCTGCCATAAAGAGAAATATAACTCTAGAAAACAGTGTTAAACATTGCATCATGGTGTCTGTCACCCTGGGAGAACTGAAGGTTTTTTTTCTCCTCCTAGATTGTACTATTGTGTTACAGCCAAGACAATCATTTGACCAGAGCCTTTTGAGGATTTTTTCATGCAATGAATATTATTGGTACATAATTCAATAGAAGACACCAGAGATCCTGAGGATCAGTGCTTTTTGTTTTCCTATCCTTCTACTACTATTCCTTTTCATATTTCAGAAAGAAGATTAATATATCCTTGAGTAAGACCACAGGGTAAAGTAATATCACTGGGGAAATAAGTTTATTTACTAGCACAGTCTCTGCAGATGTACATACTCTCATCACATGCAACTGTACTTCTAACTCAGGAAGAATTTTACCATTTACCAAATTTTGCTGCCTCTGTGCGGCCAGCTGTGCAGTAACCACATGTCAAAGAGCCAGACACAAAAGAGGTAGGGCTGACAACAGCTATAAGTTGATTATGCAAGGAGCTGAGCAAAACTCTACAGAAAGCTCTTGCCATTCAGTCATTTCAGCAGCATTAATGTTATCAGCTCTCTGTAACTCAGTGATACCTACAAGCAGAACCAACGTCCCACTGGACTGATCATACAGGAAGACAGGCCCTATTCTAAAGGCATTACCACATCTTTTAAGTAAGACACAAGTGACTGTGATAATCCAAGTAAAAAGACAGTGATGAGTAGTTAATGTAATGCAACCATCATAAGACTACATATGCCTGAAATTAATTAATTCATGTCTTATTGATTTATTCAGATTCCATCCACCACAGAGCCTAGTCACACTGGCTTGGTTGATGCATTGCTGACTGTATGCAGGTTCATTCATTTAACCAGTAGTTACAGGGAGAAAGTATGTACTTTTAGCAAAGATTGGGGCCACAGTTTTGTGCAAGGCAATGACTATAATGCTGTAAGTACATCACATATGAGCTCCTTAGTACATCACATGTATGTATGCATGGCTTTCCAGAAACCACTTTCCAGAACCAGATTCTTTTTATATACTTTATATAAGGGCCACAATTTAAAAAAAACACATTGCTCTTATTTATGAAGCTTTTTATTCTTTTTACTTCTCTGTTGCTTCTGTAGCTTTCTTTTAAAGATATTTCCAGTCCTATTAAAAGTCTTTGTGTACATGGTACAATACATACAAAAGTATGTGTATTTATAAATCTGTGATTACTACACCTACCAAAATTTTACAATTTTGATGAGTTCTTCAGCCAAGCCTGCACACTCTTCCACCCACCCTGGTTGGGAAAGAAATTCCCTTTCTACATAAGGTATGTGAAGAACTGCAGTTAATGTCCTGTACTTACTATAATTATCTCATTGGCAAATCTAAAAATAGGGACCTGTCCCAGGTAACTCAAAATGTTACTGTATTCCATAGCTATCTGTGCTATTGTCATACACCCAAAACTATTGCTGTCTCTTGAAGACCGGTAGCCAGAAACAGACTTGAGGACATCAGGGGATGCCAGTGAGACAGAGAAATTAAGAATCAAGAATCAAGAAATGCTTTGACTAAAAAGGGGCTGACAAAACCGTATGAAATGCCTAAATATTTACTGTGCTTACAAGAACAGGAAAAGAGCAAGGCTACAAGGTAAGATAAAGATATGCAAACAGGATGCAAGGACAAGGGCACCACAGGCATAAGGGGGTTCTTTGGACCCCTAAGCCAGGAAAACTAGTATCAAAGTCAAGAAGATGACCAAATGACTAAAAAAGAACATGCTCAAGGGGACAAGGTGAGAAGTACAGCTGAGAGGTAGACTGTTTACTTCATCCCAGAAGACCCCCAGACGACCACCAGAGTGACCAACAAGGAGCAGGGCACTGTTGCAAAGAGGCGTGGAGCTAATTTGAATACAAAGTGGGGACAGGCAGGGTTAGGGAAATTAATATGTATTAGGCATATTGTGTAGTCCTAGTTTGTAGAGAATAAAAAGAAAAGCACAAGTCTCCAAGAGTGTGCATGGGGTTTTTTTGTATCTCCCAGGCTCTGAATAAATACAGCACTGAATAAATACATACCATACTATTATAACTTTGTGGGTTATAAAGAGTTTTTCCACGTTTCACCAGCACCTTCTTAAGGTCAGGGGCATTCAGGCAGAAAGCCTCTTGCGTTTCTCTTTTGCTCTCACAGGGAAGGTGGGACAGTACAAGGCATAAGACTTTTTTTGCTTCCCTCTGGGCTCTGCAGGAGGTTGCTTCATGAGAGGCTGCATTTTGCAAAACTGTTTCAGAGTGAATTTCACAGCACTATTCCACAGTGCTTGACTGGTCGACTTTCTTCCTCCCCAAACTGAGGCAGTGACACAAGCACTGACAGCCCCGGAGTCCAGCGGGCAGCAGGAGGAGGCAGCGGGCAGCAGCACTGACCTCACAGGCGCAGGCCCAGCCATGGCCGCCCACAGGAATTGGGGAGGCTGACACTGCCAGGCCGGAGCTCCCAGGCAGTGCCAGCACCCCCCAGCTGGCACCAGAACTGCTTCCTAAGCTCCTGCCTTCCTGGTGTTCTGTTCCAGGGGAAGGGCTGAGCCCAGCAGGACTTGTCTGCCATCTTTGTCTCTTGGGCCGTGTGGTTGTCTATGCAGGGCCCCATCTTTGGGGAAGGGTTTGTCCCTTTGGTGCCTTTGTCTCCTGGAGGTCATCTATGGAACCCACCATCTTTGGGGAAGGGTTTGTCCCTTTTGTGCCTTTGTCTCCTGGAGGTCATCTATGGAGCCCACCATCTTTGGGGAAGGGTTTGTTCCTTTTGCACCTTTGTCCCCTGGAGGTCATCTATGGAGCCCACCATCTTTCGGGAAGGGTTTGTTCCTTTTGCACCTTTGTCTCCTGGAGGTCATCTATGGAACCCACCATCTTTGGGGAAGGGTTTGTTCCTTTTGCGCCTTTGCTCCTGGAGGTTATCTACTGAGCTCACCTTCTTGGGGGAGACATTTTTCCGCCATTTTGTTTCTTTTTGTTCCCAGGGAGTCAGGGAGATTCAGCAACTTTATAACTAGTGATTATCACCATTTTTTTTCTCCTGTTGCTGTTTCATTTCTAAGCAAACTGTTACTTTTTCACTTATACCTACTCAGATTTGCTCTACTTATTGGTGAAAAAGGAGTGGTTAAGACCAAAAGGGAAGATGACTCATTTCAGTGCATCCTCCCCTGAAATTGTCTTAAATCAAGACAGGATCACACAGGAAAATATTCCTGACATGAGATATCTGTGAGAGTGACATGTATTTTTATTTAAATATCTTCAAACTTCATAAACTTTAGAAAACTCTCTTGATACAGTGGAAATGTGTCTAGTAGTTACATCATGATTTCAGTTACCACACTACCATGTCCTTTTTCAGGTATTCTCTTCCATTCCCTTGCTAGATTATTCATCACAGAGCACATATTATTCAGATAAGTTCCTGCTGATTTAAAAAAAAAAAAAGTTACTTTAGAAGTACACAATTTGAAGTTGTACTGCTTTAAACTCTGCAATCTTTGTCAGCCCATATCTGTTATCAGATTTCCACTTTAGTATTGCACATCTTGCACAGCAGGCTAGAAATGTGTGATTGCTACTTTTATTTTTTTTTTTGCCAATGGAACGATTTTCAGCAAGAAGCTCAGACCCATTTTCAAGATCCACTTTTAGATCATTAGTATGTCTTGAAAAAGAAGTCCTAAGGAAGACTATACTACCACAAAGTTATTAATAAGTTAATTTACTGGCATCTAATTCTTTTTCCTCTTCAGTTCTCTATCTGTTGCCACAGGGAATGGCTGTTTCATGATCTCACTGTGACCAGGCTATAGCACCATAAAGCATATAAGCTTAGCATTACTTAGAGGGAAGATTGGCTTGCAAATAGCAAAAACTCACTCTGAGGTTTGCCAAAGTCCTGGTTCAAGTATGTGGGCTTCCTCCAATCTTCAATTTTGGGAATGCATTCCCATTCCCACAATACACACACACACACACACATATATATATATATTCACAGCCTATCACTACTACTGCAATTAGTTTGCATTCACGGTGCATGATGCAGCATGAGAGAGGGCAGAGAAGTTTATTCTCAGCAACAGTAATGGCATGTAAATATAAAATACAGGCATCAATTTCAGATAGTGCTGGCATGTCTTAAACTTCCCATATTTAAAAAATAGTGTAGGTATACAGCAGAGTCATCCCTCACAATAATTTTCTTCTCATCTATCACCACTGATTTCAATAAAGTTACTTTGGGTTTACATTGGTATGCTAAGACAGTGAAGTCTATGTTATAGAAATATATAAATATAAGGGCTTGAAAGAAGCAGACAGCTTAAAAGCTCAGAGACCTTGAAAAATGTGATTATGTAAAAGTACACACTAAATCATGGTAATTTGTGTGTACTTGTCTCAGATGATAGCCATGTCTTAATGTTTGAAAACTTATCTAGAAATACATGACAACAATTGCTACAGCAATATACTTTCTGGATATATCCTAGTGGTAAAAAACTGTGCAGTTAAACAAGGCAGTATATCTATATACAACTGCTGTTTAAGTGAACAGAGTAAATATTACAGTCTACTAGTAAATTCCATACAACTCTGTACTTACAACATCAAGCTTGATATATCATGTACCACAAGAAAAACATTTATGATGGACAGCTGTGATGCGAGAAAAATAACATGTGCTAGGGATCAAGCCTGAGGAAAGTCAAGGAAGAGCTCTCTTCAAAAGCACTTTCAGCTACAATTTGTCTTTTTCCAGGTTATTAACAGAAATGCCAATTCTCAAAGTCAGAAAGTTCTAGACAAGAAAATATTAGTGTTAATTCAACTTAAAAAAAACAACAAAACAAACAAAAACCCAAACAAACAAAAAACCAAAACCAAACAAAACACTGACACACACACATACACACTGAACCTTTTCTCATTTTCTTTCCAATTCACCTTATGAGCCTGTGGTCTCCCAGAAACCCTGCAGGTTCTGACAACCTCTCCTCATGACTGTGATATAGATAACCTTGCTTGAAGGCACTTCAAACAAACATCACGGAAAATACCCACCCAGCTCTACAGAAAAAGATGAAAAATATATGATCTTATCTATATTCTCTATAATATCATTTCAGTAATCACAAATCTTGAACAGGAACCAGTAAAAAATAAAGAGTCAACAAGGAATATTTATTACCCTAGTCTGTAATATAAAGAAGTGGAAGTTTTCTCATAGTCTGTTTTCAGTTAATCTAAAAAGAGTTGTCACCTTCAATTTACAACTATTTTGTTTAGTGTGCCAGACTTAACATAAAGATAACTTATTTTGCACTGGTGGGAATTTGAGTTATTCAGTAAGTACCAAACTTGGTAGCTTAAGTATCCCATTTTTAGGATTCAGTTGACTACATCTGAATTCACGATGCCTCAATCCCAAAATGAAGAAATTTTAACAAAATCATACATGTCTTTATTTAGGCATCTTCTTTTTGGCTGGGGTGAATTTGACCTTTTCAAAATAAGGTATTGTTCTATTTGATATTTCTGTGTCTACATCATTGTTGCACCTGAGAACTGAATGTTAATGCCACTTTATAGACATAAATAGCAAAGAGGTTGTTTCTTCTGGTCAGTTTGGGTTTTTGGTAAGGATGTATTTTTAATTGTTCTGTATAAATATCTAACTACAAAAAAGAAGATCATTAACTGGGAAGATGCAAAATTCTTTCACAGACATGCCCGTTTTCTTGTGGCTATACACTAGATAAAGTTACAAAAAGTTCACTTTATGCTGTACAGATGACTAATCACTTGCTTAATCACCTGCTACTGCTAGTTAAATATAAAAACAGGAAAATTGTAAGTGAATAATTTTTTCATATTTGGAGGCAATGACTTGCCAATCCAATAGGTATTTTTGGTTGTATAGATATCTCTAAACACACACCAGGCCTATAAAACTTTAAATGTTAAGGCCTACAAGACTTTAAATAAGCCTCTGGAGTTTTAAGTTTCATACAGCCAAATAGGAGCTTCCCAATAGACACCTTATTTCACTGAACTTTCTTCTTAGCCTTGTTTCTGTTACAATGCAAGTTGCTCAAGAAATTGCAACTTTGATAGGAATGATAGGAAAAAAATGAGATCTTGGTGGCTGATGATGAACAAGGAAGCTAGGTAAATGTCCATGGGCTGTGGTTATCTTTTTCTTTTTTTTTTTTTTTTTAGGTTTTATTCAACCATAAAAAGGGACAGTATTAAAAATAAATCTGAGCAAATAGCCTGGTTTACATACTGTGATTATATACAAAATATATAAACATCTGCCTACTCAAAGCAGAAAGTCACTGGCTGGCCCTACAAACTTGTCATTTAGTACAAGGGTCTTCCTGAGTTAATGACTATATTGCACTTTTCCCAATTTTTCAATGTCTTGTTTTTTCCAACTTACTCATCTTGTTCTACAGTAATTATTTAAGAGCACTAGTGATGATTTATTTTTTAATTTTTATATTCATAATCTATAGCATGGCACGGCAACACTCTGGTGCAGATTCCAGGTTTAAAGGTGGTTCCATTTTCAGAGAACTTTGGAGCAATGGTCTACCAGTCCTCATTTCACAACTGATTTACCAGATAGATTATGCTGCATTAGGAGTACTTATGCTGTCTGAAGGGAGACGAGCTGTTTTTCTTACTCAAACCTTCTACACAGTCGATCGGTATCAGTAGTCTGAGAGGAATAAAGCAGAAAGCAGCAGAGATTGCTACAAGACATGTCTGTACTTCTGAACAAGAAAACTAGCTTGTATTATTTGTTACTTCTTGGCTCAGGCGGTAGAAATTAATCTCCTTCCTTGTATATAAATAATATTGTACCATAATTATACTTGACTCTCATCAGTTCAGCTTCTTGGAGGAACAATTTATCAATTCCTTGTTTATTGGCCATTTTGCTGATAATGTGTGCTATTAGTTAAGTCAATATTGATACAACTATATATTAGTAAAGACAAAGTTGAAATATTGACTACAAAACAAAAATATTTCAGAATATTTAGTTTGGAGGAAAGAAAAAATACTTTGATTTTCCCCTTAAAAAATGCTGCAATAAATTTAGCAGTCATGAGACAGTCACATGTCCCAGAAATGTATCTTGGGACAGAAATATTTTTCAGCAGTCTATACTGATCACAGTCCACAGAATTGCTGAAAATTAGAGGTTAGGAAACATTCTCCAAAAGCTCTTGCATGTCAAGTCTCTTATTCAGGACTTAAGAAATTATTTACAGTTATTTTCATTTTACTTTATATTGATTCTATTTTTATAAATAGCCGAGACTTTTCTTGTCTTTAAAATATTAAAACAACAACAACAAAAATGAAACAAAAAAACCAAACAAACAAAAGACTCCAGTAATCCCACTACTTATCAGTTACCAAATTTAGAAACCCAAACTTGCATAATGAACGTTTTATCTAGACAAGAGAATTGTAGGATTTTTTTTAAAACCTCTCTACTAGATTAAACTGGATTAAATAGTCCTCTAATCAGGTAGCATCATCTGGCAACAGAAAAGGTCACAATGGTGACAGAACTTCATTATCCCACACACCAGCATTGCCCACTGTGACTGATTTTTGTGACACCTGTAATACCTGAAATACAGATACAATTGTTAGGGTGGGTAGGGACCTCTGGAGGTCATCTGCAAACCTTCCACACTCACATGTGCTCCATCATTGCTTGGTCAAATCCTTGTGTGAAGCATCTGTTTTACAAGCTCTCACAGCATACGTTTTACCTTTATACTTAATTTCAAAACATGATCTGAAATGCAAATTGAGTTAAGATTACACTTATGGTAAGAGTTAGAATTTGCAAAATGGGCTGAACTACTGTTTTTACAGCTGACCTCTACAGGACCAAGCCTTGATATGCCAGTACTGAAAACTGTCAGTGAGGTAACCTGATCCACTCCCAGATTAGGTATCAGTGTGGGTTAGATTAGTGCTGAGATAAATCAAAGAAATTTAAAACCAGGGTTCAAAGTGCAAATTAAGACCTGGTCCCAGCTGGTTCAGTATCTTATCCTGAAGGTCAGTCTGTTCTCTGGCAGCTGGGATTAGCATTAAAATTTGAGAAAATGCAGGCTGAAGATCTTTTTAATTGATACCTAATACATATTTAAGATGAAAAATAATGTGAACATAACTAATGATATAATGCTGGTACAAAAGTAGGAAGAATTACTGATTTATGTTTAGAGCTCTCAGTAATATATAAGAAAACATAATATTAGTAACTCTGTTGGTGAAGCATGAAATGTTGGCAGCATTCAACAAGAGCAGATGTCAACAAATTTACTGATTCTTTTGTCTGATGAGATGGTGTTGGTCCCGTTTTAGGGTTAGAATTACTGTTTAGCAGTCACATCAAGGAGTTATATGTTCTGATACATTCAACAGGGCTCCCACAAGAACCCTGACTCCTCATGGCACATGCAAAGATCTTGCTGACCTTCTGCTGCAACAGGACTTCAGTGTCTGTGATCCAACATCCATCTGGGAACATCAGTTCAGTGTGACCTTGGCTCAGTTTTACTGAGAAAAATCTTGTCAAGTGAAAAAGTATGCAATGAAGACCAGCAAGGTAAGGAAAAAAAAGACAAATATAATTGCTCAAAGGTAATAGTTGGCAGATCAGGAGTTCAGGAGGGAAAATAAAACTACTGGACCAAAAAGTATAAAACCTTAAAGAAAAAAAAAGGGAATTGAAAGATACAATCTCAAAAGAGTAAGGATCAGCCAATTTTAAGGCATGAGAGGGGCCAGCATTTGCACCAGTTAGCAAAGGCTTGGGAAATACCAGGATTATGAGTTTACCTCTAGTAGTTTACTCATGTTAGATATCTATTGTGCACGTTATCCAACCAGTAATTTCTCAAAGATATTTCCTGCTTATCATGTCTCGGCACACTGCAAAAGTTGTCTACATACAGAAATTAAGAAAGTAGGGTTACATGGCTAAGTAAACAAATCTGATGCATGAATAAGACCACTGCTAAAATTAAAATTTGGGTTAAATCTTCAATATGATGGTCTGAAAGTTTTCATGGATCTTGGAAAATCTGTAGGGATAAAACAAGGATAAATGCTAGCCTAATCTTTACAGATTGGATGAAAGGTAACATGAGCCCTGGCTTTTGAATAGATTGCATGTTAATGTTACAATTTAAAGAAGCTGGCTTCACTGATCCATCATAAATGTCAGTTCTGAGATTAAATCTTGGATAAGAGCAATTGTAATGGCATGTTCTGCAGACAGTTTAATGTTGAATCCCCAAGATTCCAAGCAAGAGAGGGCTGAAATCCATAGAGACTCACTACTGTTGACAGTCCAACGCTAACAGGTTTGCCTAGTCAGTGCCTAAGGCTGGGCTTTAGCATGAGACTGAAAGTCAGATCATAAACTGAAGAATTGTCTCTCCTTTGGGATTTTGAAGTGCATGCAAGAGTATAGATTAGGGACTAGTAATAATATAGTGGACTCTGAAGTTATATACTTCTCACTTCAGTTAAAAGTCAGGATAAAACTTAAGGAACAAAAAAGTGTGAGTCGCAGAGCTATGTTTTGTTGTTCCTAAATAATTTTTTAGACAGGTCAAAGGAGAACTGAACTCTTGTTATTGTTTCTGCTGGTGTTATTAAGTAAAATTCAGATTAAAATTACAATCAGATTAGGACTACATATGGAAAGGCTGTTTTAACTTCTGAACCCACAAAAGGTGAATAAAATAAATAAATTTATTTATTTTATGATATGCTGTCTATTTTACATTTTACATCCAGGTTAGTCTTAGAAATAAGATTAAGATTTGGGAAAATTTAGATTGAAGAATTAGTTTTATGATCTATTCTAGGAATCTAGGAATAAAAAAAGAGCTAACAGTAACATGCAGTTATTTGTTCTGCTGTGTGTGTAGATGTCTTACCTGTAATCGATATAAACATCAAGGTCCAAGGTCAGAATCCTAGGGTGAAGGTTCCAGGGCTCTGTTGGCTACTTAGTTCTGCAGATAGTTCCAGGGTGAAATGAGGACTGCCTCAAGTAGAAAGGCACATCTTTCAATTTGAGTGCTTAGAATAGAATCACAGAATCATTAAGGCTGGAAAAGATCTCAAATATCATAGAGTCC
The DNA here is from genome assembly GCF_049639895.1 of Pseudopodoces humilis. Taxonomy (NCBI): domain Eukaryota; kingdom Metazoa; phylum Chordata; class Aves; order Passeriformes; family Paridae; genus Pseudopodoces; species Pseudopodoces humilis. The sequence goes on along the minus strand of NC_142204.1, from coordinate 49,919,210 downwards.
AACCTTTGACTGATCACCACCACATCAGCTAAATCATAGCGCTAAAGTGCCACACCCAGACATTTCTTGACCGCTTCCAGGGATGGTGACTACACTACCTTCCTGGGAAGCCTGTTCCAGTATTTGACCACGTTTTCAGTGAAGAAACTCTTCCTGATGTCCAAGTTGAATGTCATTCGTGTCATCTTGAGGATGTTTCCTCTCCTTCTGTTGGTAGTCGTCTGGAACAAGAGACTAACCCCCAGCTGGCCACAGCCTCCTTTCAGGCAGTTATAGAGAGTGAAAATGTCTCCCCTAACCCTCCTTTTCTCCAGGCTAAAGAACCCCGTCTCCCTCAGGTGACCTTCTTATAACTCAACCTCTAGACCCTTTACCCGCTCCATTGACCTTCTCTGGACACATTCCAGCACCTCAATGTCTTTCTTGTAGTGAGGGGCCCAAAACTGGATACAGGACTTGAGGGTGCAGCCTTGAGAGTGCCAACAATAGAGGGACTAGGTCAAGGTTTTGTTGTTCCCCTTCCATTCTTCACCAAGAACCAAAACTGGCTGTGCCCAAGGCAGCCTCTGGCCACCTCACTCCCACCAGCCCATCTCTGTTGATGAACATCAGGTGTAGCAGGGCACCGCTCCTGGTAGGACACACCAGCTGTGTCACTATATGGTAAGAATGTGAATTCAATGTACTATTTAAATAAATTATATTTCTCACACCTCCTGCAAGGCCTCCAGTTCCTGAAAGACTGAAAAAAAAAATATGTCAGGGGCCTTATTTCCATTACTACAGCATTAATTGTCTTAGTGATCAATGATATATTTAGGAGCATTAAAATTCAGATTTTTAAAGTCTAGTCCAAACATCTGCAAAAACTTTCAACTACAAGGGATGATGACAACTCATCATATAATTTTCAGTACCAGGGAAAACAGTTTATGGTTATGGTTAAGCAGAAATGTTCAGGAAAGTAGCTCACAGCTGTATTACTGATTATTCCATAAAAGCTGGAAAAGAAAGATGAGGAATGGTGACAGGAGCTGATGCTCTATTGCTAGTATGAATTTAAATACAGTTGATTAACCCTAATTTTGGTCTAAATTTTAAACCAGAGTTAGACTGTCTTCCTAATTCAGCTCTACTTATTTTAATTTAGTGGTGGGCCCATTAAAGTTTACAGATACAATGCTGGCTGATAGAAATTTTTTCCAAACAGGTGCAGTTACATGACCTTTGAAAAAAATTCAGCACTATGCTGAGATTACAAGTTGACAAAGCAGAAACTGAGAGATTTGTGTTTATTGATTGATCTCGGAAGGTCTTTTATTGTAATATAAGGGAAGATAATAAGAGACCTATTGCTCTTCCAGACATGGGTCTGATTGCTTGATCAGTAGCTTAGACCTGTGAGGAGTGAATATTATCATGGAATGTTTCAGAAAGAAAAATGATGTCTGTGTCTGAGATTTTTGCCATTTGTACAGGAGGAAAACCTGCATTTTATTAAATCTTGGTTTACAGTTTGGATCAATGAGAGCATTGGTCTTAGTGACAGAAAATCAGGCTGAATGTAGGGATTTTATTCTTCTGATTAATCCCAGAAGTCCCGTGGAACCAAACAAGTTACTGAAGAAAATCAGAAGCTAAACCCTACTAGAAGAACTAAGTAGTGAGGGGACATATGGGTGGTAAATCAGGCCACCATTCAGGCTGGACCTTGTTGAGCTAGTTTCAGGCTAAATGATAAAAAACAAAGTACTTACTGGAGTTTCCTCAGTCCAGCTTGTTTTGAAAGAGCCAGTTTGAACAGAGGTGATAAAATCTTCCCGCCAAAAAAAGACTGACCAAAGTTTATTAGGCTTCAGCCACATAAATGCACATGGAGACTAATATTAACTTTTTCTGCTGTTTTTGGCTGAGATGGATTTAATTGACTTCATAGTATATATGGGGCTTTGCTTTGGATTTCATGCTGAAAACAGGGTTGATAACACACTGATACTTTAGCTACTTCTGAGCAGCACCTAAATGTCAAGTCCTTTTCTGCCTTTCAGCCCATTAGTCAGGAGGCTGAGAGTGCACAAGCAGTTGGGAGAGAGCACAGCTGGGATAGCTGACCCCAGCTGATCAGAGGTATATCCCATCGTGCTGAACGATAACAACTGCAGAAAAAAGCAAGCAAAAAGTTTGAAGTTAAGGCATTTTTCTTCCCCAGTCACTGTTATGTCTGACAGAACCCTGCTTTCCTCAGGATGGCTGAACCCCTGCCTGCCCGTGGAGCATGATGAATTAATTCCTTGCTTTGGAATTTTGGAATTTTTGCTAATCATTGCCTTTGTCTCAGCCCACGAGTTTCCTCAGTTTTACCCTTCAGATTCTTTCCTGCATCCTGTTTGTGGGAGAAAGGAGGAAGCATAAATAGCTGTGTGAGGCTGTGCCTGCTGGGGTTTACCTCAAAACTTTGTCAAGAGCAGCTCTTTGGGTAGAGGTGAGAGCACTGTGAATTGAACCATTTTGTTAGCAATAAGACTAATGATTAGGCTGGATCCTCACATAAAACAGATCTTGCTTTATAGTAAAGCTTAGCATTAGGATTCAGAATTACCAATAATCTTCTTAAATTACATTTTCAACAAAAAATAATACTTCAGGATAAAGCTTAAGCAGTTACAGATTGAGCAATTCTCATGGGTATCAGGTACAGAAGGTAGAAAATCTTCAATTTCATTGAGAAGAGACCTTTCAGTTGTGCTGAAAACAGATGTCATATTAAGTACAGGGCTAAAAGTACATTTCATTTCCCTATCTTTTAAGTGGACTTTCAATAGCAATAAACTCTGCAAAACTACAGAACTTCAGCTAAAGAGTTATTTACATTTAAACAGACAGAAAATTATGGGGAGTTTGTTACGGGGGAAAGATGGGTTTTTTTCCAATTTGGTTTAAAAATGAACTTTAGACAAGGACAAGACAGCAGTCTTTAGTGTATTTCCTGAACTCATTTGAATAATGATTTTTGTTTTAGGTTTAGGGTGGCTTCAAAAAATCAAAACACACAGCAGCAAGTTAATTTTTTAACAGGTATTCAGAACTGACATTAAGACACGTATTGGGTTGATTTAGGTCTCACAGGGCTAATATGTTTCTAAACAAAGCCTAGGGATAGGATAATGGTTATGGTTCTGTAATCAGGGGATGTCAAAACTGATGCTATAGCCTAATTGAAAGAAACCTATGAGACAGATGGGAACAAGCATGTGGTTGATGTAAATGACAAAACAACCTTGTTTTGAGACACAGAACAGGTAGAGAGATAAAGTTATAGATGGAGTTTGGATTAATTTACAGAAAATAAATCATAGAAATATATTGTACTGAGGAAACCTTCAAATAAACAAACTATGGAGGCTCAAATTTCAATTGAGCAATTTTATCTGATTTCATTTAATGTCCTAGGTAACCCTGGGTTAAACTACATAATTGTAGGTTGCCACATAATTGACAACCTGGCAAATTTCTATTACATTTGGACAGACCAAGCTATGCTTCTCCTTTTCCCAACTACCCAGGGCACATCAAATAGGTATGGTATGGTTAAGGGTTTTTTTTTAAGCTAATGTTTTATGGGTTTGAGGGGTTTCTTCTTCTTTTTTTTGTTTTTCTCTTTCTTTGTAAATTGGGAACTTTTTGTTTTTGTTTGGCCAATACAGTTATTGCTTCACAGGTTTTGGAAAAGAGAAAATTAACTTCTTTGGAGACCTTTTGACAAGATATTTTTGTGACTTCTTCCATAATGATCAAAGTGAATTTTTCCTGCTAGAAGATCTCTGCTGAAGATAGATCTTGAATCTTCAGCCCATCTTTCAGATGTCTTTTGATGCTCAGTGTTTGAAGTGAACACTCCATGAAAAATGTTTTTCCATCTATCTGCCAGATATCAACAGAATGTTTCATCCAGGTGGACACTCTGCAGGTTCTCACTGCAAGGGGGTAGAGGAAGGATGAAGGGATGGAAATTGTGCTTTATCTGTAAGGCTCAAAACCAACAATAATTCGTAAGTCTAGACAGGAATGGGAGAAAGAGAGGAGAACCTATCCATACCTTATATCAAAGAATATCAACCAACACCATTCACTCCAAAAAAATATACCTCAACTATATGAGACATAGAGAGCATGAAAAGCAGAGTGCCTAATTTCAGAGCTCAGAAAGAGAAACCAGTCTGGCTGACAATGACTAATGTTTATTAAGTTCACTTTATTCTGCTTCATACTAGTCCTCAAAAATCTGAAAGCCTGTGTCTTGGCCACATTTGGGAGGCTTTTCACATGGCTAACCCAAAGGCCAGCTTCAAACCTAATACCTATTGCCTAATCTAATACAAAAGGGAATCTAAAGCATCTAAGGAAAGGTCCCTGGTGTTTTCTCTTAATGTTGTTCTTGTAAATATCTTTGCTTTCTTGGCTGAAGCATCCAAAAGAGAAATCCAGTTGGATACAGACATTTTGCATAGAAAGTTTCAGCACTATATTGCAGAAGTTTTAGACTACGACATTTGAAACAAGATGCCAAAATTACAAGTATCTACCAGCCCCCTTTAGAATAATGACTAGGTAATTACTACATCCTGCATGCTTTTCTAACAAGTTAAAAAAAAACCCAGACAATTAAATGAAAGTAGAAAATAAATTTTTCATTGTAATATTTTAGCCTTAAAAGAGAGAAAACATGGAAAACTTAACACTGCAACAAATCTTGTGAACTGTCAAGTATGAACTAACTCTAAATACACACTGAAAAACGAGAAAACTTCTGAGATGAGTTGGTATGGCAAACATGACAGCATCATGTCCTCAGATTTAGGAAAGAAACAAGCATTCAAATGCCTTTGCTGAAACAAGATCCCCTCTAATCTAAAAATCAAGGCTTAAGAACAAGTTTCAGAAGGTTTTCCCAACCAATAGCAAATGCACCTAAAGGAATCACCTTCATTTTTATTCAGTATGGCAGTAATAGTAAAAAGCCTTTGTAATCTGCTCTTGAATCAAATTAAGTATTAGAGAACCTGGAGCTTTTCCAAATGCAAGGAGGAGAACCTTGAGGTCAACAGGATTAAATCCCATTTCTTCAGCTTTACTGTGCAAAGACCACAGAGAGCATGAGAGTTTTCTTCAGCAATTATGTGGTAGCTTTACAGGAGCTGGCAGACTAATAAATCCAGAGGCATTTCTGCTGCTGTTCATTGTACTTGTGGTGGGTACCAGAGAACAGCACATTACCCTCAGGAAAACAACTTATGTTCTTCAAAATGCTAAGAGGATATTTTTGTATTTGGAGATTTTGGGGGGGGGTTGTTTGTGGGGGCTTTTTGGGGGTTTTTTCTCTGCTACTCTTACTACTCTAAACTATGACCAAGTACTTTATCATTACTAGGGAGAGGCAGGTGATAAAGTAGAAGGGAAAAAACTGCTTGTGATTTAACAAACACTAATTCTCCTTTCAACAAGCAGATTTTTATAAACCTAATTTGTTTAGCTTTTAACTAATGTTAGGCAAAAACTTCATAGAAATGTACTGTCTAACAAACAGAACATAAACTAAATTCTGAACTACTGAAAGATGAAATTATATGTTTCAGATTCATAGTAAGTTTAAGCCAGTACTGTGGAAACCTTCACCAACAAGCCAACCCAAAAATTTCAGCAATGAAGTAACATCACCATAAAAAAAGGAAGTAAAATTAATTCCTATTCACCAAAAGTCTACTTTTAGGTTTTTATTTCTTAATTCCAAAGAATCACCTTAATATGCAAAACAAAAGTGCTGAAAAAATTAAATTTTGGTGCTTGGAGGTTACTTGTGGGTGTTAGACGTAGAGATCAGAGGGAGGAAAAGGTTCTGGAACTATTGGTAAAATTCAAAAATCAGATGTAAATACTTGGTATTGATCTGAAGCTACGTGTTCTGCTAAATGCATTATCTGTTCAGAATTACTTATTGAACAGAACTAAGCATTTCAAAGGCTGAAGATGCTTGATTTTTATGCTATCTATAGGGACAGAATACAGCTATAAAATTAACCCTAATGTTCACCAAAACTTTGGAATTATTTTTGTTCAGAGTCCAAGTCTTGCCATTCACTAACATTTTCCACTGAAAAGGCAAGGTTAAATATGCCCTGAGAGTGCTACTGCAAGGATAAGGAAAGGCAAGTTTCATTCTGGAATCATCTAAACTGCAATGCACATATTTTTTATGGTGAATATAACTGAGAAGTGTTGATACTCTCAATTCCATATGCAGGAGGTGGTAAAATGCCAGTATCAGACAAAAACTAATTTGTTTTGTAAATGGCAAATGCTGTCCTCTCCTGCCCTTTCAAAGGGTCCATGAATAATGTAAAATTAAGATTAGAGAGATTTAATTATATAAAGAACATATGAACTACTGTGGAGGGCATGATGCTAACAGCTATTCAACATAGACTATCCATAGAGATGATAGTAGAAAACAGACCAGTATTTGAGGTTTCTCTTTTCTGATTTAGTGAAGGAATTCTGATCTCTGCCTCCTGCTTTCTTTTTCTTCAATGAAGTTTCATCAAGAAGCTAGATTCTTATAGATTCTACAATGTTCTTGAAAAAAATAGCCCTGAATTGCTTGGAGTTTGGGAAAAAAGCTTAAGGGGGGGTTGACATAACTGAAAATTTGCTTATGCATTCCCTGTCCTTCTTTTTGTGCAGTTGTCCTCTCTTGGTTACTTTCTCCAATCGTGGGCTGGCTGTAACACTTGGCATTGTCCCTCCCAGAGAGAACTGGAAGACTCATCTTCTTGGCATAGATTTGTCAGAATTCAAAACACTTAAAAATGAATAACTTCACCTGTCTCTGCTCTGTTACAGAAAGATTGAAGAATCTCAGAGTTAACTCCAATCATATCAAGGGGCGGGATTGTACTTCCCCACTGTGTGCAGCTCTTGTGGCAAGGGGAATAGGACAAGTATAAAAACAATCTTTTCCACTGGGCTTTGGAATAGTTCCTAAATAGTTTGTACAATCAGTGGGAGATTTGGATATGTCACAGTGGCCAAGTCTCGGAGAGATCCCAAAGCAAAGGCATTCTGCTTAGAAAGAGGTATACACAGCAGCATATGGCCTGCTAATTAAAATCAGTATTTTCCAAAGCTTTGAAAATGGGGATTGAGTGCCAAAGTGGCAAATGCTTTTCTAATCTCATCTGAAAATTTTACCAGTCATATATATAAATGAATGCTTTGTTAATCATCAGTTTTACTAAAGGATATTTTGTAAATTTTGCCCTTTTTTCAAGCATAGTTTCTGAAGAAGTGCCTATGTATGCTAACTATTTGGGGCAATATTATAGCTCTGAAAAAAACCAAAGCACTTCTAACAAAAGAGAAATTATTTTTGTAATGTAAAAACCTTAAAATTAGGAAACCCCTACTCATTATTGTCCTGGGGTGACTTTATAATACTGGTATTCCTAATTGCCTGGTTTATGTTATATATTAAGTTCTGCACCTTTAAGATTGGTTTTGAGAGCTAGGGAAGTTAAAACTGCTGGAGGCTGATGGGAGTTTTCTCCTGGCCAATAACTAACCATTTCTGAGAACTGACAGTGGTTTTAACGTGAAAAGTGAGATTAACCTGTGAACACCACCTTAAGACTTAAGCCTGAGACTTTCATTCTCTCTTTGGTTTCTCTTGGTACCTTCTGAAGAGGTAACAGGCTCCGGTTCAGCCTCCCCCCAAGGCCGCAGAGTGTGGGGAGGGGAGCGGGCCCCGCCGGGCCAGGCTGGTTCCCTGGCTCGGCTGCAGTTTCTGCCGCTGCTGAGTTTCACCAGACACTGCTGAGTAAGGAGAGGGAAAGCCACTGACCTGCAGCATGCTGAGACAGTGACCACACTCCTCCAGAACAGCCATGAAATAAATCTTCCATCCCAGACAGCTCCAGCCGCTGCTCCGGCAGAGATCACAGAACCAGCCACAGGGCCTGGGCAAGATTTTAACTCTTTCACTACCCAGATGAGACTTGCAGATTAATCTTTTTTTTCCAGAGAGAGGGGAAGAGAGAGAGTGATCAACATGTAAAGAGACAACACAAATTATCAAAGACAGTGAAAAAAAGGAATTAAGCTTCAGAGGGGAGAGAGAAATAAGGAGATGCTTTAATAAGCTGAAATATTCTTTTGTTAAAACTATGGAAATGGACAATAGTGTTCTAAAAAAAACTCCTTTAATTCATTAAAGAGTATTTTGGGGGGAATAGAGTATATCAAAGTGTAGATTTAAGCAAATGGTGAAGTAGTTTTGATCCTATGAGATGCTGGAACAGAAAAAGAGAAGTAGTAGTTGAAGATTTGTGGACTTTAAGAGGCAAAGAGAAAACTTCTGTTTTCAGAGAGACTCACAAAAACATATGAAGAGAACTTTTACCTTTGAATAGCTCATCCTTAAAAATGACACCCCATCTTGACTCATTGGCCCGTAACACACCTCAGAGTGATGTGAAATGGGAGGAGAGAACTGATGGCATAATTTCCGAGCAGCTGGCATCAGAGAAATAGAAAGCCATGAAGAAAATGGTTTTCTTGTGAAAAAACTTCATAGATTGGCAGAAGAAGACTTCTTTTTCTCTACAAAGACTGATGACAAGACTATAGCAAAATTGAGACTGTTTTAACCACTAAGTTTTTTGTCTCTATGTTGTCATGTGAACAAGGGAATGGTTAGGTAGTGAGTGGAAAAAAGGGTTTCTGGAGGTTTTATTCTGGTTTCTTATTCTTGTAGTTTTTGTTAATAAACTTTCTTTGTTCCTTTGAAGTTTTAAGCCTGTTTTGCTCTTCTTCTAATCCATATCTCACAGCAAGAAATAAGTAAGTTTTCTAGTGATTTTTTAGCTAATACTTTAAAACCACAACAATTATATACTTGGAAATGTAAAATCAGTATCTTCCAGTCCCCACCCCCCCCCGCCCCCGCATGCTGAATAATTTCTACGCACTTCACAGTGGCAAAGACACACAACTACAGTGAATGCATCAGCTGCAGACTGCAGACTTAAATAAAGTTTTCTTAGATTTTAAGCTTTTTAAGAAGTACAGTGCACATGTTTGAAAAACAAACATATGACAAAGTGTGTGATTCAGACTGTGACTTCTAGACTTATTGCCACTCCAAGACGTCATTATAGAGACAGAAGTTGTAGTGCAGACTCAGCACTGACTTTGACTGGCCCGTGTGGTGCTGTCTTCCAGGGAACTTTCTTCACCTGCAGAACCTGCTGTCTCTACCTTTTCAAAGTAAATTGACGGATGTCCTTAATGGGCTTCTCAAATACTGGCTGCAATTCATCTCAAGGGTTTTTGGCAGCTGTGAGTATCCCCAGCCAACTAATTCTCCTTTCCTGTGTGGAGCTAGTCCTGTAATTGTATGCAACAGGAACAAAAGTTTAAAAGTCAGTGTGCAATTCTGTAATTCTTCTTACAAGTAGGATGAAATTCAGGAAGATATGGTAAGTGCAATGTTACTTAGATTTCTCCTTAGCCCTACTTTTGGCTTTTTTCTCTGGCCTTCTAATACTGGCATATTACCTAGTGCAGAGGCATGCTGCCATCTGAACAGATGGGTATGAGTGTAGGTGGCTAGGAGGACATGTTTGCTCATCAAATATGTTTGTCGAAAGCAGTATTACCAGCCAGATTATTGGATCAGCTGTTCAGCCTGGGCTTTTAAATCTATATTTAAAACTGCTACTCTGATAAAAAAAAATTGCATTAAATCATAAAATAATGAAATGTTTACAACCCTTTGAAATGTGGCTTTTTTAGTTTGGGAGAGTCAGCATTTTTATTTCTTAAATGCCTGGATTTCAATGGAGACATTATAACCAAGTTTCAGCTACAAAGTTTAAAAAAAATCCTCTGAAGCCACAGAACTGTACCTGTTGGGAGACATCTAGGTGGTGCTAAAAGAGCCTATTGTAACGTTTCATGGGAGTAGAGACCATTAGGAGTTTAAAGTGTATCATTAAATCCTATTGCATTTTTACTTTTGTACCTTAGACTCAATTGCTTAGTACTACTATAAGAGTAATTTGTAGAACTATATGTAGTGAAACCTAAAATCTGCTGTAATTAGTGAGGTATCACAAGATAGGCACTAATCAGTGTTTTTAAACTGATTTTCCCCTTTCTGTTATAGAAAATGTGTCAGAAGTAGAAGAGCTGAGTAGTTTTCTAGACTGCACATGCTTAATAATTAGCAGTAATGTTATGATTTTCTCATGCAAGATACTTAATCTGAATTTTTAGTATGCTGTGCTGCATTAGAAGATATTAAACAGGACAGTTGGCTAAGCGAATTAAATCTGTGTTGAAAGCCATGGCTGCCTCATGGTTCCAGCTCATGTCTCAGCTCTCTTTTCTAGTGCAGTTTTCCTAGTGCTTCAAGATAAACCAGTGGCTCATAGAGCTGGAAACCTACTAGAAGCACACAGTTAAAAATGTGAGGTAGCAGCATTCATGCACATCATGCATATCTAGCATCCCCTCTTTCTTCTTCATTTTACATGATTTTTCCTGCTGTCTTTTCAAGAAAGAGCTGAAATGCTGGAAAGATGTGTAGACAGGGGATAACAGATGGCTGTCCTGAGCTGAACACTTTGTTTTTAGATTTAGATACTATGATCAGGCTGTGAATGAAATACAGTGATTCTTAGAGTCCTCTACATCTCTTATGTTGTTCAATGTAGCAATAATCAGAATGTGGCTCCCTGAGATGCTATAAAAAAATACATGCCATGACAGAGCTTGCAATAAGGGCCTCCTAACCTGAGGAAGGTTATTATGGAAATATACCCCACACAACTGACACTTTTTTTTTTTTTTCAGATTATACAGGTAATCTTAATGGTAAAGGGAGATCACAAATAAACTGTGATATACAGTGCTATGAATCAGTTCCTGAAGATCAAATTAATCCTATTTTTTGAATGAAACTTCAAACCCGTGTCCTCAGAAGTGTGCAGCCTCTTGACTTCCACTCTTTGGACAAGCTGTATATTCAGTATGACACTTATTCTTTTTGAAGTCTCTTTGAGTGTACACGGCTAGGCACATGCTGAAACAACTTTGATGGATGGTGGTTATGATTTTCCTTATGAGTCAATTACTTGAAATGTAAAGCTTGGATAAAAATCAAAATATGTGAAGCACCCAGGTACCACTTGCAGCTTTGGGAAATAATAATTGCCTGGCTCAGTACTTCAGAGTAAATAGGAACCCACTGGACCCTTCCTCTGAAACTGAATGTGAATTAATGGACATAAGTGAAACTTTTACTTTGAAGCTGATTCAAATATGGTTTGAGCAAACACAACAATTTCTTTTCTTGAGACATGCATAAGTAGGTTTATTACAGATATTATCTACTTCTATAAAGGAAAATGGAATATTTGTCATTATTCCTCACTAGCATTATTTTTCTTCTGTACTGGAGTACATGAACTTTGATTTTCTGCAATTAGAAGCGCTAGCAGATATTTCTAGAATTTCCTTTCCAAATGCAGCAAAGGGTGAATAGCAAATGGGCACACAAATTGTTCACATAAGCCAAGGGGCTTAGAAGTTTTGTGTCTGCTGGAAAAAGTCAAAGAGCTACACCAGAATGTGCTTTGATGCCTCTTTCTTCTTTGGCATGTACCTTGAAGTAAGTGTTGTTTCTCCCCTTTTAAGTTGCCTTCAACATTGAAAAAAAACCCTACACTGCTGAATCACTAGGGATTGTTTGGATCTCTGTTTCTTACTTTAAATACAGTACCTTAAAAATCCTGTGTGCTCTGCAGGCATTTATATTGCAGTTGGTAAGACCATAAATCTGTGTTATTGAAGATATATTTTAACAGTTGTGAACCACCGATTATCTCCTGCATGATCATATGCATGCATATCATGTTAGGAAAAGGTGAAAGAAGAACTATTGCTGGAACACTCTCTTTTATAAAATGTTTAATTGCCTGTGTCCCAAAGCTTCAAGGTCCAGCTCTGGTTTGTCTCAGCTGCATAACCTCGCTCACGCTGCTGAAGAAGACTTGTGAGAAATTATGTAGAAAGATAAGAAGGATAAATTTATAGCCAGCAGTAGGAGAGTAGAGGGCAGATTACCAAGTAGCTCACAGATTCAGGAGCATAAAAAGCAATATAGAAAGACAAAACCCAAAAAAGAAGTGGTCAAGGGGGAAAGGAGGCTAGCCAGGATCATTTGGTAGCTGGTTCAAGTCATCGGTGTTGATGGAGCAGCTGGATAATGGCAGCTTGGCACTGCAGAGGAGCCAATCCCGTGGCTTTGCAAGCTGACCTGACCTTACTAGACCAGTGCCTATCTGGTCAGCAAAAACCCTGAGGGCCTCCATTTGGCTGAGACCCAACTAATGTCTGGCCTCACCCAGTCCCAGCTGCCTTTTGTGTGACCTATCCAACAAGCCACTGCTTGCTACTTCAACCCTGTATATCCTGCTCTCAGAGTCTTTGCATCTGCTGCTGTGTGAGTTGACAGGCTGGCAACCACAAAACCGTGGCTGAAATGCAAAGAGTAAATTTATTTTATCACCTCACTAACCTTGCTGGGATCCTTAAGCAACATCTGAGTGGAGACACACAAGTGGGAATGCTGGCACCGACAGGCTTACTCCATCCTGGTGATTGGTGAGGCTGCTGATGTGCCCTTTTATCAAGGGCCCATGCAGCACATGTTGTGCATCTCCCTTGTTCTCTTTTATGATCTCTGACCTTTGATATTCTCTCTCCCAAGACTGGAAGCTCAACCAGGTATGTAAGAGTGCCTCCAAGTCTCTGTAAACACCTGTTATCTCTACACAGACATTCCTACTCCTCAAAACAGTCAGAGGATGAACAGTGATTTTCCACACCATTATTCTCCAGGCCTTGGCATTCCCAGCTGCAAGGTTACTTGAATGAATCTACCATCCTCTTTGCCATTCTTCTGCTTTTAACATTTTCCTCCCAACAGCCACTGAAGGTGCCCAGAATGCCAACCCAGAAGGAGGACTGGGACAAAGAGCCTTCTTATTTAATGCAGGGAAAGAAGAAATTAAAGAAGGTGCTGGGCTGGTGTCAGTGTACCTGGGAAGCTCTGTCAGAGTGCTCCTGACAGTTGTGCTGATCTCCTTTTATGTACTTCCTTCTCCTTCTGGTGTGTGTTGTGTGAGAAAGGACCAAGGCAGATTAAGTACCACTTTCTGAGAGGTTATTCACAGGTCCATGTCCTGATTAGGGCATGCTGGAGAGAGGGGCTCCAGCTCTGCTGAGAGACAAGTGACTGAGGCACATGCCCTTCTTCCCAGTGTATCACTCCCTTTGATGTCTTTCAGGGCAGGTAGAGGCTGGGAGTACTGGCATCCTCAACTTCCTTTGGAGAGTCTGAAATTTTGGGGACTGCTGCTATCACTTCTTGTGCACTTCAGGGGCATACCCATACTCTCTCCATCATTTTCACCCTTTGAAGAATGAATAATTTCTTTTTCTACTGTAAAGTGAAAACTTCTAATTTTTAAGCACAGATTTTTCCACACAAATTTGGTCACTTTCAGTGGAAAAACCCTTTATCCACATTTTCTCAAAAAAAAAGATGACACCCGAAATAAAAAAAAAATACCACAGTGTGAGCTGTAGACTCTGAGATGAAAAATTTGTATAAGAAAGCTGCAAAACCCATGAGTATTGTTTTGGTTCCACTGAACTTCTTGAAAACATTCAGCCTGATGTAATCTGCAATTTAAAAAGATAAATAAAGTGATAAAGTTGAGGAAGGTTCATAACCTTGTATTAGTATTGCTTATGAAAAAGTTATCATTGTATTGACTTTGTACTGACTACTGACTTTATCTGTAGCCAGTGCATCTTTTTATTTTATGTATTTTCATTATGATTGCAGAGTGGAAACTAACCTCCAGAATTCAGAAGGAAATGACTGCTCAAATGCTTTGGTGAATCATTCTAAGCCTCATTCAAACAGGGATGCAGCTAGATGAATGTAGATATTCAAAGGCTGTTTAGAAATCCCTGACATACTGGTAAATGAAAACGACTCTCTCATTCTCTTTTGTGAATGAAATTATTCAGAATAGCTAAGGGGAAATGTCACTATGTGAATCAGTTCAACACTTATTGATTAATCCTTCCTCTGGTGTTAGAAGTTTTTCCCTTTCATGCTAGAATATACAGAAATCTCAATAAATTTGAAGACATTCATATGCTGGTAGGGTTTGAAACAGTCTCTAAGCATTTGCAACACAGGACCACATTTTTGCTTAAGACATTATTTCGATAGTCACCTTGTAAAAGTGATTGCTGTGTCTCAATGCAGGAAAATGGAATTTCTTAGCATAAGAAAGACCAGCTTGTAGCCAGCTCTGAGATCCACTGTCTCACGATAGCTTTGGCTTGCAGCAGCTATGGTTTCACATCATCCCTTGATTTCTCCTTAAGTCTTGGCCATTCAGGTGATGGAAATGTATGCTAGTTTCAGTGCAGAATATCAACAGGCATGAGGACACCCCACCTTTGAGCCAGCTTAGTGCTTTTTTTCAGTGTATAAACCATAAGCAACTGATGTTCCTGCAAAATGTCATCTTTGTGTTTGCCTGTAAAGGAAAGACAGCTTTAAGCCTGCCCCTGAGATGGAAAGAAGGAACTTTAAATCAGTAGTTGTAGTTGACATACCTAGCCTACAAAGCAATCCTTTCTGCCAGTTATCCACCATAAACTTTGGGGACAATATGCTTTCATCTAACATCTAGCAGTCATAAGAACCACTCCCCTAGCAAATAGAGGAAGATCAGTCATATATAATCTATAAAAATCTCATACTTAATAGAGAAATAGGGTAATTTCCCTATGTTGGAGTGAATTTCTTCTGTAATGTTTGTTTTTTAAATGAGCATTGTTTTGTACCTGTAGGTTCTTTTTCTCAGTGCCTGAAAACACTACTTTTTCTTTTTATTTCTTGTGAGCTTCTACTTAGAAATTTTGAAAAATAACCACTCCGGAGTAAGATGGGATAATGTCATTTTAAATCAAAAATATTAGTTAGACTAGTTTGGGCTATAGGGTTGTATGAAAGAATATGTCAATTAAATTATTATTGATTTGAGAGAGCAGAGAAAAGTTAATTCTTGTTGAATCCAGTAAAATAACTCCAGGGGACTAAGTGCTCACAAAATAAAGAGAAAACTCCACTTTTAATGTATTTTTTTCATCTCAGCTCCAGAGCTGTCTTCTAATCATGTGCTCAATTAGTATTCTACTAGAAGTATTCTTAAATTTCAGATATACAGCCAGCCTTGCTGTTAATCTATCTAGACCTATCTCAAAAGCCCAGTACTGTGCAGCAAACTACACAAGAAATAAATACAATTATAGAGACAATACAATTATAGAGACAATACAATTTATCTGTATACATTATCCTTCATACCTGAGGTAAAAAGTGGTTTGTAGACCAAACCAGTTATGGACTAACTAGAAAATTAATATTTTAAGAAGTGATTTAAGTACAAGGAGTAGTTCATATATCAGATGGCAAAAAGTTCTCTATTGCATTTTTTTAAGTTACAAGATAACTGGGAGGGAGCAGAAAGTTCAAATGTAGATTGAAATGAAGATGTGAGTTGAAGAGAAGGTTGAGAAGAGCAGACTGTGAAAGCAAAGCGCCAAACAAAGCCATGAACAATTTTAACAGAGAGAAGCCCAGCATATAACACACCATTCTTCCCTAAAGCATAGTTTTGTACTGCCTGTAAACTCAGTTGAATTAAATATAAAGTCACTTCTGGAAAGTTCACTTGGTTCCCATTTACATATTTATCCAATGGAACACCATTGCAGATCTGATACTTGGCACAATAGCAGTAGCACACAATAGATAAAATGTTGGAAGTCAATATGAACATTGTGCTATAAACAATCACTGTCACAATTTCATGGCAAAGGAGAAAGCATACAGTTGGTAAGTGGACATGATGAGTGGCTTTCCATGCTTACAATTTGCAAGGTGTTCCAGCAGCTTTGGAAAAATTGTACCTACCTAGGAGGTCTCTTAAGAAGCGTAGTGAATAGACAGCCCAAGAAGATTGTGAATTTAGAGAATCATCAAGAAAAGGGAAATAACTGAAATTTTTACAGTAGTTTTGTACAGTCCTATTACAAAGAATAACTGGATTATATTATGAAAAATACCTCCCTCATGAAAGATCCAGGAAAACTGAGAGCACAGGATTTCACCACCATACAACATAAGAAAAAGTTAGTATACAGCTCTGGCTCCAGTCTTGTGTTCTTGTTTATACAAGAAAAATTTGGAGAAGTTGTTCCCGATAAACAGCATCAAAAGCATTTAAAAGCCACCAGAGAGAGGGCAATTTTCTCAGAAAGGGATTATCCAGTTCTTTTCCTAACATAGGAATGGTTTCTAGATGGTTTTCAGGTTTCTAGAAAACCCTATACTGAGACACTTTGCTTTTTCATTGCTTTCCTAAAATACAGTTTCAGAAAACAACAAAAAGTCTTCATATTCTGTCTAGAGTTTCAGTCAGCAGCAAAATCTTTGAGGAGGAAACTCTCTAAATGTTTCTTGAATTATTCCTATGGTATCTGAAAGAGATAAGTCACTTACAAATAAATATCACTGTAGAGAAAAACAGACAAAACTTACTAATTCTGACAAAATCAAAACTTTAATAAGTATATCATACAGCCCTACAATCAGAGAATCAGCAGAGCGTGCCAGAACAGCCTATATTGTGCTAGAAATTCTAGTTATGCTTCTTGCTTTTTTTTCTGAAGAGAAACAAAAGTATGCATTTCAAAATGAATGAAGTTAGGACCAAGCAAAGACTTTTTCAGCAATTGCCTTCATCATCCAACAATTTTTCTTAAGCACAGCAGTCTCTCATGAATAATCTCAACAGTGTCCAGGGGCCTGGTGTTTATTCCATGATTGAATAAATGTGACTGATGGGAAATCAGAACACTAAAACACTTGAGCATTGTGCAATCTGTCCAGGCAAAATTGCTGTGAAATTGTTTAGCATGTTTCATTGTTCTTAAAATTGAAACTACAAATGCATTTAGAGACCTACTAGAAACCCAATTCTATCTTTCTTCTACATGTATACAAAAAAAAAGAACAAAATTCATTTTTGCAGTTTTTAAGACCACCCTACATCTATATTTTGACTCACATTGATCATTTCAATAATATTAGCTGACTAACATTTAATTTCTGAATATTGCAGAGAATAGTTCAACTCCATTTTAAACTTTTTCTGTCTGAGCAGTAGGAATATGTACTAAAGAAATGGATATGATTTATCCATTTTAAGGATATTCTTCTCATGTATTTTATTGTGTCACCTGAAATAAATTTCCATATTCTTTGCAAAGTTGCATACAAATCTCTACTGCTGGTTTTTGATGTGTAAATAATATCACAGGAGAGCCACAGAAAGACTGCTGAGCACCTGATAGAAACACTTTGATGTATAGTGGGAAGAAGGCCCAGATTTCCAGATTTGTGCTTAAACTGCATTTTCTTCATAAACGCTCAATTGTAAAAAGATTTTTTTCGACATATATGCTACTCTAGAAACTCCATTTTGTGCACTGCAGACAATATCATACATAGAAACATAACAGCAAACTTGAGAACAAATCTTAAATTCCATTTATCCTGTGGTATATTATATACAATATACCACATATATACTTTATATATAATATGCTATATAATATACAGATATATATATATGTATACTTTAACTCTTCATTTTGAAAGTCTTTTTAGAGCACTCATTCAGATTTATCAGATTTAGTGTCAGCCTTCTTAAGGGACAAGTTAAAAGTTTAAAATTTTACTTTAAATATATTTTTAATTAATTTTAAGACTCTTTAGGACATTAAAATTAATGTAATCTACACATTATCATTTTTCCTTGTCATACTTATTACAGGCTATGAGCCAAAAATTACAAGATTGCAGAATACTGGTATTGAAGATGAGAAACGATCCTTGTTCAAATAGCTACCAATCTCAGTCAACAAACAAGAATCCATGTAGGGAGAGAAATATACCTTTCATGCCAATAAAACAGAGTATGGCTGTAAGCTCCATGATAATTCCACGACTGATTCATTTTTATTTCATTACTTCACTTTTTTGGGTGAGAATCATGGAAACCTGCTGAATCCTCCAGTCTCTGTGTGAACAGCTTTGGGCAGCTTTCCTTCCAGCTCCCTTCTCAGGTAGAAAATGTGATTTCTGCTTACAAATCCAATTGTTTCTGTATTTTATGCAAAAATTAATAGAAATTTGCATCCCTTGGAACTTCCTAGTCATTATCAAACTCCACAACTACAGCTAGATCAAAGTCTGTAACTGCAATTAGGTGATAGAGTCAGTAGGGAATTAAGAAAATTATGTCCTTTAGAAGAAATTGAGAAATCTGGTAATGAAGGGAACTTCATAAATGACATGCTTTGGTTATATTCAGTGTTTGAAAAGTAGAAGAATTAAACTCTCTACTGTGCTGTCTTCTTTCATGCTGTGCATCATACTGGAAGGGACAGAGGGAAAGAGGGAACAGCTGCCTTGGACACCAGCAGGAATTCATAATCAACAAAAGATCCCACTGAGTTCCTGCTCTGTGGGCTACTGATGACTTCCAATCCAGATGCACACTTCTGCCACTACCCTTGCCTGCCTGCTGCATGCACTGAATTAAAAATTGTTTCCTTCCACTTCTGTCCTGTTCTCCACGGTCACCCCCACCCATTTGCTTCTTTTTGATCTTTCATGCAGCCACTTTGTGATGGTGACTGGGTTTTTTCACTGCTCAGGGAAAACAGAATCCAGAATTATAAGCAAGCAGCTGAGAACAACATGAAAGTGCTTACAGCTGCTTGACTTGTCAATACAGTGTCAATTCAGCTGGACACAGGATCTAAGAGTTTTGAAATAGCGTTGGGAATCCTCAAGGAGGAATACATTCCTGATGTCACAGGACACCAGCTCTTGGAACGTCTATCATGCTCACCTCCTGCACTCAATTAGCATTTAAGTCACTCTAGATACGTTAGCAGGTAGTTTTGGACCTGAAGTGTTGATTCCCAAACACATATTCTCATCTGGATTATGTAATTAATAATGAGTTTTCAGGTTTCCCTCTCTGATTCTTTTCAAGTTGAAAGATAAGTAAGGAACTTCCTTCACAGAAGCAAGCCAAAATTATCCAAAACAAAGATCATAACTAACTTCAGTACCTAACATTCCCCTAATTTAAGGAATAGTAAAAACACTTGAAATAGAATTATTAAGGGTCCTTTCAGTCTAGGAAGACAACAAGCACATTTTGAGCTAAAAGGAGATAAAAGAGTAACACACAAAAGCCAAAACTGGAAACTAAAATCTGAGAACTATTTTTTACTTAAAACCAAATTGAAAACCTTTCATCTTTCTCTTCAGAATAAATCTGGCAAATTTCAAGCTAAGGCAGCTTTGGAATGCATTAAAGCAAGGTTTATATAGAAGAATTTTTTAACAGTAGCTTTAGAGAGAAGAATGGATTGGTGAAGCTTTAGGTGGAATTCAGCTCCCCTGGAATATGCTATTTCAGAAAACTGGATATGCTCAGCAAAGAGAATACAATGTAAAAATTCTGATAATTTGTTTTCAAATAGCTTCATTCTGATTTTTTTGCCCTACATTGTAACATAACAAAATATTTAAAAATTCAGAGATGAAGAGAAACATTTCTACTCTAATGAAATTAAATGTTTAGTATGAATTTAAAATATATTCAGGTGGGATTTTTTTTTCTTTTTCCTTTATGAAAAACTTTTAACATTTGGGAGTATATTTCACCTTAAAAAGTTTGACAAATTTTGACAACTTTTGAAAACAGAATGTCCATCCTACCGATACTTGCAGTCATTGACTTTTCACCTGGCATAAAAATTTAACCAGTACTGTGCATGCTATGCTTTCTAAGCTGTACAAACATTAGCTAATACTTTTGAGCATCTTGAAATCCATTTTAAGGTAACTGAATATACAGCAAAATATGTGCACTTGGAATATGTACAAGGAAGGCAGGGAGAGCAGAGGAAGGACATTATAGTCACCTGAGGCAAAAATAATTAAAAATTTTTGAAAACAAAACAAGAGAGAAATTTGGGTTACTGAACTTTTAAATTGTCATAGAAGTGGTTGTCATTGATAAAGTTAACTTTATCACTTTAGCATTTTGCAAAACTTTCTCCTTACCTTTGAAATGCTTCATCCTAATTAACTCTTGTATGTGCCTACTGCAATTCTCCATTATTAAAGAACTGTATACACCTATTCCATAGAACAGTAAATCATCATGTGCACTAGCTTCAATAAATTATTAATCCATTGTTCCAGAGTTCCAATGAGTTGGTTAAAATTAGAGCCTCTCACTGTAAAAACATTGTTTTTTAGTACACTAAGATTTTAGCACTTATGTCTCCTCTATGGAAGATGCTTAGGAGACCTAGTTAAGGAATTCAAGAAGGAAACATGCAATGGACAAGTTAGCATTGGAAAGTAGGCTACTTTTTACATCCTAACTGAAACAACAAAGGAGCAAGGAAATATAATCATGTGGCATCTACTTAGATATTAAAACTTTAGCAGATTTGTGAAGTCTCATAATTTTGTCATGAGGCACCTTTGTTATTTTCTTTGACTTCAAAATGCAACCAAGGCATCTGAACTGAAGACAAATGAATGAGACAATTAATGGTTTTGGTTTCATATGGAGAAATAAAGCTGAATATATTTTCCCAAACTTTTTGTTTCTAAAGAGACTGGGTTCCTGACTGGGCCCCTAAATGTGTCAAGGCATCCCCTGTGTTCCTGCTCCTCAAATCCACCAAACCAGAGGACCTCGGGATTGCACTGCCATTGCTACCAGTTCTGAGAAGTAAGCTTTCCTTGACGTGAGAAGTAGCATGCACAAGGGTGTGAGCGACACATGCCCAGGGTTCATATCTTCCAAGAGACAGTGGTCAGATAAACACTCCAACACAGACCTAGGAAGGTCTCCAAGGCCAAATAACCTAGGTGTAGTCAAAGAAGCACAGACTTGGAATACAATAATAGGAGAACTATTAAGGAAAAAAATGTAATTTAATAAAATCAAATCTTTTGAGTCCTCCCAGTATTTTGATTTGGTTCTGCCCAGCAGTGGTTTTAGTAGGGGCTGAAAAAAAAGGAGGCCACCTTCCCCTGCTCCAGCACTACTGTGATGTAGCATAACTAAGTGGGGAGATGAAGGAACATGAACAGCTATCTGTTCAGAAAATTGCATTCAGCTTTCTGTTTTGTGACAGCAAAATGTTTATGCTTTTTACCATTCTACCAGGCACTCTGAGTTTTCTGCAAAAGTCCACTGTAAAATGCACAGAATTTCTTCAGCATTTATTTTTGCCCTTTCTCTGTAATAAATGAAAGACTCACTGCAACTCTGAGAAGGTATTTAATAATTGACTTTATTTCTTTCAGTCACAGAAAATAGAACTTTTCTTTAAAAAATAGATTAAAAAGTCCTGATTCTGTTTGATAAAAAGTGAGTTAATTATGCCACAGTAAATTGCAGAAGGTCATACTGACATCTGGCGGCCTTTCATATATACTAAAATTGCTCCCAGCAAATACTCAATGCAAGAACAGTAACAATATGAAAATGACATTGTGGTTCTCTTTGTATCTGTCCACATTTAGCAATTATTATTCAAGACCTGTGTTAAGAGGTAATGAGTCCACGCTGAAGTATGGCATTTAATTAGCTGCCATGTTAAGTCACTTTTGATGCTGCCCTGGCTGCAGGCATCAGAAAACCACAAGCTTTCATAAATAGCAATTCAGGGTGCCAAAGCTGTCACCACCACTCAGCAACTGCTCTAGGAGTTATCAGGATATTTCACAGTGACACATTTATTAAACAGAACTGCAGCCAGTGGGAGTAAAACCATCTTATTACTAATATTGCTATCGTGGGATCTAGTAGATCTAATAAATGGACCAGAAGTCCATCACAGAAGGCACTATACAAACCATGAAAATGATGGGCCTGTCCATAGCAGATTATAGTCTAATTATAAGGCAAGGAACAGTCAACAAACTGATGCAGATTGAAGGTGCTAAAGCCCAACACATTAGAGTCCAGTCTCTGAGAAAATATCACTAAATAGGATCCCTTTTTTTTTTGGGGGGGGGGGGGAGTAGTGGGGGTGGGAAATAAGAGGAAGCAGAACTCTCCTGTGGTAGTGTAAGAGAACCAAACTCTGAAGGAAGAGTCCTTTTCCTATTAAAACAGCATATATTTTGAGGCGGAAATATTTTGTCTTCATCTGTAGAAGGGATTATTTGTGTAACAGAAGATGTTCCCCTAAATCAGGTCTTGGGAGGCACACTGCACCACTACTGCTGTGAAAAGAGGAAAGAAAATATTGCCTTCCCTCCTCTGAAACAGAGTATTTTGTGCTTTTGCACTCACTGTTGTGAAGTCTGCTATGATGTTTCTAAATGGCACCTATTGGAGAGGGTGAAAGAAGTGATCTGATTTACTCTTCCATGCCCCAAAACACACAAAGAAAACCAGATGAGCCTTTGCTGTTAGCTTCCATCAAAAATTTCATTTTAGATTGAGAGAACAAAATCCTGTCAGCAAAGGTTTTCCTGTCAATTCCCAGGCTGCTGATTCCATCACAAGAGATTATAAAGAATTAGGGTCTCCATCACAGAGAAACAAGGACCTCCAGAAACTGTATGATAAATGATATAAACTTCATCCTGAATCTGTTCAAATAATGTGTAGATATTTCCCACACTGAGGAAATTCTGAAGGACGTTTCATAATAAAACTTTAGCTTTTTTGTGACATTTTGGTTCATTTAATTTTTTCTGCTACATTTTAAGACTAAGGGTGAGGTAGTCAACCTGTGGTTTATGGGCTACATCTACAACATTGCCTGAATGATTTATTCAGTTTGCAACCTACCAGCTTACCAGATCCTTTCCCTGTGTCCTTCAGATGCAGGCAGAAAATATATCATAATCCAAATAAATTATTGTCATAGCTCAGTACTTGCTTCCTGAAGCCTGGCTTCTTGCACTCCCTATCCATATGATCAAAAAGAAAGAACCTTCTGAAGCCAACACCCACTAACACTTGGCTGCTAGAGGTCCATTGGATGAAGTGACACAAACATTTTTGCTGGTCTATCCAAAAAGTCCTGCTCACTGCTTTGCTTCCTCCATGCAGGATCCCGAGTTCCACCATCTCATAATAGAAAGGTGCCAGAAGAAGTGGCCAGCTTCTGAGATGGGAGAAGATGTGAGGGCAGGTTTGTGAGGACAGGTTTGGGCAGCATGATGCAGGCAAGGAAAAGAAACAAAGGAGCTGAGATGAGGAATAGCTTCAGGAGTCTGTTTTGTTAGGGACTCTAGCCCATAAAGTGTCTGCAAATGATACCAGGGGTGAGCAAGGAAGAGATGCTTTTGAAGGAAAAAAAAATTATTCAGGCACACAAGTCCAGCAAAAAAGGAGGCATGGCATAGAAAGAAAAATATAACCTAGGTGTAATTAACTGATTTCTTAATATGTATGGAAGAGAAACCTTCTTAAGCAGATGCTGATGAGCTTGCAAGAATATGCATATTATGATTGCCCTGCTGTCACAGTTCTTCAGCTGAAATAAAAAATATCAATGGGTATTTTTATTGTAACCACCCACTGAAACAAACACATCAGGCAAATGACCTAAAACTAATAAAATATCCCACTTAATCCAATGTTTATGAATTGTTGGACAGCACATTTCATGTTACCACAAAGCACCTGCAGTAACTTTTAAAATTTAGTTCATCTTTGCTTCTTACTGATCCATAGACTTTTAAAATCTTGCAGTTTGCACTATGTTACCCAGCTGATACTTATAATAAAGTTATGTGATTGTCAATATAGAACTATTTCTAAGGGGAAATAAAACAAACATGATATTATATTTTTAAGGACTTATAAGAAAACCTTTGTGGCACATTCATCTGAGGTATCTACTTGTTAACTAGCACAGTTCATTGGCTGTATATTTAGAAGCCAGAGAATCAATTTAAGTTATTATCACTAGTGTTAAGATCAAAGGTGTAGTAAGTTTGAAAAATGAATGTTTTATGCAGGTCCTGGCCTGCTAAACCAGAAAAGCTACCAGTGTTGGTGAAAGCCTAAATCTCAGTAGGAAAACTGTGAAGATTTGTTATCATTGAGGAACACATTCATCATTTTCTGTATTGATATAAAATCAACAAATCGTCAATAAACTGTAGTATACCTGAAACCAAAGAACTTAAACCTGGAGAACTTCACAGTCACAGCCACATTCAAAAAAATGAATGTATACTGAAAACTAAAATAATTTGATACTGATGAACCAGAGGAGTCCAATTCTTAGATGTAGTACTATGCTACTGCCTCAGTATTATTTAAGAAACCCAAATCTTTGTACATAATGAAAATATTTTAAAATAAGAGCTCAAAAGACACTGCACAAGACCTGTAGCTCCAGCCTGTAGCAAAAGAAAATGCAAAGTTGAAACAGTTGTGAACAATAGCTTTAACATCTGTTTCACAACCACACCCTCAACAGACTGCTGGAGAGAAGCTTTGGCAAAATATATACTGCCTTGGTCAGAAATTGATACTGCTCTTCATCTCAGCTGCTCACCACCAAAAGTTCTTTCTCAGTTCTGGGCACTGAGGACAGCCTACCACTCTGGAGCTCTTAAAATCATGAAGATGTTTGTAGCTGAGTTATACATATATTTTCTAAATTAATTAATTAAGAGAAACTACAGCTGAATAGAAAACTTTTGTCTAAAGTTAGTCAAGCATTACTGAACTAGTCAATATACAGTAACAGAGAACAAGGAATAGTTGTCTGTATCTAATCGGTATGTTATTGGGAAAGGATGCTCAAAAGAACTTCCACACATGAATTTGAACTTTGATACTTATATATTACTTTTCAGTGCTGCTTTCCCTTCAAAATATATCTCCAGAAGAGTTCTTGAACTATTCAGGAGCATGTCAGTATAGGCCCACCAAATACTGAACTCCTGTTTATCATTGAACTGAAATTCTGCTTTACAGCCCACATGGAATGGTGCCAGTGGAGTGCAGACATGTTGCCTCTGTCAGTTACCAAGACAGCAGGTCCTGCTGGGTCACTCCAAATGTCCAGCAGCACATGTGGCAGCAAGAGCTGACTGTGGCAGTAAAAGGCCTTTGAGCACCAGCTGAGTCCCTGGAATTCTTTGTTCGCCACTTTAAAAAAAGTCTATTGTTTTGAGGACATTCACACAGAATATGTAAAAAAAATGTGCCTACAATGTAGTTGGCTTGCCACACTCCTGTATCTGCATACAAACCTTAAAACAAGACTAAGTAAATTCTATGAAAGAGAAAAATTTCACCTTTTTACAGTCTCCCAATTATAGAAAATATATGTTTCTCCAGGTGTATATATCACATGTGAAGCAATTACACAAGGCTGGTTTTAATAGAAATTATTTTATAAAAAGGAATACTGTAGGTGAAAATTGTGTTGATGAGGAGAGGTAGGCATAGAAAAATTAAGAAATTAATATATGTATCTACATTTATTGATTACTCCATAAGGCAGAAATATTAACAACTAGGAATTATTATCTCCCAAACTGCACTTTAATATTCACTGTGTTCACTTTCCCAGCAGCAGAAGCAAGACTGCACATATGCCCCAGCTCTCAGGGCATTAGTCCACTAATTCAAATAATGTGTGGTAGAGCAGTATTAACCTTGGGATACTTCCTGTTAGAAAATACTCCCCACACTATCTTAACTACTAGTATTTCTATTTACACAATATGATAGAATTGTTATCACTCCTAATTTAAGAAAAAAAAATTTATCCTCGGAAAATTTAAATTGCTGCTGCATAGCTTTATTCATTGAGATAAATAGCCCAGGTACTGCAACAGTTTAACAATGAAGAAAAATTCTCGCATTTAATCTGAATCTCCTGTTTCATCGTAAGGCCATTTCCTCAAGTTGTGTTACTGCAGGCATGGCAGGAAAAACCAGCCTCTACCTCATGACAGCCTCCTTTCAGGTCACTATAGAAAGTGATGAGCTCCTCCCTGAGCCTCCTCTTCTCAAGACTAAACAAACCCAGCTCCCTCAGCCACTCCACATAACACACATTCTAAACCTTACTCAAGCCTTGCTGCACCTCAATGTCCTTTTTTAAGTAAGAGGCCCAGAACCGAACACAGTACTTCAGTAGCCTCACCAGTGCTGACTACAGGGGGATGATCACTGCCTTGGTACTGCTGGCCACATTACTCTTGCTACAGACCAAGATACCATTACCCTTTTTGGCCACCTGGGCATACACTGGCTCACGTTCAGCTGGCTGTAAACCAGCACCCCCAAGTCCCTTTCTGCCAAACAGCGTTCAAGCCACTCCTGCCTGGGCCTGTAGTGCTGCATCCAGTTGCTGCAACATGAGTGGGAGGACCTGGCACCTTATTGAACCTCTTGCACTTGTCCTCAGCCCTTTGATGGAGTCTGCCCAGCTCCCTCTGCAGGATGTCCCTACCTTTGAGCAAATGAGCACTCCTACACAGCTTAGTGTTGTCTGCAGATTTACAAGATTTTCAATCCCCACATCCAGATCATCAATAAAGGTGTTAGACAGGACTAGCCCTATAACAAAACCCTGGGGAGCACCACTGGCAACCAGCTGCCAACTAGATTTAACTCCATTTGCCACAATTCTCTGGGTCTGCCCACCCATCCAGCCAGTTTTTTACCCATCAGAGTCCACCCAGCCAAGCTTTGAGCAGTTTTTCTGTGGGAGACAGTGCTAAATACTTTAATGAAATCTAGATGGACTACATGCACAGCCTTTCCCTCTAATAATTGGGTCACTTTGTCACAGAAGAAGACCAGGCTCAAGCTTTTGTAAATCCATGTCATTTGGCTTGATCCCCTAGCTGTCCAGCATGTGCCATGTATTGACACTCAGGATGATCTCTTCCATTACTTTGCCTGGAACTGAGGTCAGACTGGTAGGTCTGTAGTTCCCTGGATCATCCTTCTGGCCCTTCTTGTAAATGAGCATTACATTTGCTAATTTCCAGTCAGCTGGAACTTCTCCAGTAAATCAGGACTGCAGGTAGATGATTGAGAGTGCTTGAGAATGGTTGGAGTGTCTCAATATAGCCCTGGAGAGGCTGCTGTCTTTCCCTGTCTCAAATGTGCATTGCTGGCTCAAGTTAAATTTTATTGGCCACCAGGACCCATAGATCTTTTTCTGCAAATTTTTCCCAGCTGATCAGCCTAGTAGAGTATACTAATCTGGAATACTGTGTTTGTCCTTAGGTACAGGACTTGCTATTTCCCTGCTTTGTACTTCATTGAATTCTCATTTTTCCATTTGTCCAGATTGTCAACATTTTTCTGAATGGCGAGAGCCATTTGGGGTATCAAGCATCCCTCTGCAAACTCCCCAAGGGTGCACTCTGTCCTATCATTCAAGTCAGTAATGAAGGTTTTAAACTCTATTGGCCCTGATATCAGCCTCTGGAACTAGTAACTCACCTCCATCTGTACTTCAGGCCACTGACCACAGCACTTGAAGCACAGCTGTTCAAGCAGTCAGGCCACTTGAAAGCCATATCACCATATACTTACCTCACCTGTACTTTGTCACTTATGAGAGTGCTGCAGTACTATTAAAGACAGGATTAAAAATACCCAACACTCTTCCTTCATCTACCAAGCAATTCTTCTTATCATAGAAGGTATCATGTTGGGTAGGCATGATTTTTCTACATAAACTCACACTGACTGCTCCAGATCATCATCTTGGCCTTTGCATTAGGAAAAAGCATCCAGAAAGATAGGCTC